>NW_027507789.1:28484398-28971898 GCF_037356315.1 Lithobates pipiens
GTATTGCATGCAATAGAAGTCAATGTGGAACAAATCATCTTCGTTTCCATTGACTTCTATGGGGAAACTCTCTTTGATATAAGAGTGCTTTGGATTACAAGCATTCTCCTGGAACAGACTTTGCTTGTAATCCAAGGTTCCACTGTATGTATAAATGCTCACACAATGAAGAGTACTATGCGTATGATTGATGGCAAGATGGTCCAATGACTCGTGCGTCATCGTAGTTCTTGTACTATAACATTCGTCACATGGCTTCCTTTCCCTTGAGAAAGTCACGTGACCTGTGACGCAACGCGTTGGGTGGGAGCCGTGATAACACTTACGGTGGGTCAGTACCCTGGATGTGTAGTGATGGGAGCAGCTGTTCCAACACCAAACTGATCGTTCAGTGCAGTTTTATTTCTGTTCAAATGTGAGTGCAGTATGATTATTTAAAGCAAGTATTTTTAAGCAATTTTGCGCGATGGTTTTTCTTTGCTTGGAGAAATTGTAATTTGGAGAAAGAAATAGTCTGTGGCGAAGTCCCGGTATGCTAAAAGCCATTAGCTGAAAACCTGAGTACAAGAGAGTTGACCTGTTTGTGGATTAAGTGCCAATAGACCCAAGGGGGTCTCTAATTGAGGTGAGCAGGCATTGCACACGGAGGTGGTGGTGGTTACCTGTTGGCACTTATTCTTTGCAGACACTGTCAGAGCATGGATTGAGTTTTTCTTCAGCAATCAAGAGTTTTTTATATTGTGCATGTGGAGTTTTTGCATATTTTAAGATCACGTTTTGTCATGTACTCACTGGAGTTTATTATGCGGTTTATTTGACTTATAAACTTCAATATAACCACCCCCCCCTCTCCCTCCATGGGCTGGCTTGTCTACTGGTCAGAACCCTGGTAGAGGAGCCCCATCAAAATCAATAGGGTTCTACCGAAGAACTTGGGGAGTGGAGGACTAGCAGAGCGGGATGTAAATAATCCCTGGAGGCTCGGGGCGTCTGATATCAGTAACTATGCATATGCGAAGAGGGTGGGCTGTGTTAGGTCAGCATGGCGGGGAGGGAGCAAAAATAAGTGTACCATGTATGAAAGTGCCTTAACTAATTGCCCTTTAGATTTAGTAGTTGGTAGAGCACTGCCTTTGTTTTATATAAATAGCAGATTCCTTCTACCTTTTTGATATCTACTGCTCTGCTTTCTTAAATGCCACGTTGGAGGTGTTGAGCTGTCCCTGGGGCAGTAGACACAGGCAGTGTTTTTGTATGAATTAGGCCTGAGGTAAGAACATGGCTTTTTAACCCTAGTTATGTCTGATTGTATGTGCAGCAGGCAGGGTTATGGTGATATGGAAGCATGAAGGACACAGCATTTGGTAGAAGGCTGGGCATACAGGGAGCATTATGTTTTGAGTTGAAGGTACAGAAAGCTTTGGACAGAGGGTTGGGCTTACAGGGAGTATTGGTGTAAATTGAGGGAAAGGTGGGGGTGCGTTGGGTGTGGGGTTGAGGAAACGGGGTGCATTGGGCAGAATGGGCATACACTGTGTGCAATTTGAAATGTTGCGGATACAGGGAGTGTTGGTTCAATTGTTGAACTTACAGCGAAGGTTGGGCATTGGTTTGGGGTTTACAGGGAGCATGGGGTAGAATGTTGGGCATGCAAGGTGTATAGTTTGAAAGCTTAGGGATACAGGGAGAGTTGGTTTGAGTGGAGATGCAGGGAGTTTTGATTTTAAGGCTTGCGTATACAGGGAGTATTGGCTCAAGGGTTGGTTATGTGGGAGCATTGGTGAAACGGGAAGAGGTAGTTCCAGGATTTGGCATACAGGTAGTGTTAAAAGGTTGGACTGAGTGTTTGAGCTACAGGGAGGATTGGTTAGAGGCTTGGATATACAGAAAGCATTGGTTCGGCTGTTGGTGTTACAGGGAGCATGAGGCGTAGCAAGAGTGTTCGTTGGACATCCCAAGGAGTGTAGGTTTGAGTGTTGGACATCCCAAAGAGTGTAGGTTTGAGTGTTGGTTGGTTGGACATCCCAAGGAGTGTAGGTTTGAGTGTTGGTTGGACATCCCAAGGAGTGTAGGTTTGAGGGTTGGACATTCCAAGGAGTGTAGGTTTGAGTGTTGGTTGGACATCCCAAGGTGTGTAGGTTTGAGTGTTGGACATCCCAAGGTGTGTAGGTTTGAGTGTTGGACATCCCAAGGTGTGTAGGTTTGAGTGTTGGACATCCCAAGGAGTGTAGGTTTGAGTGTTGGACATCCCAAGGAGTGTAGGTTTGAGTGTTGGACATCCCAAGGAGTGTAGGTTTGAGTGTTGGACATCCCAAGGAGTGTAGGTTTGAGTGTTGGACATCCCAAGGAGTGTAGGTTTGAGTGTTGGACATCCCAAGGAGTGTAGGTTTGAGTGTTGGACATCCCAAGGAGTGTAGGTTTGAGTGTTGGACATCCCAAGGAGTGTAGGTTTGAGTGTTGGACATCCCAAGGAGTGTAGGTTTGAGTGTTGGACATCCCAAGGAGTGTAGGTTTGAGTGTTGGACATCCCAAGGAGTGTAGGTTTGAGTGTTGGACATCCCAAGGAGTGTAGGTTTGAGTGTTGGACATCCCAAGGAGTGTAGGTTTGAGTGTTGGACATCCCAAGGAGTGTAGGTTTGAGTGTTGGACATCCCAAGGAGTGTAGGTTTGAGTGTTGGACATCCCAAGGAGTGTAGGTTTGAGTGTTGGACATCCCAAGGAGTGTAGGTTTGAGTGTTGGACATCCCAAGGAGTGTAGGTTTGAGTGTTGGACATCCCAAGGAGTGTAGGTTTGAGTGTTGGACATCCCAAGGAGTGTAGGTTTGAGTGTTGGACATCCCAAGGAGTGTAGGTTTGAGTGTTGGACATCCCAAGGAGTGTAGGTTTGAGTGTTGGACATCCCAAGGAGTGTAGGTTTGAGTGTTGGACATCCCAAGGAGTGTAGGTTTGAGTGTTGGACATCCCAAGGAGTGTAGGTTTGAGTGTTGGACATCCCAAGGAGTGTAGGTTTGAGTGTTGGACATCCCAAGGAGTGTAGGTTTGAGTGTTGGACATCCCAAGGAGTGTAGGTTTGAGTGTTGGACATCCCAAGGAGTGTAGGTTTGAGTGTTGGACATCCCAAGGAGTGTAGGTTTGAGTGTTGGACATCCCAAGGAGTGTAGGTTTGAGTGTTGGACATCCCAAGGAGTGTAGGTTTGAGTGTTGGACATCCCAAGGAGTGTAGGTTTGAGTGTTGGACATCCCAAGGAGTGTAGGTTTGAGTGTTGGACATCCCAAGGAGTGTAGGTTTGAGTGTTGGACATCCCAAGGAGTGTAGGTTTGAGTGTTGGACATCCCAAGGAGTGTAGGTTTGAGTGTTGGACATCCCAAGGAGTGTAGGTTTGAGTGTTGGGCATCCCAAGGAGTGTAGGTTTGAGTGTTGGGCATCCCAAGGAGTGTAGGTTTGAGTGTTGGGCATCCCAAGGAGTGTAGGTTTGAGGGTTGGGCATACAGGCAGTGTCAGGCACTGGACTGGGAGTTAATATTGGGGGTTGCGTATACTGGGAGCGAGGGGCCCTTGGTAGGGTGATTCAGGGTGTGCTGGCTGAAAATTTGGGCAAGGAGGCATCTTTCTGTACGTAAAGTGCGTCATGTCAAACTACCAACCTAGAGCTCATGGTGCTGAAAAATGTACTGCTTTTTGGGCCCATCTGTCTCGGTGTCCTCAATCTGTCAAGATCTGTGGCGGCTCTTGTCACTTGAAGTCTCTGCATTTTAATTATTTGCAATGATTCGCACCCTTCAATAAACTAGTCCAGTTGAAAATCCCCTTAAATTTCAGACACCTTTTTGTAAATGCCTGGAGTCTCCTTTTATTATATGGCCCCTTAACTTAATAAATATTTAAATGGTTCTTTCCTCACGATTTATGATGTAGCTTGATGATCTGCATAGCCTCTTTAGATGTAAAGTTCTGAAACTTCTTTGCACCCTTCTGTCCATAGTTACTGATTTTCTTTCAAAGTTGTGTGGTAGGTTTTATAGACCCTTTACCACGCTCCTCGCATAGAATTACTATTGTTTGCTCATTTTGAGTGCTGGGAGTTTTATTGAGGGAGCGGTATTGGCAGGACTTACAGGAACAGCTGAACGGCCATTGTGTTCTGTGTGATGTGACCTGGTTAAATCCACCTTGTTGTGGACCCTCTGAAGAGGGTTTATTGGTTTCCCTGGCATCTTGCAGTGAATGTCCTTGAATTTACGTTGAAGGTGACATAAATCTTGCATGAACCTGCACTTTTCCTCCATGTCCTAGGGGAATGAAAGATTCATGGTTATTTAATGGCTGACGCAGGACACAGTATAGCTCACGTGGTTTTTTAATAGTTCACTACAGTAATCCACTCAAGATCAGAGTGGAGCATGGGGGTGACATTCGCAGAATGTGACAATTTTCTGCAGCACTTGGAGGTGTACATGATTGCAATGCAGAGCAAGCTTTTCAAGGCAGCTTGTGCTTAGGAAGCACATCAGTTGACTTGCTCTTGAAAATGCAAGTTCCCTGGCTATCCTGCTGTATTGCTGACTTCTGTACTTCTGAGACGCTTGCCTGGAGCAAGAAGTGCAGGTTCAAAGTTTACTTTCTAATAGGCATGCACACTCTACGTCACTGTCGAAAAAGCAGGGGTCAACCAGGCAATTTGCGTTGCTAGAAGGAGCACTGCAATAGCAACGTGTGTGTGTGTGTGTAATGTGTATAAATATACAGCGGCACAGTGGTGTAGTGGTTAGCACTCACCTAGCAGTAAAAAGGGTCGCTGGTTTGAATCCCAACCAAGACACTACCTGCCTGAAGTTTGCATGTTCTCCCTGTGCCTGCGTGGGTTTCCTCCGGGTACTCCGGTTTCCTCCCACACTCCAAAGACATGCTGGTAGGTTAATTGGCTTCTGTCCAAAATTGACTCTAGTATATGAATGGGGACCTTGGATTGTGGGCTCTTTGAGGATAGGGACTGGTGTGAGTGTGCAATGTACAGGGATAGGGACAATTGTAGACAGGTTGAACTGGATGGACTGGTGTCTTTAGTCAACCTATGTAACTATAATATATATTTATATTTATATATATATATATATATATATATATATATATATATATATATATATATATATATATATATATATATATATATATATATATATATATATATATATATATATTTTTTTTATTATACATTTTTACATGTTTGCCTTAAAGCTAACCATGTCCCCAAGAGGATACTTTACATTGACGTCCTCTAAAAAAGGGTAATACCACTCTGAAGGGGTGGTATGTTGAAACTTTGCTCCATGTAAGATCTGGGCGCCATTACTATTCAACAGTTTAGGGCGTGACACTGTCTTTTTAGTCCTCGTTCACACTGAACGCTTCATCTGAAGCCGCACAATTTCAAAGCGGCATGTCCATGTGACTTTGGGTGCTACTTGAAAGTCATCTGTGCGGCTTCATGTACAGATGTATATTGAAGTCACACCCAAAATCAGCAAAAGTGGTGCAGGAACTACTTTTGCCACTAAGTCGGCATCTCACAAATTGGACCGGTGCCATTGCCGGAAATAGGCTGCGCCTTGTCATGACAAATCTGTTCAGTGTGAAGAGGGCTTAATAAGCCATTTTTATCTTGCTGAAATTTTGCTTTACGATTTCGGTTGGGAAAAAAAAATTGCTCTGATAGTAAAGCTTCTCCTGTCCTCCATGTTGCGCTGTGTGCACTCTGGGTAATAATTGACAATGGTTTTGTTTGGTAATGCAGCTTTTCAGGACCTTTTTGATACTTTTTAACTGCAAAGGCACCTACTTTGAGATGCTTAGCCGTAATCTGTAATGATATTGTGTAAGCTGAGTGTTTAATCAGCATGCCTCAGGACATGCTGCAGATTTGTTCTGTCTTATGATCTGCACAATATTCAGATGTGTTTTTTATTATTTTTTTTTATTTATTTTTTTACCAGTCTTTTTATTGTGTTCCAGAATTGTGTTCTTCAGCTGAAACTGAAATATGGATGAACTGCAGGATGTCCAACTGACGGAGATAAAACCTCTTCTGACGGATAAGGTAAGGCTTCGGCTACCTCTGCTGCTATGGTAGTTTTGAGTCTGGGAGTGTCTGTCTGTCTGTGGGCCAAACTGGCTATGAATTTTTATTTTTTTTTCTAAATGGTAACAATCCAAGAGAGCGATGACTCTGGCCTATGGGGGGGCGCACAACTCCGGCCTCAGGTTTTTATTTTCCTTCCAAAGGCTGAGCTTTACATATATTGTGATATTGGAACATCAAAAATTATTATAATAAAAAATTAATTTATATATATATATATATATATATATATATATATATATATATATATATATATATATATATATATATATATATATATATATATATATATATATATATATATATATATATATATTTGATAGATACAGTGGCAAGGCAAAGCCATACCACATAGGGGGCCGACTTGGTTATTCCATCCAAAAGCTGAACTTTAAATATATTATCAGTTTAACCATTGCCCGCATGTCATAAGATGTCGCAGACTTTCTGCCCGGTATCACGCTTGTGGAACGTATCGCATGTGATTCACACCCTCACTGTGGTGCCGATCGCATGCAATATCTGTGCAATGTGAGTTGAACCATACTGTTATGACTGAACTCTCATTGAAACCACAGGAAAATAGTGTAGGGACTTTTTTTTTTTTTTTTTCTGCGCTGGAATCGTGTTGCATGGGTGTTCACCGGCTATAAAACAGTATCTCACAAGTGAGTACACCCCTCATGTTGTAAATATTTTCTTTTCCTATGACAACACTGAAGAAATTACACGATGTAAAGTAGCAATTGTACAGCTTGTATAACAAGTTATTTTGAGGGGGCAGCAAATTTACACTAATAGTCAATGTCTAAACCGCTGGCAACAAGTGAGTGCACCCTTAAGTTAAAATGTCCAAATTGGGCCCAATTAGCCATTTTCCCTCCCCGGTGTCATGTGACTGTTAAAAGTTCTCAGGTGTGAATGGGGAGCAGGTGTGTTAAATTTGGTGTTTTTGCTCTTACTGGAAGTTCAGTGGCATCTCATGGCAAAAGGAGGATCTGAAAAAAAAAATTGCTCTTCATAAAGATGGCCTAGGCTATAAGATTGCTAAGACCCTGAAACTGAGCTGCAGCATGGTGGCCAAGACCATACAGTGGTTTAACAGGACAGGTTCCACTCAGAACAGGTCTCATCATGGTCGACCGAAGAAGTTGAGTGCACGTGCTCAGTGTCATATCCAGAGGTTGTCTTTTAGGAAGTAGACGTTTGAGTGCTGCTGGGGGGGTCAGCCTGTCAGTGCTTAGACCATACGCCGCACGCTGCATCAAATTGGTCTGCATGGCTCTTCCCAGAAGGAAGCTAACGATGCACAAGAAAGCCTGCAGTTTGCTGAAGACAAGCGGACTATGGACATTGATTACTGCAACGAGGACCTGTGGTCTGATAAGACCAAGATAAACTTATTTGGTTCAGATGGTGTCAAGCGTGTGTGGGGGCAACCAGGTGAGGAGTACAAAGACAAGTGTGTCTTGCCTACAGTCAAGCATGGTGGTGGGAGTGTCATGGGCTGGGGCTGCATGAGTGCTGCCGGTACTGGGGAGCTACAGTTCGGTTTGTAAATTAATGGCTGTGTGAGTTTTAATGGCACAGAAAATTTACACCGTTATACAAGCTGTACACTCACTACTTTACGTTGTAGCAAAGTGTCATTTCTTCAGTGTTGTCACATGAAAAGATATAATAAAATATTTACAACAATGTGAGGGGTGTACTCTTGTGAGATACTATTTTTTTTATTTTTTTATAGCCAGCGATTCCCTTCACAATAACAATCATGGCAGCTGTTCAGCCTCTGCATTTGAAAATATGCCGCCGCCTCGGCTGGGAAGCGGAGAATTTTTTTTTTTTTTTTTTTTTTACAGCCTAGAGGTGTAAAGGGCCTTCAAATCACACTTGAGGTATCGCCACAAGAGTTAGAGGGTCTAGCGCTAGAATTATTGCTCTCACTCCAACTCTAAACAGGTAACTTGTAAATTTCCCATAGAGGACAGCTGGGCTCTGATAGTTCCATCTCTGCTCAGTGAGCAGAGACTACTTACCTTTCATCTGCCTGCTCAGGGGGATCAACAGAGATCCGCTGAGCTAGCAGAGTCCATCAAAACAGATTCACCCATGTGAAAAGGGTCTTACAATTAGGAGAAAAGTGTCAGAATTGGCCTGGGTGGCAAGTAGTTAAAGGGAACCTCGAAAATAACTTCTCACCCTCTCCGGCACCCATCCAACGTGGGGAGCTGACTCTGGTTTTTATTTTCCATCCAAAAGCTGAGCTTTAGATTGTGATCAGTTTTAAGGGAACATCAAAAATTACTTCTATTTAGTTGGTAGTTACAGTGGCAAGAGTCTGCACATTGCACACCCCTTGGAAATGGTTTTCTGCAGTTATTTGCCTTAATGTATGACACCACCGTCTCTGACCCCCATCCGAAATGGGTGGCTGCGTGTGGCCCCCGATCAACGCAAGGATCAGTTTAAAAGGAACATCAAAAAGTTGCCAGGTATAGTGGCAATAAAATGTGACAGATTGTGCCCCCCCTCCCCGTCTGACATGGGGGGGGGGGTGGGGGCGGCTCTGGACCTCGTCCGTCATGGCGCCCATGTTCACCATTTCAGGTCTGATTTCAGCCTGCATTTTTGGCTGACTTTAGACCTGAAACAGACCAAAAGACACACAGGGTTCCTGTGCAAATTCGCACCAGATCCGTATCGGAGATGTGTGAACCGGCACCATAGAGAGCCGTTCACATTCTCCTATTATGAATTGGATGTGGGGATCGCAATAGTGTGAACCCAGCCTTGGGGTCCTTCCACACGTGTGTGCCATATGTCCATTTTTCTGCTGGCATCCGATGACTTCCATTTTTCACCTAAAAACAAAGGCTTCTGTTTTTTTATTCAGTTTGGTCACCCCCCCCCCCCCAAAAAATGCTGAAAAATGGATGTCAGCGAACATGAAAAGGAATGTAAAAATTTACATCCCTATCCAGTTATCTGTTGAACTAAAAAAAACTGAACGCCCGTGTGAAAGGACCCCTAAAATATTTTGATATTAGTTTAAAAGGAACATCAAAAATGACTTTAGTTGGTAGATAGTGGTGTGAAGTCTGCACATTGCACACCCCTCGGAAACGGTTTCCTGACGTTTTTTGCCATAAAATGACACTGCCGACTCCGGCCCCAGACCAACATGGGAGGGCAGCCGAGACCAGCCTGAAACATTGCTGGCGCTAGATGGGCTTGGGTAAGTATTGGGGGGGGGGGGGGGGGGGGCTGAGAGCGGCTGCCGCTTTAAGGATAAGTCCGCAGCTTGGCTGGTAGGCGAGTTGAGAACACAAGTGCAGATATCTCCCCACTGAACACTCGATCGTCCACCTAAAGTTTTATGTTTATTCACAATGTTCATCCAAATACAGCAAGTGTCCATTGGAACTATTTTCTGCCATGATATATTAATTGAAATGTTTGTGCTTCTGACAACTGATTCATGAATCGGAATTCAACAAGCATGGCTCTGTTGGCTTAAATTGCATAATAGAACATTTGCACTGTACTTGTGCCAGTGGAGGACTGGTACATTGGATCTTTAACAAGCTTTTTGTATTCTGCAGACTCGTTCCATTGACACTTCATTGTACGGGCTCGGCTACATTTATGGCCGTTTTAAGTGCTTTTAAAACTGATAGAGATTTAAAGTGTATATTAAAAATAAAAAAATTGAAATGGTGTAGGGAAAGGGTTAAACCCCTGCTAGCCACTTTACGTCCGTAAGATTTACCCCCCCCCTTCATGACCAGGCTTTTTTTTTTTTTTTATTATTATTTACAATACGCCTGACAATTCCCACTCACTTTAATAGGGTGACTGGTGATGTGTCAGTGATACAAGGTGAGGGATGTGATGGCAGCAGGTGAGTGGATGCCCACTAACAGAAGCTGCCATGATGGATCTGAAATGACAGGTGCCTTTTTAAATGTAAGGACTCATTCTTGCTTGTAGTTAAAATCTCTATTTAAAAATAAAATGAAGGTTTCCTATTTGGCATAATCTGTCAGGTTAGTAAAATGGCTATATCAGTGTGTGTATGGATAGATATATTCTAATTAGTGTGTAAGCCATGGTGGCGATCAGCAACTTGTAGCAGGACTGCAAAAAATGCGGCAAACATTCTAACACTTTTAGGCCTCATACACACTGGATGTTTATACTGTTGCTGTTTTTGGCTATAGACTTTTTTTTTTTTTTTTTTTCTGCAGACAGTAAACCCCCCCCCCCCCAGCATTTTATCCTATGTATCCATGCAGACATATAGGAACTAGTGGGTTTTAAGAGAAATTTTCCAGCTGTTAAAATGTTCTGAACGCTGATAAAAGCTTAAACTTTGGAAAACTCTGAAAAACTTGAAACTATTCAGCGTTTATCAGCATTTTTGGGCCATAAACTTTTGTGGGAGTTTCGTTTTGCTTAATAAAAGCTGAAAAAACCCTGCAACTCATTCTACAGCTAACCCTTTTCAAAACATCCAGTGTGCATGAGGCCTTAAAATTTGTGGGAACCAAGTGACACTAATATATAGTGATCAGTGTTAATATGTGCTGTCGCTGTACTAATGGCACTGGCTGGGAAGGGGTTAAACGGCTAGGGTGTTCAAAGGGTTAAATGTGTGCCTAACCAGTGTTTGTGTACACCGGTGTTTTTACCAAGGGAAGTTATGGCTTTTATTCCTTGCTTTGTAGGGGAAAAATATCCATTGCTTCCCTGCTGACAGGACAGAGCTCTGCCTTGTTTACCTAGGCAGAGCTCTGTCCTGCCTCTCTACTCACCGATCGATGGGTGCCTGCGGACATCCATTAGCCAGCACCCACTGAACGGCTTGTGCTGGGTTTCTGGGGGCACCATGCCCTCTACCCAGAAGCGCTAGAGCATGTATTGGGTAAGATCTGGCACAGACAAGTGATGCGGTCAGAAAGTGGCTGGTTTAGTGAGATTTGCTTTCATCTCCTGTCTAGAGATGGAGGAAGTGAGTGGAATGCCCATGCCCCCCCCATGGGGCAATGGACAGCTATAAAAACTTGACAAGGGTTCCAGCTCTTCTACACTTCATCCAAAGCAACAGTAGCTAATGGATCCTTTGTCTCAGTGGTGTACTTTTTTTTTTTTTTTTTTTTTTTTTTTTTTGTGTACGTGTTGTCCTATTCTGATATTCACTGGGCAGGCCCAGCTTTCTGTACAAAATGTCATGCTGGGTCGTCTTCTGCCTTGGTACAATGGCTCTATTCATTCCTATTAGAGATGTACTCTGCAGCTCCACAGGAGTTTGACTCCCCTTTTGGAATGAACAGGATTGTGGCATACATGTGCAGGCTTAAGGAGGACTTGCAAGGATGTTTTGTGTAGCAACTGTGCAGTTCCCAGTGCGATTGAAGAGTGGAGATGGCAAGACCAAGGGTGACGGAGTACAAGCCTAGGTGGCCTGGCAGTGTGAGTGGGGTTAGTCATTAAAGGACAACTTGTACCAAAGTTTTTAAAGTGCTTTACCCATGCAGGTCAAAGTTGAAGTCCACTTTTTATGGTCGCATGAAGTGAGTTGCATTCATACTCTCATGCTCATTCATACTCGGAGGTGCTGCTAATTGGTCTTGTGATTTGGTTCACATTTGCCACACAACAACCAGCAGGTTCCACACATTCTGGAACTTTCATTCCTTTTAAGCACAAGTTTAATTTGAAATATATTAGGTTATTTTTGTTCTTATTTTTGTTTTGCTTTACCTCCTAGAATGCCGGTCGGAACTTTGAAGACTTTGATGGACAGGTGAGACTACATCTTTTAGTATGGGATATTTGCTTATGTAATGTACCTGTTCTACAGATTTCTGGTCATATTCTAAGTATCTAAAACAAAAGCAAAAAGCACCTTTAAGTGTTGTATTAAGAGCAATATTTTAATAAAACTCCAAAAGGGCCACTCACATGTAATTAAGAAAAAGGCTCATCTGATGGCAGACTTCCGCTGGCAGTGGTGTCTATCTGCTCCCAGACAACCGTGGAGAAGGAAGGTGTGGCCGGGAACACGGTCTACAGTCCTGATGAGATGGCAGGTCTGATGGAGCGCAGCCTGAACCGCAACCCTGGCGGCATGAAGTCACCTGGAGGGGAGTACAACGCATCCTTCATCTAGGAAAGTGCATGAAAGTGCATAGGAAAATCTATTTGGTTTCTCTTAAGCCAGTTATCTAGTCTTGCACTTATTTGACATGATGGGGGTAGAGTTACTAAAACTGGATTACGCAAGCTGCTTCTAACTTCAGCTTATTCAATTAAGCTTTGACAATAAAACCTGAAAGCTGGTTACTATGCATCAAATTTTGCCCCCTCCAGTATTAAACCTTTCAATGTGTCCTGCCTTCCTGTCTCAGGCTGACAACCCTAAACCACTATCTCGCAATTGGCATTAGTGTCTTCAGTTGGCCATTGGAATGCCTATCTAATTTGCCTGATTGTCTGCCCAAAGGCCTGAGGGAGACCACATGACTGAAAACGCTGCTACCAGTTGGGCGCAAGTGGCTTAGGCCCCAGTCACACCTGAACGTAGCGTTTCAGGTAGAAAATCGCACGTTTTGCTGCGATTTTTGTGCAGGGCAAATGGTCACCAATGTAAAAATATCTACCCGATTTGAGCGACAAAAAAGGATCCAGAACTTGTTTGCGCTTCATGTGTTCGGCTTCAGGCGACATGGAGTGGAGGTGTGAACTATCTCCATTGAGAATAGATTTTTTTTGTTTGTTTGTTTTTCCCCTCAAGCATTATGTAGCTTCAGGCTTCATGCTACAAAACTCTCAGGTGTGAATGGGGCATTAGTCTAAAACAGCCTGCAACAAGTGCTAGTGGAAAGGGCTGTTATTGGCAGGCTCTCAAGAAGAAACTTTGCCATCGATTTACAGTATACATTATATCCAAAATCTGAACAGGCATGATGTCAAACGTACTAGAAAACATTTTAGATTTGCATATACTTTTAATAACAATAATGAAACCGAGGAATACCAGCATACATCCATTAACCTGCATTTAATCACTTGTTTACACCGTAGTATTTGGAGGAGTGGTTATGTAACTTGCGTACGTGTGTCATTAGTGAGTCTCCCTTGATCCGTCATCCTTATTACAAGCTGGAATCCAATTAGTACGAAACTAATCCCCGCCACTTCACTGTTTAACAAATGTTTGTTCGAGTGTCTGCACTGCCGAGAAGTAACATACTACTTCCCAATGGCTTACTTGGATGTCGATCACATATGTCTTGCATTGCAGCCTTCGGTAAGTCCTCATGGCTAATTTTTACGGATGGTAAATCTGTCTGCCCCCTGCGTGGAAGTGTCTAACTATCGAAATGGTTTGTTACTGATTTTCTGTTTTTGTTTTTAAAATTGGCCCGGAAACATGAAAGGTAAAACTCCAAAAGCCCCAAAACAAACTATTGTAAAAGCGTGGCTCCCCAACTTTTGTGATCAAGTCCAGATTAGGGCTTTGCACTTGATGTAACGCTTGTCTGCAGCGACTTGGCCATAGAAACCCATTCCATGAAGTTCTCTACACTGTTATGCTAATCTGAAGGCCACACAGTTTGGAGGGCTGTAGCTATTGACTCTGCGGACAGTTGGTGGCTTCTTAGCAGACCCCGCTCTATCGTTTTTTTTTTTTTCATGGCTAAGTTGCTTCCACTTGGTGATATTATAACAAACAGTTAACCGTGTTGGTTTGTGTGTGTTTGTGTGGCTTTTTTTATGGCAATTTCATGGATGGACTTATTGTACAGGTGGCAACTTATCACTGTACCACGCTTGAATTCGCAGAGCTCCTGAGAGCGACCCATTCTTTCTCAAATGTTTGCAGAAGCCGTCTGCATGTCTAGGTGCTTGATTTTATACACGTGGTTATGGAATACCTGAATCCAGTGATTTGGAGGGGCGTCAATTCTTTTGGCAATATAGTGTATATATTTTATATTTGGCATATTTTACATTTCGGATTATAGTATTGGGGAGGAAGGAAATGCTCTGAATAAATGTCGATGCATCTAAGTCTTCCTAACTTTGGCTCTGAATAAAGCAGGTGGGACTTTATTCCAAGTTTGATAGGAAATTTGCCATGGGTGCCATTTAGGCTTTTACTTTTAAATCTTGATGCAGGAGGTAAAAAGTAGGCCTAGTAAGTAAAATGTACAACTTTTAATTACATATACAACCTTTTTTTTTTTTTTTCTTTTTTTTTTCCCCTTCCTATAGGAACATGATATTGAGACTGCTCATGGCGTGTTGCATGTCACCATGCGTGGAGTCCCGAAAGGAAATAGACCAGTGATCCTGACGTTCCATGACATTGGCCTGAATCGTAAGATGCTGATTTATTTATTTTTCGTTGGTTTGTTAAATGGCCATATAAAAATTAAGTGAGACACAGAGGAACTGTAAAGCTCACTTGTTTCTCGGCCTTGCTAAGTGGGAAGCATGACTTGCATTGGCAATGAGCAAACCTGGCTTGTCTCATTTTACATTTTCTGGTCAGTCTTGTGTTGAGTAAAATTAAGTGTTCTCCACTCAAGCTGTCACCTTTCTCCCTCTGAAGTAGCTGTTTCTGGCCACCAACTGAGCATGCCAGTGAGGCGAGTGTGCAATGTGGAATTTTTTTGGGTTGAATCAGGTTGATGCAGTACAAGATGGCCCGAACAAGCATTTCAGACAACCAAGCAAGTTAGAAATTGTAGCACTAAACAGGGGAGCTTGTTTAGAGTTTCGGTTTAGGGAACCGACTTGCCTCATTGAGTGCATGCGGTAAATTCTTGGCTGTGTATGAAGCGCGCCTGGTACAAAGTTCATCTTGGAGGACTTTTTGAAAAATGTAATGGTTAAGAACCTCAAATACAGCCCATGTGTTTCTGGGATAAAGGCCCCTTTTTTTAGTCTTACTCATTGACTGCTGAAGCCCTAACTTCTGATGGTTAGCGGTTAGACTTCAGGAGACATTGGTCTTCATCAAGCCTTAATGGTTGCATTCTCTCATGCTTTTATTAACCTTGCTTATGCAAGGGATTGGGGAGGGGGGTCCTTCAAAATGCAATGGCAGTATGGAGACCCCTGGTTAAGAGCATCCAAAACTACGGCCCTCCAGCTGTTGAACTAAACGTCCCATGAGGCATTGTAAATTTCTGACATTCAGACAGGACTAAGCATGATGGAAATTGTAGTTTCTGAACTGGGGGGTCAGTTTGGCGACCCCCCTGCTCATTATCCATTAAATGTTTCAAAATGGCATTCAGGTGAGATTAACTTTTGTACCAGGCGCTCCTCAAACACTTCCAAGAATTTATCTGGCAAGTGCATCCTTTGTTGCTATTGGAGGTAGTAGCCTAGAATCGGCATGGGGTCCACCTATTGGATATTTCAGCCAATGATCTGCCCACATAACACTGAATTGAGTAATGCACTTGGTGATTTTCTGTACAATTTATTAGCTGCTTTGCCCTGCAGCCATTGCCTTGCAGGTCAACTCTTAAGCCTAGTACACACCACTATTTTTTACTTTCAACCCAGCAGCTCGGGTCGGAGCTGCTGTACGAACAATCCGATGTTGGTACAACGGTCTCCCCTGCAGTGCTATTGTGTTCTGAGACCTGAACAGCTCCCCCCGCCAGAACACTCCAGGAGTCGGTTGGCTGCTGGTTTTCCAGTATGCTCGCCCCACAGAATCTGGCCTGGCAGTCATACACATGGGCCTAGTGTTGGCTTTTTTTTTATTATTATATTTAGCCAGCCGATGTTGCCCAACATTCACCCTGTGGGTACTAGGCTTTAGGACTCTTTCCCCACACCATGCGTGTCATAAGCATTTATAATGTGCATTCCAGGGACAGCAGCAGGGATGACATAGAGCAGGGGTCTCCTAACTCTCTAAGCAAAGGGCCAGTTTACTGTCCTTCAGACTTTAGGGGAGCAGGATATTGGTCTCAGTGGGAGAAATATCGCCCCCTCATTAATAGTACCTCATTATTGGTGTCAGTGGGCACAATAGTACATGGTACCCAGTCATTGGTTGTTGGCGCAATAGTGTATTTTATCAGGGAGAGGAACGGTGCAAAGTAAGATAAAGACAAGCACAGGTCTGCAGTTTGGAGACCACAAGCATAGAGGATATGCTCATTAGCATGGGCCACCTAGACAGTGATCACTGCCAGTTGAGAATGATTTGTTGTTTTTCCATGGTGCAAAATCAGTGGGGAGTCATTTAGTTTGCAGCAACATGAAGACGCAAAGTTTTTTTGTTCATCTTTGATGTGAAATAACATCCTATTTTGTCTTTTTTTTCTTTATAGACAAATCTTGCTTCAACACATTTTTTAACTATGAAGACATGCATGAAATCACTCAGCATTTTGCAGTTTGCCATGTGGATGCCCCTGGACAGCAGATGGGAGCGCCTTCATTTCCATCGGGGTGTGTATGCCGGCTTTCTCCGAGTTCTGTCTGTGCCGTCAACATGTCCGAAATGAATTGAGTTCCTTGCTAGGTGCACTAGAAGTGGAGAAATCACAGGAGCTGCTTATGTGGTTTTAGCCTCTTGGCTGTCATGCTGGAACTTTGGCTTAGTTAGTTTAAAATCACTGACCTGGATCAGGTATCCAGTGAAGGCAGAAATCCCGACCAGCAGATTTGTCTCCAGTCAAGTGGATCATATTAGACGCTGCAGGGTTAGCATGATGGTAAGACAGCCAAGTCTTATTTCCATATGGTTACCCTGCAGGAAAATTGGAAAGAGGTGTGTCCTCTTCCACCCTGCCCCCACCCTTATGTTTTATTTTATATATATATCTATCTTTTGCATTGGGAACATTCTTCTTATAACCTTCTAGTGATCTAATACAAGGAAATATCCATATATGTAGCACCATATCCTGGATACATACACTAAATCCATATAAAGTCTTCTACACACAGGCTGATTGTTGGGCGGCATCAGCCAGTTCAATAGAAACCAGCTGACATTCGGCCTTTGTGTACTGCAGTCAGTCTGGCAGAAGCCAGTCGTTAACTGGGCCATTCTAACACATGAATATGCTTTAATCTAAACCATTCCATTGTAGCTCTGGCTAGATGTTTAGAGCGGTTGTCCTGCTGGAAGGTGAACCTCTGCCCCAGTCAAGTCTTTTGCAGACTCTAACAGGTTTTCTTCTAAGATTGTGCTGTATTTAGCCCCATCCTTCTGCCCATCAACTCTGACCAGCTTTCCTGTCTGTGCTAAATGGTGGTGTGGATGGTGCCACCCATAGCGTTTTTGCTTTTAGGCCAAAAAGTTCAATTTTGGTTTCACCTGACCAGAGCACCTTCTTCCACATGTTTGCTGTGTCCCCCTCATAGCATCTTGCAAACTGCTAATGGGACTTCTTTTGGATTTCTTGCCACTCTTCCATAAAAGCCAGATTTGTGGAGAGCACGACTAATAGTTGTCCTGTGGACAGATTCTCCCACCTGAGCTGTATCGGATCTCTGCAGCTCCTCCAGAGCCAACATGGGCTTTTTGGCTGCTTCTCTGATGTTCTCCTTGCCGGGCCTGTCAGTTTAGGTGGATGGCCATGTCTTGGTAGGTTTGCACTTGTGCCATATTCTTTCCATTTTCGGATGATGGATTGAAAATTGCTGTTTAACAGCTTAGTTTAATATTAAAAAAAATCCCAACCCCGCTTTAAACCTCTCCACAACTTTATCCCTGACCTGTCTAGTGTGTTCCTTGGCAATCATGATGCTGTTTACTAAGGTTCTCTACCACTCTGAGGGCTTCACAGAACAGCTGTATTTATACTGAGATTAAATTACACAGGTGGTCTCGATTTACTTGGGTGACTGCGGAAGGCAATTGATACCCCTAACTAAAATCTAGTGGAACCAGAGTAAAGGGGGCTGAATACAAATGCATGCCACGTTTTAAAAAAAAATAATTGGAAAACCATTTTATTTTCACTCGCTTCGGAATTATGTGCCACTTTGTGTTGATCCATCATATAAAATCCCAATAAAATTTGTTTTTGGTTGTAACATGACAAACTGGAAAATTTCAAGGGGTATGAATACTTTAAGGGACTGTACTTTCTATTTACTAATGCTAGCAGTGCAAGGATTTAAAATCAATGTTTGGTAGAGTGAAGTTCTACTTTAACCACTTAACAACCATGCCATAGCCAAATGATGGCTACAACACGACTTGATAACTCTGGGAGGGTGTCCTCCCAGAATCGCGATCCCGCACACACCCAGGAATATCCAGATCACGGTAAATGGCTACTTACAGCGACCGTTTACCAAGTGATCGCTCTGTCAAGTGAGAGCGATCACTTGTAAACCGGCGTAATGCCTGGTTCCACTCTCCCCTCTCCTGTACCGATCGGTGCAGTGTGAGGGGAGAGATCGAGTGCAGCAGTGCTGTGGGCTGGATCTGTAGTGCCCACAGCACTGATCTGTGCCCATTGCTGCCTCCTCCATCCATGCTCAGCCATCCATACTCGGCTCATCAATGCCACTGGAGTGCCTCACAAAAGTGTAATGGGTAGTAAAATTAGATTTGAAACTTATGCCCCTAGAACACCTGATGGCGCTCCCTGCATGTTGGGCCTCTGTGGCCAGGCTGTGTAAAAGTGTCCCATATGTATCTCCGTACTCGGGAGTAGGAGAATCTATTTTGGGGGTGTATTTTTTGGTATGTACATGCTATATGTTAGAAATATTGTATAAATAGACAAAATAAGGTAATTTTTGGGGAGTTTCCATTGTCCTGGTGCTCCAAGGCCTTAAAGTGTAAGAGGTAGTCAAGAAATGATGTGTAACTTGTACATTTAAGAATGCCTGATGATGCTCCCTGCATGTTGGGCCTCTGTATGGGGCCACGCTGTGTAAAAGTCTCACACCTGTGATATCGCCATACTTGGGAATAGCCGAATGCGTTTTGGGGGTGTAATTTGTGCTGCAGCATATGCTGTGTGAGAGAAATAACCTGCTGGTCAGGTTAGGAAGGGGGTTTAAGTGCCCAGTGGTTAAGGTCACAAAAACATTTGGCCTTACACCACTTTAAGTAGAAATTCAAGTGGGGTGTTTTGGGTTTGTTCGGACTGTTTCGGTCTATCTGATGATGGGCTCTAATCCAAGTGGTAACATTTTTGGCCAGTCCCAGAAGACTTGTTTGAATGCATCTTCTGGACCGCTATGGTAGGTTTTAGAAGTTCTTTTCCAGAAGGTGAGCTAGGGCTTTAGGGACCAAATACCACAGCACAAAGGGCTTATATAGCAGCCTTTGTACTTTACTGCAGCTCAGAAGGCCTCTGAAACAAACGACTGGTAAGTATGCTGGCTAATGTGTTATATTCTGTGGACAGTCCTGCTTCAGCTGGCTAAATATCGATCTTGATGTATTTTTATTTTGATGTGTATATAATGCTGTTTGTCTATTCCAGGTACCAGTATCCTACAATGGACGACCTGGCTGAGATGTTGTCTGCTGTCCTAACACACCTAAGGTAAGAAATAAAAGTGAGAATTTATGTAAAACTTGACTCCTTTTGCTGGACATATACGTGGTATTTTTTTCTAGCAATTATAAGCAGAATGCTGCAGCAGACTTGCTGGCTCTGTAGGTAATGGGATTTCTGGAGCAGTAGCACTGTGGGTCTGGCTCTGAAGCGTTGTCAATTGCATACGCTATTTAGTTGCGTGTGCCGTAAAGCCGATCCGATTTTCATGGGTCAAATTTTACAAAGTGACTAGACGGGCTGGCAGTAGTTATTTGAGGGATTAAAAACCATTTATGTTACATTAGATCATATCTGAATGCAAACGGATTCAAATTTTGGTTAGCGCTGAGAACCAGAGCTGAGTAACATTTGTTTTGTTCATTGAGGGCCAGTTCACACCACATGTAGTCAGTGCGTTGTTTTTGATGCAGGGGAAAAAAATGGCATAGTTAACACCAGTGCGGTCAGTTCCAAGGCTTTCCAGTTTCAGAAAAATAAGTAGAACATTTTTTCCTGAACTGGAATGCAGTAAAACATCAAAAACGCACCGGACTCCAGTACAGTATAAAAAAGTGGAATACATCCAGGAATATGTTATAGTGCATGTAGAAACTCATCCGGAATGGATCTGGAGTGTTTTTGGAGGTGTGAACCAGCCCTCTTAGAATATCCAGTCCTGTAACACACTGGTGCCAGCTTAACGTCATACCTTGTAACCATCTATGAGCTGCTGTGATGCCATGCTACCTACCTTATCACCAACACCTTCTCCAGAACTAAAATGCTGCTGTGCCACATTAGTCCCATTACAGATGCATTCCCTTGTTTAAAGGATTAAGTGCCATGATCTAAAGTGTATTTTTAGTTTACTGGTGTCAGATTTGTGAAAGATTCATTCTGAGTGGTTGCTGTGGCCACCTGCAGTCTGTCTGTCTGTCCGTCTACTTCTTGTGTGGACCAAAAATCTGAAAACTAATTTCTTTTTTCAGCCTAAAGTCCATCATAGGGATTGGGGTTGGAGCCGGTGCCTATGTGTTGTCCAAATTTGCAGTAAGTATGTGTGTGCATATATATTTATACTATAGAAAAATTCAGCCAATTCAGACTTGTGCACTTTCCTGCTGTTTTAACGAAGGCTCGCACCACAGGTAAAATGGCAGGATGCTAGCAAAATGAAGTGTATGTCCTGATCGCCACAGGCAATCTTTTATACTGCAGTTTTACTTAGAAATGTATAGTAATGTTCAATAATACTCTGGTCCTTTTTCTTAAAGTTTAAATCAAGTAAAATATATATATTTTAACTGCTTTATGTTTGGGCCTATTTTGGCACTTCTCAGATATGTTTTTGATGAAGGCTTAAGGCCTAAACGTGTCAGAATTTTTGGATGTTGTTGCTGTAATGCTTAAATATTTTCTATGGAGATGTCGAGTTGATGGCCTGTACTTTTCTATGGCTCTTTTGTGTGCCATAGAAATTGGCCAGAGCACCGACTACTCTACACACAAACTGTACTATATAGCAGTAGAGTGGGTGGGTTTTTCTCTCGCTAGAACCTGCATAGAACCCCCCAAACATTAATTTTTTTTTAAAGCGGATTCCCTAGGGAATAGAATGGTGGATGTTGCAAATTGGTAGAGGCTAATTAGCTGCTGGATCACTTTTACAAGTAGTATAAGGGTCCACCACCTGAAGGTTCCTATCCCAACAGGATGGAATGCCCCCAGTAGTCTTTATGGTCTTAGTGGTTGCTTGCTTTTAGTCTGACAATCCTGCTGGGGCGCACACATTGACACCCTTGGGCAGGAACTCCTTGCTGGCAGCATTAACAGGTGAAATTTGAAAAGACAGCCTGCTTTCAAAAGTCCCTCGGAATGTGAACAAAGGGTAAGCTGCAGTTGGGCTATTTTTAATACTCTATACCTCTATGAAATGTATGTGTACTATGAACTAGGTCTACCGGTTATCGGAGACGCCAAGTATTGGGGGCGATTTTCAAATAATCCGTATCGGTCAAAGTGCAGTTTATACGTAAATAAGTGGGTGTTGAGACAAAGATTTTGTAATTAATCAATAAAGCTAACAGCATATTTAAATTATACCGTGGTTGACCCTCCACTTGATTTGCTTTTAGGAGACAGCTTTGTCTCAACACCCACTTATTTACATTCAGTTGCTACTAGGGAAGTATCCTCTTTTAGACGAATCGGTTCTTTTGTTATGCTAAATTGACTACATGTGGATTTCAGTAATTTTATGGTAGTTCATTGCATTTTATAGGTATATTTGCAATTTTCTATGTTTTGAGAAGCCATGTAATAAGTGTTTTTCAATCACTTATATTTTTCCCAGTTTACTTTTAATATTTAAAATTTTTATAAACATGTTAAGTGTATACCAGATTTGTGTAGAAATTTTAAATGTACAAAAAATCTGCACCTGTTAGCGGCCTGTAAGGCGGCTGAAAACATGTATCCGCCCCCTACTATGAACCCTAATGGAATGTTAAAAGTGCAAGATCTTCAGCATGATCAACCCAATCTTGGGTCTATGGGGGACCTTCCAGTTCATTTTGTATACCACCTTGTATTGTTCCAGGTCAAACATTGATCTGAATATCGATGGCGCTGGGAGAGAAATTGTCAGCTGAAAAGTGACTGCAACCATCAGATGCAGTCACTGACCCAATTTGCAATTGTGAAGGACCTTAGGGGTGACCCTAGCTAAAGATTTCATGTCCTGTATGACTTGTTCAAGCCTGTGTTCTAGGTGGTTTTGATTAATTCCGCTTTAATATTTCCTAAAACCTTTTCTCTAATGCAGCTTGATTACCCTGAACTGGTGGAGGGCCTTGTACTTCTCAACATTGACCCCTGTGCCAAGGGATGGATTGACTGGGCAGCTTCCAAGGTATAGAATTTGGTCTTCAGGAAAAGATTGGTTTGTACTGCTTTGTATGCAGGAAGTTTGGCTACCCATGGACACCAGATATGCCTGCACAAAATGGCTGGGTTGGTGGCCCATGGACCACAAATTACATTTTAAGGCAATCCTCCATTAGAGCAATGTGTAGGCTATTGCTGACATTAGGGGGGGCGCACGTGGCTGCGCCTCTAGCTACTAATCTGATGACTACAGCGAGGTTGTCTAGTTCTGGGATGCCATCATGACTATATCCTGTGACCATTCCTCTTGCTGGGTGTGGGTAATGTTCTATGTGATCGTAGTGTTCTCCAGACACTGCTGATTGAGTTAAAGTCTCTGTCCAATCACAGCAGATCAGAGGTAAACAGATGTTGGCTATCGGCACTCCTTACCTCACGCTGACAGCACAAGAGAGCCAATAACCGGCTTCTCTAAAAGGGACATCTACACCGACAATCGGGGCACTCCCGCCAGTGCTGCCAATCTGTCGACTAATAATGCAGCCTCATCAGTGCCAATCAATGAATTCCCTATTTGCAAAATGTTGTCATAAAACTATGAAAGCTTTTTTTTTTTTTTTTTTTTTTTCCCTTCCCCGCAAAAAAGTGTCGATTAACCCCTTGATATCTGCGCTATGGTCGAATGACGGCCACAGCACGGATCTGAACTCCCGGGAGGCAGGTATGACGGCCTCCCCTGTGCATGCTCCCTGTGCATGCTTTACAGGTCACTGACTCAGGTGATCACCAATCCGGTCCCAGACCCTTACCATGTGATCAGCTATCAGCCAACTGATCAGTTTAACGATCAGTGCCCATCACTGCCGCCTCATCAGTGTACTTCAGTGACATACAAAAATTACCTGTTAACATTTTATAACAAAATTTAAAAAAAAACGTAACAAAAAAATCACACAGGTAATCAAATACCACCAAAAGAAAGCTCTATTTGGGGAAAAAATGACAAATCATTTGGGTACAGTGTTGTATGACCAAGCAATTGTCATTCAAAGTGAATCGGCGCTGAAAATTGGTCTGGATAGGAGGGGGGGGTTTAAGTGCCCAGTAAGCAAGTGGTTAAAGACCACTAAAAGAGCGCTATTTGTGTAAAAAGAATTAAGATGTTTGACAGCACTGCAAATTTGCCTGGTCAGGAAGGGGGTAAAAGTGCCCAGTAGGCAAGTGGTTAATGCTTTGAATCACTGACCTGTGACATGCATACAGCAGTAGAAAACTCCTTTACAAGCTTTTAAAAAGTTTGAGCGTATTGTAGTAATAGCTATGATGCCAGCATGATAGCCAGGCAACTCTAAAGAAGTATTAAGTGTAGTGTAACTATTGTATATTTTTTGAGCTGGTTGTCTTTTTACGCAATTAAATCCAACGTGTCCTTCTGTTACAGCTTTCAGGATGGACATCTAATGTCGTGGACACTGTTCTTGCTCACCTCTTTGGTTATGTAAGTATATTTATCTAAACCCAACAATAAAAAAACTTTTCACCTGACCAGCCCTTACATGTGGGGGCTAAATTGGTTGGTTGTCATTCTATAGCCTTTATTTTCTCCTAATGTTCCTATTAGTTACACACTTTCCTGTCCTAGGACGGCAATGTTCACTCACTGTACTGCATGGAAGAGCAATGTCATCCTAGGACAGGAAGTGTTAGGACTACAGAATCATCCCCCTTTTATGCATAAAATAGGGGGCTGGGGAGTTTCTAGTGCACAGAACTGGGAACAATAACTGGTTAGCCAACAGAGCACAGGTAGTTATTGTAGAATATTTCTGGCAGAATCAACTTTTTTTTTTTTTTTTTTTCCACCTATTGAACCAATATCACATTAATTTTAATGGTATTTTTGCCAAATCAAAAAACAAATAGTGTTTTCTTGCACTTAAAGATTGCTTCTCAGCAAAGCTGTGTGTTTATTTATTTTTCTTTCTTGGTGTTTTTGATATCCTTTTTCTCATTTTAATAAAAATGAGAAAATATTTTATGTATGCCATTAATCGCCCTTTGTGACATGGTGCTTTATAAATAGAGCAGAGCATTTGTGATCTATTTGCTATAAGGTGGCTACAATTCTACAAATGATGTAACTTCATGTTTCTTACAGGATGAACTTCAATCAAATCTAGATCTCATTCAGACCTACAGATTACATATTGCTCAGGACATCAACCAAGATAACCTTCAGCTTTTCGTAAATTCCTATAATAGGTAATCATGCCGTTTTTCAGTCAAAGCTCAAATCAAGTATGTTATATATGTTGTTTTTATTTTAAAGGCTGAGTTTAACCTTTTTTTGTAAAAATGCACTACTTTTTTCAGATTGGGAAGAGGGGGGGGGGGGGGGGTAGAAGCATCCTGTGTAAAGCATTGTCCCGTGATCAGCAGATCATGGGTACAGTGCCTGGATCTTGCAGACTTTTAGTACTGTCTGCCTGAACCTCTGTTACAGGCTGGCAGTAAGGCTCCATTCACTTGGATGACTTTGGACGAGTTCGACTTGGATGAGACTTTGGCTTTGACCAGTTATAATGGACAACTTTTTTTTCGATTGAAAAAGCCCATGGCGTGCAAAACGCACCCAAAAAACTTCCACCCGGTGCCAAAAAAAGTGCACACATAGAGCGACACACTAAAAAGTGCAGACGGGTGTCTGATATCCTCTACTAGGAAGGACCTTACCCTGATGCCCGGGGCGTTAGGCTCCTGACAGGGACTGAGGTACCAGACTCTGGGCCTCCTTTCCCCGGAAGGTCTGCCGAAACAACCTCCCAGGTACTAGGTACTATGGGGCTCCCCCGAAGGGAGGCCCCCCAATAGAGGGTGGACCAAGCCAGAAGGCCTATGTCCACCCTCCCCCAAGACTTTCAGGATAGGTCCAAGGACCAACACCCTACTCATCAAAACGTGAAGTGACAAACTTGACACACGCAACACAAATAAAATAAATAAAAAGTGGGGAAAAGGATAGTGAAGAGGAGAGTGAAAAAGTGGCCATTGTGCAATACAACGACCAGGCCCTCCGGCCAGGAATCAAAAATTTCTCTGGTCTTAGCCAAAAGGCCGAGCCCTAGAGGCAGGTGTGAAAAAGTGTTTATGGTGACGTGACCAAGGTGCCAGATATCAAAGCGCGTAGCACAGTGAGTATAAGGCACCCCTGGACTCCAGGGGCACATCACCATGGGCTTTTCAACAGAAGCATCCCTGACCCCCCAGCCCAGACCACGACAGCCACCACCCCAGCCAGAAAGGCATGGAGATCTAGGAGCTTAGTGAGACCCTTTACCATCAGGTCACACCCTCACTCCCATCACTCCTACCTAATTACATTCGGGAAGTACAGGCCGTTCCCCCGGTGGGAGAAAGGGGAACAAACGTTCCCTCCCGAAAAACTGACCGGAGCTAGAGCTGCCACAATCCAAGCCAGAAGGCCAGGGTCCCCTCCCCTGGTGCCGACCAGTGGTTCTCCATCTTCGTCAGAAGGCTTCCCTTTCGGCTACGAACCGCTTCAGGTCACCTTCACACCAGCAGGCTTTGCATAGCAACCGCCACCCCTGCTCCACCTCGCCGTAGAACAGGGACGGAAGCAAGCGCCACCTCCTGGTAACTGATGAGAAGAGATACTACACTTGATCTTAGCCAAAAGGCCGAGACGTTATAATGGACAACTGTCTCATGTAAAACATTCAGGTGCAAATAAAGTGTGAATGGAGCCTTACTGAATGGCAGGAAGAATCGTACAAGAGTGCTCACTGGCACCCTTGCAGCTCACTGAGAAGTGCTGCTGATGGTACTTGTAGTCTATTGATTTCACAGGAAATGGTCAATGACACAGCCATGTGGGCGGAGCACCACACTGTTTTCAAATTGCGACAGTGGGTGCCGAGAATATAATTCCTCAACCCCCTGCCGTGGCCGCTGTCAGAGTGGAGAGTGCTGATAATGGGATGTGGCTAAAGATGCTCCTAAAGGTGAACTTGGCCTTAAAAATGTAAATAAAAAAATGGCGCTTTGATTTAAATATTCACCTCTCCAACATTGTTCCTGAAGACCTAAAGCTTTAAAGTCTAGAGTTATTCCTCTTCTGGATTGATTGGCACTCGGCATTATCTAGCCTACTATTGCAAGCTGTCAGACGCAACACACTGGGGGGGGGGGGGGGCAGGCACCCTGCAACAGTACAATGCTGCAAAGTGTGTACTGTTCTGCATTTCCACCACTCTGCATCTAGAATTGTGTAGTGGGTGAGGAGATGGAGGGTGCCCTGTTTCTAATGTAATACATCAAAATATTTACAAAAAATAGAATCCTGTGGGGAAATGGGACTTGGGCTTTAATATTTCTTTACCTTTTTTGCAAATGGGATCGTTTAGAGGCGTACTTCTGAGATCTTTCAGTCCATGGCCATCTCTGTTCCCCTGAAAATTGCATCCTTTATTTTATTTTAATTTTTTATTGCTGTAATCTGTTTTAAATGTTTGTTTGTTTTTCCCATGAAATAGCCGCAAAGATCTGGAAATAGAAAGACCGCTTCTTGCAGCAAATAATTCTTTAGGAACGCTCAAGTAAGGAACTTTTGGAAGCCGGAGTTGTATGCCTGTGCTTCCCTATGTGTATACCATGTGCCCATTTCATTAGAAAAGTTACTGCTGGTGCTTAAATGTTCAACTGTATTGCTGATTACCTTAGATGCCCATGTGTTTTACAAAGATCTGACTTTGCAGAGGTAATCTTGCAGCGTTTTTTGCTTCAAACTCTACAGATCAGTAAATACATATATATTTTTTTTTCCTCTCTCGTAGGGGTTGAGTTACCAAAAGCAAATAAGCTGTTCACATGCCAAGGGAATTTTTACTTGGCATTGTGAATGTGTTCAAAATTCACTTTGCAAAAAAATACAAGGACAGATGCAAAGCGTATTTTTGGATGGTGGCAGTCAGCAGAGATTTGCCTCCACTAAGCGAAGAGAAAATTCTCTTGCAAACTGAATTGCCTATAGTAAATCAACGCCATAAAGAGCTTGAATAAGGAGTGATTCTTTGAGATGGGTCTTCGATTTCTTGCACTCCCCCCTCCAATTTTTTTTATTTTTTTTTATCAAGGAGGCAGTGTTTTGTCACTTTTTGGTGTTTTGATATGTGCAAAGAGATCACACAAATAAAGGTAT
Source organism: Lithobates pipiens (assembly GCF_037356315.1). Lineage (NCBI taxonomy): Eukaryota > Metazoa > Chordata > Amphibia > Anura > Ranidae > Lithobates > Lithobates pipiens. Next base: position 28,512,190 of record NW_027507789.1, read on the forward strand.
AAAATTAAAAAGTAATGACAGAAAATGATAGAAATTATAATGGGAATACTTGACTAAAGATGCTGTTTCTCCATGGAGTCCCCCATAAAGGCTTAGCCAGGTAATCAGACGCTTCTATGTTGCAGCTCTGGATGAGGCTAAACCTACCAGTTCTTGCTAAGGTATATAGGTCTTCCATATAGGAAATGGCTGGTTTGTTCATACAGGAAGTTTACAATCGCACATTTCTTTGGTATGAGTTGGCCTAAGTAATCGGGAAAACCAGGATATTGGAGGCTTTCTTGGATATTTGTGAGGCCCAGACTAAGAGGGAAATTGCATGTTTCATATTCCTTATGACTATGGTTGTTCTCTGCCTCTGTCATGGTCATAAGCTCTGGGGGGGAAGGCCCCACTGCATTAATGTAGGGACAGTAGAAGGTTCTGGAAGTTCTCCAGCCTAGCTACCTAATAAGTGTGCTCCTAAGGAAGCACATGTTTCCCCGCCAGTACTAGCTTAAGCCCAGTAATGGCTGTATTTTAGTGTGTTTCCCTGAAAATAAGACCTAGCGTGATTGTCAGTGTTGGCTGCAATATAAGCCCTACCCCCCAAATAAGCCCTAGTTAAAGTCCTTGTAGGTCTTATATTGCAGTCATCACTGACAATCACGCTAAGTCTTATTTTCGGGGAAACTGTCTCGATCTCGATCTCCCTATCCTCCTCCATTTCATTGATGTCCACTATTATGATTGCGATTAAATGAAAGTGTTGTCTTCTAGGTGCCCTACTCTGCTGGTGGTTGGTGACAGTTCTCCTGCAGTTGATGCTGTGGTAAGTGGCATTTTGTTTTGCTTTGGTGTGGAAATTTACCTTGTGCTCTGTGGTAGAGGGTCAGAAAACCAGAAGTGATGGAAAATTTCTACAGAGGGGACAGAAGAGAAGGTTTAAAGGACAAGTTCACCTCTGGGCTAGAGCAACCCGATCGTTCAAAAAAATAAAATAAAATCCTGATCTCGATTCAACCCCTCTAACCATCTTAATACATGAATGAATCGTGGAAATGCTGTAACAAGTGCAGAGCCTTCTCTGCTCATTCAGCTGTCGATAAACGAAACTGTTTTTGATTTTTATTTTTTAACATTGTCAGCGTTGAGAGAACTATAACCAAGGCATCTTTTTTTAGTTCAAAGGGGTGAACTTCTGTCTGTGAATGAGGCCAGTTTACCCACCTAAAGACTAAACCCATTTCTGACACTTGTTGCTTACAAGTTAAAAACCTGCATTTTTTGCTAGAAAATTACTTGGCACCTTTAAAAATGATAGAATTGATATAGATATATATTTTAGAGAATAAAATGGCGGTTGTTGCAATATTTTATGTCGCTCTTTGTGCAGCAGTCCTTCAAACTGTTTTTTTTGGGGGGGGGGGGGGGGGGGGAAATACACTTCAATGAATTTTTTTTTTTTTTTGTTTTTTTTTTTTTGTATAATGTGAAAGATGTTACACCACAAGACTTATGATTTTTATTCTAAGCAAAAAAAATAATTTCTCGTTTTTAGCCAGAATCGCGCAGTGCTACTCTGGGAACTTATTATATCTTCCTCACAGCGGAGCATGTAGGCTGTTCCCACTGCTGCAGCTTCTCCCTGCTGCCCCCCCTTCTCTTTTTGGTAAAAAAAAAAAAATCCCAAAAAAGCATATATTCATTGGTTTGTGCAAAAGTTATAGCATCTACAAACTATGTAATGTTTTTATTGCATTTATTTTTATTGGTAATGGTGGCAATCCAGTGTTTTAGTAAGTAAAAAAAAATGATCAGTGCTAAAGTACTGTCGCTGTGTAAATTACACTGGCAAGGAAGGGGTCAGCATGAGGGGCAATCAAAGGGTTAAGTTTGTTCCTAGGGAGTGCTTTCTAACTTTGTGGGGGGTGGACTGACTAGAGGCGACACATCCGTGTTTGTGACTGGCAGGAACACAAATCTCTCTTCCTGTCTGACAGAACGATAGTCTGCCTTGTTTACATAGGCAGACCACTGTTCTGCCTCTCCTACAAACAATCGTGGGGGGCTGCCGGACCATCTGATTTGTCTCCCACTGATTGGCGATCGCCCTGGAGCCGACAACAGGAATCGCGTACAGGTATGCGATTTTGCTATTAATGGCTGCCCTGCTGCAGTAAATGTACATGGGACGGTCTTTAAGTTGTTAAATCCTCCGTGTTTTAGTTGCTGTGTGTTTGTCCTAATGATTCCCGTTCTCCTCTGTTCTTGTCTCGCTGTCATAGGGATAGAACAGGAGCATACATTTATCCAATCCACATTATTCTACTGTAAAAATCCTAACAGCAATTGTCCTTCTTTCCAGGTGGAATGTAACTCTAGATTGGACCCAACAAGAACAACACTTCTTAAGGTATTTCTATATGTAAAAATGTTAAGTGAGGGAAAAAAAATCAGGATTAACTGGATATTGGAGATCCTCAGCCAGCTTCTGTTTTTGTAATGCATAGAGATGAGGGTTTGGAAACTTAACCTTAAAGTGTTATTAAACCCAGATCCTGCATTCACTATATCTGGTCTCCCACAGCACACAGAACATGGAAATGCAATTGTGTTAGTAAATATAAACTGTTAATACCTTTTCTCATCAGCAGTATATAGCAGTTTTGTGTCTATCAGTGTCTGGTTAAAGCTTGTAGGAGTTTTTATTGTGTTCTGACTGTCATGAGTCTGTAGGAGCCCTGACCCTTTGGACAGTGCTGATTGGCCCTGTGTCAATCAAATGCATCCTCCCCTCCAAAAAAAAATCACCTCTAGCTATATTAACTGAGCATGTGTAGAGTGCCACCAGGGCTCTGTATCAGATGGATTGGGGACTGTGGAAGATCAGAAGACAGGATCAAACAGCATTTTTATACCATGCACAGGATTAACTCCTTAGGTTCCACAGTGACTATAACAAGCATGCTTTACTGTATATGCAGACTAATTTTACTGTTGTGGGTTTGGTAACGCTTTAACCTGGCTTTAGTTGTTCTATGATGTTCAGAGAGGATGTTGCTCCAGAGCAGAGCTTCCCCATGACAGTTGTAAGCTAGGGTGACGGGTAGCTCACAGATGGGTGAAAATATTTTGATACAACCTGTGAATAGCTTTGTACAATTCACGGCTTTTGGTTCAAACTGTACAAGATTAACAAAGTGTGTGTGTGGCATGTTGATAGATGTGCTCATAAGTTTACATACCCTGGCAGAATTTGATTTCTTGGCCATTTTTCAGAGAATATGAAGAACGCAAACTTTTCTTTCACTCATGGTTAGTGTTTGGCTGAACCCATTTATTGATCAACTGTTTACTTTTTTTTAAATCATAATGGCAACGAAATCTACCCACATGACCCTGATCAAAAGTTTACATAACCCAGTATTGGCACCTTTAACATCAATGACAGCTTGAAGTCTTTTGTGGTATTTGCGGATGAGGCTCTTTATCTTAGATGGTAAAGCTACCCATTCCTCTTGGCAAAATTCCTCCAGTTCCGGAACCTTCACTTTATTCTGCTGTAGCCAATGACAGGTCGACTTGGTCTTGTGTTTTTGGTTCATTGTCATTCTGGAATGTCCAAGTATGTCCCATGCACAGCTTCCTGGCTGACGAATGCAAATGTTCCTCCAGTATTTTGATACTCCATTTATTTTGCCAACGATTTTGACCAAATTTCCTGTGCCTTTTGTAGCTCACACATCCCCAAAACATCAGTGATTCACCTCCGTGTTTCACAGTAGGGATGGTGTACTTTTCATCATTGTTGACTCCTCTCCAAATGTAGCATTTATTTTTGTGGCCAAAAAGCTCAATTTTGGTCTCATCTCTCCAAACAACTTCGTGCCAGAAGGTTTGAGTCACATCTCTGTGATACTTTGTGACAATTGTGTAGTAATAGCTTTCTTCTGGCAACTCGACCATGCAGCCCATCTTTCAAGTGCCTCCTTATTGTGCATCTTGAAAAAGCCACACCATATGTTTTCTGAGAGTTCTGTATTGCACCTGAAGTTAATTGTGGGTTTTTCTTTGCATCCTGAACAGTTTTCCTCGCAGTTGTGGCTGAAATTTTAGTTGCTCTACCTGACTGTGGGTTGGTTTCAACAGAACCTCTAATTTTGCACTTCTTGATTAGTTTGAACACTGCTGATTGGCATTCTCAATTCCTTGGATATCTTTTTATATCCCTTTTCCTGTTTTATACAGTTAATGTACCTTTTCCTGCAGATCCTTTGACAATTCTTTTGCTTTCCCCATGACTCAGAATCCAGAAACATCAGTGCAGCACTGGATGAAAGATGCAAAGATCTGTCAGGAGTCCAGAAACTCATTGATCTTTTTAGGCCTGATTCACACCTATGCAGGCTGCAGTGTGCATTTTGTGTTTTTCAATACACATTTTTTGATCCATTGAAGTCTATGGAACCAGAAAAGTCCCTGGCCCTTTTCGTAAAATGCAGATGTGTACTACATCCATAGGAAACCATGTTAAATGGACTGTAGTGTGTTTCTGAAAAACAAACACAAAAAATTCATAGGTGTGTGTGTGTGTGTGTGTGTGTGCGCGCACATTACAAGCGAACAGATCACAGGTGAGGATGGTTACCTTTAGTAGCCATTCAAACCCCTTTTGTGTCAACTTGTGTGCATGTTATCTGATGCCAGGGTGTGTAAACTTTTGATCAGGGTCATTTGGTTAATTTCTGTTGCCATTATTTTAAAGGGTAAACAGTTGCTTAAAAAAATGGCTTCAGCCAAACACTAACCATGAGTGAAAAATGTTCTCGTTCATATTCTCTAAAAAATGGCCATAAAATCATAAATCTGCCAGGGTATGTAAACTTATGAACACGTGTGTGTGTAATATATCTGGAGCAATGGCCAAGATCCAATGTGACTGTTGTGTGGCATTAATCATTGACTTGTATTAACCATGAGAAGACGGACTCTGTAATAATGGAGCCTCCCCTGCCTCTCCTGGCTTCCTTGTTACACGGTGATTTTGGTCTTTTTCATTTTTTATTGGTATTGTCTTCTGCCATGTTCTTCTGTGGCTTATTGAATGTATATAAACTAAAATTTAGACATTCTGACCTTTTTTCTCATGACATGTTTAATCTATTCCTAGATGGCGGACTGTGGCGGATTACCACAAGCTGTACAGGTTGGTCTGTTTTTGCTCTACAGAAATGCATTTTAGAAGTGGAAAGAAGACGGCACATTTTTTCTTTAGTTATGGGTAAAATCAAAAATGTTTAGAACCTATCAGGACTTCGTAGCCTACAACATGGCGGGTAGGGTTCAGCCATAAGAACTATAACAATCATGCTATGTCTTATTTTCAGGGAAACCGAAATGAAAAAATATACATCTGTCTATATTCGTGGTTAGGACTGTGTATTCAGCTGAAGCATTTTATTATAGTGGTATAAGAAATCTAATGCGTTCAAGCTTTTTTTTTTTTTGTTCTGGAAGATGGCTTCCTTCTAAATGTGATTTAGTTTTCACCTAGAATCCTGACCTCCATTTTCATATTTGTTTTCTTTAGCCTGGAAAGCTGGCAGAGGCCCTAAAATATTTTATTCAAGGAATGGGATACAGTAAGTTCTATTATGCCTTATAAATTTTTTTTTTTCTAACTTTATCGCCTGATTGCAGTCTCTCAATCTTTGGAACATTTTATTTGCCATTTCCTGTATGAATTGTTGGTCTGGAAAGGAATTCACTATTTAGATATGGGGCATACAAAAATCTAATCGAACTAGTTAATCTTTGTGTATCACTTGCTCAGAAAAATCGAAAAACTCTGAGCTTGTACAATTTGCCAAGCCCCCCCCCCCCCCCCCCTCCTCTGCTCTTCATCTGCAATTTCCAGCCATTTTGACAGCCGAGGCTTGTTTCATATATGTAGGAAAGAGCTTTCCACTCCTAACGCTCAAATCGGTGTCTGCAATGTCACGAAGAGTCCTAATGAAGTACCACTAATCTGCCCTAAACTTCTTACTTCCCTTCTAACCTTAACTATTTTGCTTCTGGTTTTTTTTTTATTTTTATTTTTTTATTTTTTTATAAACTTACATTTTTACTTCAATTTTGTTTTTTCCTTAACTGTTAGTGATTAGCAAAAAATATGGTTCTATTGGAACAGTCCATTTTCAAGACTGCTGTAGCGCGGGGGTGCCAAACTGATCTTGTGCGAGCAGGATCACTTAAGTTTTTTATCTCCATTGTCTTCCCCTGGAATAAAAGAATATTAACCCGTGCAGGCACAGCACCACTGCATCGGGGGGGGGGTTCAGCTTTAAGTACATTATTGCTGAAATCAATAGGGTCATAGCCTAAATAGAAAGATTGCTCTCATCAGTAATGGGTGTACAAGGGTGAGAGCTGAACTGGTTCAAGAACAAAGTGATAGTGAAAAAAGCTTCTGGCTGTCCAGGTGTATAGTCATTTCCCAAATTTACCTTTTCAGAAAGTCTACAGCAACCTGTGGCCCTCCAGCTGTTGCAGAACTACAAGTCCCATCATACCTCTGCCTTTGGGAGTCGTGCTTGTTTCCAGCTGCTGCAGAACTACAAGTCCCATGAGACATTGCAAGGCTGCTGGTTAAAAAAAAAAGCATGACTCCCAAAGGCAGAGGTATGATTGGACTGGTAGTTCTGCAACAGCTGGAGGGCCACAGGTTGAGCACCCATGGTCTACAGGCACTGCCCAGTTCCCACCAGTGTGTTTTGTAAATCTGATGCTGCAGGATGCCCCCTAAGCCCTTACAATGTAGTGCCCCACTGCATTTTAATTTACGTTTTTTAGAAATGTCAGAGCTGCTAAACGTAGGACTCGTCACACCATACGAGACCTCCCCAGTAGCTTTCTGAGATTCTGCTTTGCATTGTGGGAGGCATGAGTGTGCCTCCATATCAACTTTTGAAAAAAGTTGATCATTGCATTCTGCAGGTGCCAGGCTTCTAGGGCATCCTGTGAAAACTGGTTCACAAGCCCTGGGTACTGATTGGCACCTGTTGCTATCTAGTTATCTTTTTTAAATGAAGAGTTTTTTGCTCTTAAAGGTGCTGTGTAACTGTCAGGAATTCCTATTTATTTTCTCTATCCTATGGCCGCCATCTGAAATACCAATTCTGAAGGATCGTGGGAATGGCTTTATTTTTTTTCTGAAATGGGGAAGAGTGGAAATGACTGACAGTTGGTCTGCAAGGTCTCCTCTTTGTAACAGACTGTGTTCTGTGTTAGATCTACTGAAGCCCAAGTGAAACAAGCCTAAGAGCATTATGAACAGAAAGCTTTGACGAAGCCTTTGCAGGGCTTTCAGCAAGCTTTGACGTGTTTTTTTTTTTTTTTTTGGGTACCATTCAAGTTCGGTTTGTAAATGTTGAACATACTGTAGATCTCAATCCCAACCTTGTGTGCTGAAGCCTGCTAGAAGACCGCCCCACGCAGATGTTCTGTGGCAGGGCGGCCCTCCTGTGTGAAATCGCATACCTGTACGTGATTTTGTGCACAAGGTCTGGGGCGTTTGTGTCGCTGGTGACACCCTTTTCGCTGTTGGACACAGCGGGAGCCAATCAGCAGGTCCTGTGGACGCGATATCCAACTGGACCCGCCGATTGTTCTGAGAGGCAAAACAGCGGTCTGCCTGTGTAAACAAGACAGATTGCAGTTCTGCTAGAGGGGAAAATAAAGATCTTGTGTTTCTGCTAAGCAGAAACTAAGATCTGTCCCCCCCCCCCCATCAAACCATCCCCACACAGAAGGCACCCCCCTAGGGACACACTTAACCCTTTTCCCTGCCAGTGTCAGTACAGCGACTGCATTTATTTAGCACTGGTCCCCAAAGTGTCAGGTGTCTTATTTGTCCACTGCAATGTCGCAGTTCCGCTAAAAATCACGGATCGTCGCCATTACTAGTAAAAAATTTAAATATCCCATATTTTGTAGACACTATAACGTGCGCAAACCAATCTATACGCTTATTGGGATTTTTTTATTTATTTTTTACCAAAAATATGTAGCAGAATACATCTTGACCTGAATTGAATTTTTTTTATATTTTTTTTGTAGCAGAAACTAAAATATATATTATATTTTTTCAAAATAATTTTTATTTTTATTTTTTTATAGCGCTAAAAATAAACCAAAGGTGGTCAAATGCCACCACAAGAGAGCTCTATTTGTGTGAAAAAAAATATATTTTATTTGGGTACAGCTTTGCACGACCGTGCTATTGTCAAAGTAACGCAGTGCCTTATCGCTTAAAATGGCCTGGTCAGGAAGGGGCGTCAACCTTCCGGGGCTTAAGTGGTTAAACTAAAGACAGAACTTTTTTTGTTTTGGATAGTGGAGATTGATTGGGACACCTGCCAGTTGCTGTCTGTGCCCCATTAAGGAGATTCGCCCTCTTTTGCCTCGTTTACCATCGTTGAAAGTAAAAGGAAATCCTACATTTTAGGTTGTCTCTAGAGAAGAGGGGGAATCTTCCCATGGGGACATTAGTTCTGGTGACTGGAGCATTCCCTTAATTGCAGGGATTTCCTCTCTTCCTGTTTTGACTATAGGTCAGGAAGTAGCAGTAAATCTCCCCAGTGGGAAAAAATGGCAAAAATCTTACAGGGGTTAAAACCCTCCATACTCTAGCAGGGGTCTGAAACTATAGCCCTCTAAAATTCCATCGTGTTTGTGAATGTCAGTTTTACAATGCTTCATGGGACGTGTAGTTTTACAACAGCTGGAGGGCCATTGTTAGGAGATCCTGTCTAGGCGAGACTTTTTTTTTTATCAAAAAAAGTTCTTTACTTGGCAACCAACACTCCCATTGGGACCTGTATTCAACATTTTGCAAACTGTAGTTGAATGGTACTTTAAAAGCATCAATAAAGCTTGCTGCTTACACTGCTCTTGTATAAGCCGAAGCCCGTGTGAAACAGGCCTAACTCGGTGTTGCATGAGGATGGTGCTTTTAGTACATGTTGGGGTCAGAGTAAGGCTTGACCATACATTGTACAATTTTCCTTTAGATTTCCCAATACCATAGAATGAGGTCCAAGCTAAAAACTTTCAATTTGTTACAATCGGGCCCCTGCACTACATAGTTTAAGGCAAATCTAAAGGAAATTGAAATAGAAAATTGTATAATATAAGTCCAGCATTAGACCCGTGGAGTTAATGGTCACAAGCAACTTACCGTTCTGCCCACATAAATATACATGCCTGCCATTAATATCTTGTGATATTTAAAAGACCTTCAAAAGTAAAAGTGTAAAAAGTCTCTTGAGGCGGTGTCAATCTAGTCCCAATCTAAGAGGGTTTCCACATTCTTTTACATAGGGAAGATGGCACTTTCCAACACCTTACCCTACTATACTAAAATATTGGTCCAGTAATGAAAACTCTTGCTTAGAAAATAACATTTATAAAGAATGCCTGCAAAGGAAGAGTCTTAATCACTTTTCCTGTGGGTAACTAGTTCTCATTTGGCTTTCTTCAAGAGCTATTGCTTCCAGGACATGTTGTCTTCCTGGTCCACCATCATGTACTGTGGTTCCTCCCTCCACTACAGGACACAGTTATGACCCAGGGGCCAATGGGATGAACCACAGCATGCAGCAGCAGGTCCATGATGGGATGAAAACTAAAGCTGCAGGCGGCCATAGCTCTTGAAGACCACAAACTCTTCCCTAATTGTGTAAAGCAGACCATCTAAAATTGAGCTTGACATGAGCCTAAATGTTAATAAAACTGTTCTTTTAAAGACTGAAAAAATATTTGGAAATGTATGTTGTCTAATAAAGTCCTTTCTCACTTTACTAACCTGTTCCTGTCCTTTCCCCTTGTTGAATGTTACCGCAGTTCCATATGTTCAGCTCAGTCATCTGAGCAGTGAATCAGGTACCTATAGCCCTGAATGGTGTGCAGCATCTTGGATTGGTCAGAGTAGTCCTGTGCTTTGCTGGGTGACGTGTGGTTCTAGTTTCACATTCTAGAACTTTGCTTTGTTTGCATCAAACGGCAGCTTGGCATGTTGGTGACTGTGGTGATTTTTTTATTTTTTTCCATGCATGACTTTGCATGATGGTTGTAAATGTAAATGTATTTGTGTGACATTTAAGATACCAATGCATTGTGGAAACATTTCTTTTTTTGCTTATTGCTCAGACCACCTCCTGTTTTTAAAGTGTATCCAAATCCAAAAACTTTCAGCTTACCAACCCTTAGCTGTGGTGACTAATGGTTTTAGGCCTTTTTTTTTATTTTTATTTTTTTGCCTGGTAATCCTGCCAGTAACACACTTCTGTCCTAGGGTGACAACGCAGTGTAGCTTTAGGTTGCTCCATTGATTTGGACTGCAAACTCCTCTTTGCCTTATGGAGGAGATGTGTTGTGCAGAGTTGCTGTTTGGGCTCATTCTGACATGTGGCAACCCTTGCCACCCCTCCAAAAAGTGATCCACTGTGTTGACAGGCAAGGAGCAGGCAAATAGGTCTGTTTTTGTCTTTTTTGTGCTGAAAATGCCGAGCCACCACTGAATTGCAACCGCATTGCACATGGGGTGTTGCTGTGAAGCAAAGCAGCATGAGCAGGGTCTGTGTATAGCCCACAGTGGCTGCATGCCCTTGGTGTAAGGTAGGCAGTGAAACTGCCCACTGCCCAGACATCTATACAAGCCATTTTTTTTTTTTCATCCAGTGCAGTTAGAGGTGCTAAATGAAAATTTGGCAGGATTACCAGGTATATCTCAATGGGTACAGGACAGGCATCCTATTCATACACAATGGGTTATAGGCTTGTGATTGGACACTGGTAAGTTTTTAAGGTCCTGGTCCATTGGGCGCCTCCCCTATAACCCTACCCGTTCCGTGTCCTGAGTTTCCTGGTAGTCTGTTGATCAACCTCTTTTGCAGAGAAAACAGCTTTACTACTTTGTATTTTCCTAAGATTTCTTAAATCCATCAAATTTACACAGTATATCCAGATTCCTGCAACCTCCGTAAAACATTGGGAATTATAATTGAACCCTATGCTGTGGGGACAACCTGTAATACTGCTTTGGCAACTGGATTCTGCTTGGGGTGCTTACCATGGCAGGTTGTGCAATGGACCCCAGTCCCTGAAGAAACTTTCGGGGGGTATATCCATCACGATGGGCGACGCCTGGACTTCATACATAGTCCAGCTTCCTGAACAGATGAGCCAGGCTCACCCTATGTTTGACCTATTTTGTAAAACTGGATTGTTTTTGCAATGTAAAATGTTTTCAAACTTGGGAGCGCTAAAGCTCATCCACTCAGACTGGATGACCAGGTGTTGCATCACGCCATTGGTTGCACATTTTTAACACCACTTCCACCTAGAGTGTTTATATGGTAATCGGGCACTTCCTATCACCAAAAGGATTTGTTGCAGGGTGGTCTACACCTAGGCCACCACATACTGTCAGCCATACTTACTAGATTTACCACACTCCTTTGTGAGAAGCCCACAAGGTTAAAGCGGGAGTCCGCCGTTTTTTTTTTTTTTTTAAAAGCCAACAGCTACAAATATTGCAGCTGCTGACTTTTAAAATAAGGACACTTACCCGAAGCCGATCTCTCGATCGTCTCACGGGTGCTGCCGCCACCATCTTGGGTATGGGAATCAGGAAGTGGAGCCTTTTGGCTTCATTTGCCGGTTCCCTACTGCGCATGCGCGAGTCGCGCTGCGCAATAAGGATGGCCCCCGCTGTCTCTGGGATCCGTGTTTCCCAGCAGGCAGCGGGGGACTTTCGGAAAGGGACGTAGATTCTGCGGAAAGGGGCGTACCTTCTGCAGAATCTACACCGGAAGTGGGTGCAGATACCTGTACTGTACAGGTACCTGCACCCCCCCTCCCCCCTGAAAGGTGCCAATTGTGGCGCTGGAGGGGGGGGAGAGGATTCCAATGAGCGGAAGGTCCACTTTAGGGTGGACCTCCGCTTTAAGCCATCTTTGTCCAGTGCCCAAAAACTAATTTCTCCACCAGTTGGACCCTGATATGCCAGCAGTAGATGATGCAAAATCAGAGTACAATGACAAAGATGTTGAAAGCAGTGCTAGAAGTAGATGCATAAGATTTCTCTCCCCCCACACTGTCATTATATTGAAGGGAGGGAGCTTACTGTAATATGCTTGCTAATGGAGAAAAGCTCTTTGCCTCTGCAAAGCCTTGGCATTGTGTAGGTAGACTGTCTTGCCATGCCCCTTTTGGCACCAAGCCTTTCAAAACCTCCCCTGTTCACGTACCAATCAAATGGTCTGTGACCCACCATAAATGCTTAATGGGCCCCCACTCAGGCTAACCAGGTCCAATGAATTGGATGCCGCTGGGGAAAGGTTCGACCTTGACAAGAGTTTCCAATGTGCAAGTTCCAGTATATATACGTATATCTGTTCAGTTTTGTATTTGCTCTTTTACAGTCTCTCAGCTACTTAAACCAGAGATTGACTTGAACCTGGTTCAAGAGGCAACTTAACTTGCAGCCAAAAAAATTTGTTTTGGAGAACATTTGGAATTTTTTCTGTGCTCCACAACAACCCTTATTGAAGCTTTCCAATCAATTGAATACTTGTAGTATATTGCTTGGTGTGTGGTAGATTGCTTTTTGGAGATTTCTTGCAATCGTATTTGCGATTGCAAGAGGCTTGTAAATGCTTTAGACTGTCTGAAAATTTGTCATGTGACAAGCTTTACAGAAAGCTTCAGTACAGAGTTGGGGGGGATCAGGAAATTCCAGTCTGGAGCTTCACATTGGTGCTCCCTCCATGAAGTCAAGTTCTCCATTTTAGGGGTAGAGCTATTAACTGGAAGACCATCTTATATTAGAGTATAAACTCCAAAGTTCACCAGGCTATGCTTTTAATTCAACCTACTTTTTTTTTTCTCCCCATCTTGTAGTGCCAGCGGCAAGTATGACCAGACTCGTCCGTTCCCGTACTCACTCCGCCTCCAGCAGCGGCTCAACAGAAGTCCCCCGCAGCCGATCTCAAACCAGCAATGCCCATCTAGAGACCACAACAGGCTCTGCCGTCACAAATGATATCCAGGAAGCTCCACAAACACTGGAATTATCTTGCTAAACACTCCAGCACTCATTTCCTATATCAGTTGAACAATGGACCCATCCAGACCAGCAACTCTGGAGAAAAGAAAATATTCCCATTTCTTTCCATCATTTGATCTTCATGTAACTTTGTGCATGAACTTTCTAAATATCTAACCTAATAATTTTTTCCAGAAGTATCAAGACTAACAGTTCTATGTATCATTCCCTGTGTTTAAAGGGGATTGCCAGGGGAATGTGGTGGCTTCCTTTGGCTTGACCCCCTCAGTTTCATAGTATAAAGGGGCTACTCTTCCCCCTCCGGCTGCTTTTGAGGGTTTAACAGATGATACAATTAGGTTTCACGTGCAGCTCTCTGCTTGTGAATGTGAGCTGAGCTTTTGGTATGGGCACACAGCTGAAGTTGCCGTTTTGAGAAACATTGGTTAGTTGGACTTCAATGAACCTGTACTCTATTTTAAACCTTTAATAGCAAGTCTTCTAAAAACACACTCCCTGCTATTCTGTGCCCATCTGATTTAATTTACCTTGGTTAGTGGGGCTTGACTTTATGGCCATGACTTGTCAACTGCTATCCTTTTGACTAATGGGACTGCATTAAAGGAACGTTCCTTGGACAGGGAGATGACAGTTGTTGGTGCTTAGCCATTTAGTTTGGTAATGAAGTGAAACATACAAAAGGCTTGTCTAGCCTTAAACAGATCAAGTTTAAGGTGGCGTACAAGTTCACTTCAAAGTTGAACTCCCAGAAAACTAAAAATCCCCCTCTTGCAGTTGGGCTATGCCTGCACTTTGTATAGTTGACTACTAATTTATATTTTGGGGAACCAATAAGTTTCCTGATCCCTTTGTACTCCAGCAATTAGTCTTTTGACATTGAGACTGATTCAGGGTCAATAGTCCTACACTGGAGATGACCCAGAAGGGCAGTCTAATGCTGGAACAAAGGAGAGCACCATTTGCCAGGGCAGCAGGATCAAGTGCAAGTGCTCTTGCCACCCCCTAGGCCAAATGAGCAGTTAACCCTTGCAGTACCACTGCAAGTAAGGACTTTTAGTGTTCCCAAAGTTCAGCTTCAAAGGGAATTTTTCAGGATGGTTATGTAGAAGCCCTTCGTTCAGGTATCATGATGAACATCCTTATTTGTTTCGTCAATAACACAAGTAAAGCTTACTTATGGCTTCACCTCCCAGTGAATGTTGGTTTGGTGTTGCTGCACAGATAATGTTGCTGGAAAAATATTTTCAGGTTTAAGGAAAACTTTTCAGGATTGAAGTAATGAGCTGCCATTGCAGACCTAATTTTAAGTTCCAAAATGGTCATTCCATCCTCCTTCACTACGGAGCTAAAACAAGCATCCACCCAGAGAAATGGGAGCTCCTGAATTTTTTTACTTGTTCTGGGTTAATGACTTCCTGAGCAAAAATAGCGCTAGAATGTCACCCCCAACAAATTGGCAATGGTATCTTCCTGGTGGGTTTTAAGTTCTTCAAGCACTTACAACTAATCTAAGATGACCACTTGAAGGATAGCTCTTTTCCATGTCCTCCCTTTTGTGTAGAAAATGTAAACATTTCATTGGGTTTGTTTTTATATTGCAGTTTATATTTTGACTTTTTTCAGCTTTCACTCTTAATAAAAAAAAAAAACTTTTCTTTAAAAAAAAAAAAACACTAGAAAGATGGGGGGGGGGGGGGGGGACACACTTTAGGTGTGGTACTTTGGAGCTTCTAAGCCTCTTTGCATACTTCTCCCCCCTTGTGGTGGTGTAATGGTAGTTGGGTTTTATGCACTTAATAATGTCTTCACTGCTGTGTTTGGGGTAGAAGATGACACTGCCAGCACTTCACAGAAAAGCTTATGAGTCTTTTGCTAGAAGCATAAAAGGGATCTTTTATAATGCTTTTGAGGCTCTTGCTGACAAATATTAGATTTTTTTCTTTAAGAGAAATCTCTGACTCCATTCTCACTATATCTTTGGAGCTCTTACTATAGTTTCCTGAGTTTAACCAGGAGCTGAAATGTTAAGTTTTTCTTGCAGTGTCACCTGTTGCGAGACTTTGGTATTGCAGCTCATCCATTTTTGCTATATTGCTTTTGTGATTTCAAGTATATGAATGTGTGGGCTTTACTCTTATCGTAAATAACAGGGATGAAACCTTGTCATTTTTTTTCCCTTCCTCGTTTAACTGGAAATCTTATATAGTCTGTGCCTGCTTCTGGTAGAGACTGCACTACTTGGGTCTGATACCAACATATTCCAACTTTTGGAAGATTGTGCTTTTAAGTGAATGTAGTTATCCATTAGTTCCTGACATTTTGACTGCTGGTCATATACTGTGCATCATCCATGCTTTCATTTTGTCTGCAGTTTTTGGTGCCAATGCTAAGCCGTCAGGAACACAGACTAGACACGCATACTGCAGTCTGATCTCCTACTTGCATCATTCCTTATTTAGCCACCAGTCACACCAGTGCTACTTGTCATGCGAGTTTAAAATCGCAATGCTTTCTGTCTTCACTCCAAAAAACAAACTAAAGCAAGGCGAGTATGAAAAGTTGTAGAGGGGTTGGTAAGCTAAATGCTTTGGCCTGAATTGGCAAATCACAGGTCCTCTTTAAACATGGTTGCCTTTTGCACCATGTGGTCTCTGCCAATGTTACACACATAAGATTAAACTTCCTGTACAGAAATCTACACACTGAACAGTAAAATGTTAGTGAGTACCTGCACTTCTGTTAACCTCACAGAACATATTTTTGGTTTCACAGATCACCCAGGAGCCGGCAAGCACAGGCGCCTTTGGTGATCAGTACATCAATGAATGCCCTTAACAAGCCCTAAGCTGGTCTTCAATTCTTTTGGTGCTTCAGTCTGCCCTTTTCCTAGCTGTAGATTATATACTCTTGCTTTTGGTGTCCTTTCCAAGTGTTTCTTCTGTAAGAGTTCAGATGAATTATGAATGTTCTTTTAAACTTCGAAAAGGGAACATCTAATACTAACCCAATTGTATTTTGTTCATGTTGTCATTAACGTTAATATATATTGTCCACTACAGTGTTTGTTTACTTATGTATATGAGAAAGCAATAGATGGTTATATGAAAGCCTTAATGACTTTACAGGGAAAATAAAGTGAATTTCAAGGTCTGTCAGCTTTCAGTAGAAAAGTAGAACTTTCAAGTGCAAGGGCCTCACTCTTTGCTCGGAGTACTTGGCACAATGGTTGGCCAAAGCCAGTAGTCAAGGTTCATTCAATGTAAATTCAAAGAATAACCTATAGCACCCAGATTTAACTTTTTTACAATTGTCAGAATAGATTGAGTTCTATGCTCTCTGGTCTGCACCAGCTAGAGTACCGGTCATGTTTTCCAGCATGAGTACAGTGATGGGTGTAATTTAAGACCATTCAGAGGCAAGGAAGGCTGACACTGGTGGTGACCTTCTTGAAAATGTTAGTTTCCTGGCTGTCTCTAGAGTTAATCCTTTGAGTTGCTGTCCTTGCACAATCATGTGGAATGAAAGTAAGACTTGAAGGACAACTGTAGTTTACACAAGCACATCCCTACCCCGACTCCTGACCCAAATTCTTAACATAGAAGTAAACCCTTTGATTTAATCGTTTCAAAAACTGTTACATTCCTGGCACGTGCCGGAAATGTAACTGTCGGATGGTTTGACAGTTTGGTTGGGAGCAAACCATTACAATGACTAGAGTCATAACTGATCACATGTTTAGTATCATGACAGTTTAAGACTAAATGCAGCCCAAGATGGCCGCTTCCTTGGCTGAAATGGCTAGAAGGGTTGACTTGGGGTGTGTGTTTTTTTTTTTTTTTTTACCCATGGGGGACGCTGCTTTCTTTTGCTGCCTCTTTGTACCAAGACGTTATAGACCTGTATGGGACAGTCCCAGACATTGAAGCAGTGTCTCAAGACAGCCATATACTAACCAAGGTCAAGAAAACATTGCACAGGCTGAGACAAAAGTGAATGTAAGAAGGGGGTGTGGGTGGCAGAGGATTGTGTATTACAAGTACAGTTGTCCTTTAAGTTAGAGCTCCTAATCTGCATCTTTGTGTCAACTCAAATTATTGACACCATTTAATCAACACAGCTGGCAAGGAGTGTTTTTCAGAAGGTAATATCATGAATGGTAGCCGCTATCGTTACTACAGGTTCCTCTGAAAGACAAATGTTTTTTTTTTTTTTTCCTGTGGTTTCAGTTCAAACCTGGAAGACATTGATAGCCTCTCCAAAAATATATGCTTGGGTGGGGTGTCATGGCATTCCCATTGGGAGTCTTTGTTCTCTGGAACCACAGCAAGTTGACTTCCACTCCAGCAATGACTAGGACAGGAAAAGTTACTCTTCTCATTGGCCCGAAGTGAACCTTTCCAACAAGACCCCATGCTGCACCATCCATCTTCGGCAGAATATGTTGGATGCACTTTGGCCACTGACAGTCTAAAAAAGGGGCCAAACCCTGCTCCCTTTGGGAGGAACTATTGTACAAGCTGATAACTGGGTAGATTGACCAAGATTTAATTCTTCATATTTTCCATTTGGGTAACATGCATGCCAGTGTCATTGTTTTGTACCAAAATGCTATTTATGCTGAAATACAAAATTTCAAAATCAGAACACCTAAAATATTATGAACAGTTTATCTTTTAAATACATATATATTCAAGTTTTTGTTAAATATATACTTGTATACTTCTCTTCCCTTTTTTTGAAATGTTCGTTTTTGTTGTTGGTTTGATTTTTGGTGTGACACCCAAAAGACCCGCCTTTAGAACCCACCCACTTTGATGTTAGGGATGGACGTGCATCTTTGTGGCTAGCGACTTGGTATTTTTAGACCAATAAAACCTAAAGGGATTGTTTTGAATTTGTATCTTACCAACGAACCTATATTATATATATATTTTTCCTGTAGCTGAGCAAGAATGTAGACTTGACTATAACTGTTATCATTTATTTTCTCCTGTTTAAATAAAGGCATTGTCAGTCGAATTGACTTTGTACTTGCTAATAAAACTGAAGTGTTGTATGGTTTTTGTCACTTGTGCAGCATTATAGGTTTAATGGCTACTTCTAAATAGACTGTCACCAACCTAAAGGCTTGTTTAAATGGGTGGCCAGGGGGCGGTAAAAGCCCAGGTGTTTGAGTGTTGGTTCTACTGTCTGCCTAGAAACACTGTGTGCTGTACATATGCTGTGGGGAAAAAAGTAAAAAATCGTTGGGCAGTACCACCACTGAGATGGGGCTGTTCTACAACCTCCCTGCAACTGTGTGCAATAGACATGGTTGTGGTGGGTTGGAATTTTGAGGTCGTGCAGCAACATCCCTGCAACTGTGT
This sequence comes from Lithobates pipiens, assembly GCF_037356315.1. Taxonomy (NCBI): domain Eukaryota; kingdom Metazoa; phylum Chordata; class Amphibia; order Anura; family Ranidae; genus Lithobates; species Lithobates pipiens. Next base: position 28,530,667 of record NW_027507789.1, read on the forward strand.
GCAATGCACGTGGTTGCATTTAAAATCTTTAGTGTTTTTCCTTTCCATAAAACACTTACTGTAACGGTTTGGGATTGGAGAGAAGGAGTAATATACTGCAGTGGTGCCCAACCTGGAGCCCTCTGGAACTTATTGTGGGGCCCGTACTACTACACTATTCTGTGTTTTGTGCTTACAAAAGCCATATTATGTTTAATATTAAACGGTGTTTAGACTGCCATTTAGTAGGTACAGTGGCGGGGGGGCAGAAAGTATTTGATCCCCTGCTAATTTTGTACATTTGCCCACTGACAGAATGATCATTGATTTGCATTTTAATGAGTGAAATAAGTATTTGATCCCAAAAAAGTAGATGTGAGGGGGGCCTAGGCCAGTAATGGCAAACCTTGGCACCTCAGATGTTTTAAAACTACATTTCCTATGATGCTCAACTACACTAGAGTGCATGAGTCTCATGGGAAATGTAGTTCCAAAACATCTGGTTCTCCATCGCTGGTCTAGGCACTACTTTACTATCAATCTGCAAGATTTCTGGCTCCCAGGTGTCTTCTATACAGATAACAAGCTGAGATTAGGAGTACTCCTAATCTCAGCTTGTTACCTGTATAAAAGATGCCTGTCCATGGAAGCGATCAATGAGATTCCAAGGCTGCCTAACAAGATTGTAGACCTACACAAGGCTGGAATGGGTTAAGATCTTTAACAGGCAGCTTGGTGAGAGGGTGACAACAGTTGGTGTGATAATTTGCAAATGGAAGAAACCCAAATTAACTGTCAAGTGCCCTCGTTCTGGGGCACCATGCAAGATCTTGCCTTGTGGAGTTTCAATTATCATGAGGAATCGGCCCAGAACTAGACGGGAGAATCTTGTCAATGATCTCAAGGCAGCTGGGACCATAGTCACCAAGAAAACAATTGGTAACACACTACATCGTGAAGGATTGAAATCCTGTAGCGCCCACAAGGTCCACCTGCTCAAAGCACATGTACAGGCCCATCTGAAGTTTGCTAATATCTGCATGATTTAGAAGCAAACTGGGTGAAAGTGTTGTGGCCAGATGAGATCAAAATCGAGCCGTTTGCCATCAGCTCACTGTGATTGTGTTGTTGGGGGTCATAGGCAGCATTCCTCCTTGAACCAAACGTGGAGGTGGAAACATTTTATGCTGTGTTTTTCAGCTAAGGTGACAGGACAACTTCACTGCATCAAATGGACTCTGCTATGTACCATCATATCTTTGGTGAGGATGACCTCCCCTCAGCCAGGGCATTGAAAATGGGTCGTGGATGAGTATTCCAGCATGACAATGACCCAAGGGAAGAAAGTAGCACAAAGCACATTAAAGTGGTTGTATACCCACATTTTTAACTTTTACCTACAGGAAAGCCTATAATAAGGCTTACCTGTAGGTAAAAAAAAATCTCCTAAACCTGTACGGTTTAGGAGATATTCCCCTCGGTATGCGCCGCTGACTGCAGCGGCGCATGCGCACAAGGGGTTTCTCGCCGTCAAAATCCGGCAGCAGCCGAGCGGCTGGACTGAAATCTCCCCCGCGCATGCGCGGGAGTGACGATATCGCGGCTCCGGCCACTCACAGCGCCGGAGCCGCGATACCCGGAAGAAACGCCGAGGGAGCATGTCAGCTCCCTCGGCGTGGATCGGGCCAGATGTCGGAGCCTCGTTCTAAGGTAAGTATTTCATAATGAGCTAGTATGCGGTGCATACTAGCTCATTATGCCTTTTGCTTTGCAGGTTTAAAAAAAAAATGTGCAGGTTTACTACCGCTTTAAGGTCCTGGAGTGATCTAGCTAGTCTCCAGCTGCTTGGCTGTTATCCTAAAGGATCAGGGGGGGGGATGATGTGTCTGCCGCCTAGGCTGAGACCTGTACCTAGCCGGATATGACTCCGATCTAGTCTCCGCTGTAAAATCCCAGAAGCGCCATCACAATGTCTCTTCTGGTTTACTCTGCTTCCAATGGTAACAATTTAAAAAAGCAGTATTCAGAAAAGCCAATTTTGGCAATTTGAATACTTAAGTGCAAAGGAGGGATTTGGGGTCTTATCACCTATTACTGTCACAAGGGATGTTTACGTTCGTTGTGACGGCAATAAAAGTGATCAGATTTTTATTTCTATTTTAAAGGGACAATGTTAAAGACACCCCCACTGTTAATTTTAATGGTAGGTTTATTTTATCAACTGATCATTTCTTTGTCAGTGGGCATTCAAAATCAGTTGATCAAATACCCCCCTCTATATGGTTTATTTCTTTTATATATTTTAACTTTTTATGTTGGGTCTATCACTTTTTTTTTCTTTTCCCTCAAGGGGGGTAGAAGTGTGTTAAGTGACAAGTCTATGTTTAAGGGGGTTGCTGCTATCGCGTACAAGATTGTGGTACTCAGCGGTAGTCTTAAATTGGCCATAGATGGATCGAAATTTGACTTTTTCAGTAGGCACTAACTGAATTTTGATCAATTTATTCACTTTCCCTGTTCAAGAGGAGTCAACCTAGTGATTGATTCTTCAAATTGGACAGTTGGAAAAAAGTAAAGTGTATTCTGACAGTGGACAACTCCTGCTATGATGTCTTAGCAGGGAGGCTTTCTTCATCCACATTCAAATGTGTTATTGAGTAAATCCAATTCCTTTTTTATTTTTAACAGCTGCCTGCTTGAGCAAAAGACAAGATCCCTGTATGGCCAGCTTTAGGTCCCTTCCACATGGTGTGTACTCTGACAGATCAGCAGGGAATCTGTCCACTGATCCCAGCTGAGCAGGTGCATGCCTAGTCTGTGTCTGCTCTGCTTATAGAGGGTGGACATAGACACAGCCTGCTCTCCTCTATAGGCTGTCTGATGTAAATAGACAAACTGTCCTTTCACACCCATCTACTAGACTGCAGGGGAGTTACCCCTTATCTGTTTTTAGCGGATTGGATGTAGACAGGTGTCATTGCAAGGTAAACTTATTTTAGGAAAGCCAGAATCTTGGCTTTTGGGGTAGTGGAAATATGCCAGACCTTACATTGCCTCAGCCACATGTGTGCAATAGGCCATGCTCACCAGTCTGGTATTACACGGTTCCTACATATGCTTTGTCCTAGCACTGCAGCCTCCAATCCTTCATCATTTGGTGCTTTGGAAATTTTAGCTGCCTGTGTGCTGCAGTTCTAGTATCTGACCTCCATGTCCTGGCAGAACAAATTCTTTAGATAGAGCCCCCTCAATGGCATCACTTTTATTTCATGCAAACAGTCTGCTGCTTTTTTGGGGGGTGGTGGCGCAGAAGTGTGACATTTAGGAAGAATTATTTGTCAAGCTTTAATCTAATTTTGTTTTAAAATAAATAAAAAATATATATATGCACATCCATATAAAAAAAAAACACTGCAAAGGTTCACAACATACAGCATCACAAATCCCTGTGCAACATGAGCCAAAGATGTTAGAACTGCAAGACCACCGTCCTCTAAGCCAGTGGTCATCAACCCTGTCCTCAGGGCCCACTAACAAGCCAGGTTTGCAAGATAACTGAGATACATCACAGGTGATATCATTTGCTGCTCAGTGATTGCAGTATTCTAGTCTGCATCTCCCCAAGGTAATACATAAAACCTGGCCTGTTAGTGGGCCCTGAGGACAGGGTTGATGACCACTGCTCTAAGCCACAGTGCAGTTGAGATCCTCGGCTCATGACTCCTGAGAGCTTGGGTGTTCCAGACCAGCTTTGTGTGGCTTAGCTCCTTCTATTACATTTGCCGTTGCAGAAAATTACAACATCCAGTAGGCATTGTAGGGGTGCAGACCTGGGAGCTCTGTGATCTCACCAGTAGTCCATGAGAGGAAGACTAAACTGAGGCTGAGTTCACACTGCCGTGTGTAGCAATTCACAGCAGGGGTCCGGTGCGTCACTGTTTCAGGTCTGAATTTGGACCCAAAAGGAACCCAAGAACAAGAGACTCCTGTGCAATTCTCCCCCCCCCCCCCCCCCCCCCAGAGCTGTGTAAACTGGCTCCATTGTGATTGGTTCACTATCTCCTGCCATGTGAATTAGATGTGGATAACGCTGCATCCAATTTGCAATAGAGTAAACCCAGCCTCATGGTTCAATTCTCCAGCATTCATCCAACTCTGACATTTGGCTTTTTTTTTTTTTTTTTTTTTTTTTTTTTTTTTTTTTTAAAGTGGTTCTAAATGTTTAGGGCTCTACATTAAGGCCTGGTTGGCACTATAGTAGATGGTTGTGAGTGCAGCAATAACACCTGGTCCCAGACCCACAGCCAAAATATGTTTTTTTTTTCATCCTTAATGGCACCCCCAAACATCTAAAAATTATTTCTGGGTGTGGGAATATTGGGGGAAATTGCATGGTGTGAAATAACTTCTCCCCCCCATGATTGGGGGGCTGTGGCTGAGCAAATGTAGCACGCAAGGCTGCAATAGTGTGAACCAGGCCTAAAGTAAAGAAGGGAAAAAAAAAAAAAAAAAAAACTTTTCTGCTCTCCCCCTGACCCCCATTATACTTACCTGAGCCAGTCTTGATCCAGCACTGTGCGCCCCCCCCCCCCCCCCCTATAGGCTAAGAGTAGCTGGCTGTGATTGGCAGTAGCATTGACTCCCGCTGCTGCCAATCACAGCCAGTGAGGAGGGAGTTGAGGGCGGGGACTAGCCACACTCTGTCTATGGACACCCAGCTCGCTTGGCAGCTAGCCTGCAGGAGTGTCCCCTTAGCAAGCAGCTTGCTATAGTGGGCACTTGGTGGGGTGAAGGAGAAAGAGGGGGACCCAAGAGCAGGTAAGTATAACATGTTTGTTATTAAAGTATGGCTTTACATTCACTTTAAGAGGTATTGGAGAGTACATTCGATACAGTGGGTAAAATAAGTATTGAACACATTTTTCTAGGTAAATATATTTCTAAAAGTGCTATTGACATGAAATGTTCACCACATGACGGTAACAACCCATGCAATCCACACATACAAAGAAACCAAAACAAATAAGTTCAGAATTTAAGTTTATGTGTAATAAATTATATATAATAAATGTGTAGTATTGGACACGCTAACTGAAATGTATTTATATTGTACTTTGTACAAAATCCTTTGTTGGTAATGAACACTTTAAGACACCTGTATGGAGAAACTAGTGACATGCCAAGACACTCCGATTTGTGGTTTCTTTGCAAACATAATAAAATTCATTTAAAAAAGTGGTTGTTGCCATAACAATGGAATTCACTGCTAGCCCCTCTATTATATGTAGACATACCACACTAAGTTTTTTTTTTTTTTTTTTTTTTTATATATATATATATATTAACCACTTGCTTACTGGGCACCCTTCCTGCCCAGACCAATTTTCAGCTTTCGGTGCTCTCACACTTTGAATGACAATTACTCAGTCATGCAACACTGTACCCAAATGAATTTTTTTTTCCCCACAAATAGAGCTTTCTTTTGGTGGTATTTGATCACCTCTGGGGTTTTTATTTTTTGCGCTATAAATGAAAAAAGACCGAAAATTTAGAAAAAAAACGCATATTTCTTTGTTTTTGTGACAGAATTATGCAAATTATTAATTTTTCTTCATAAATTTTGGCCACAATTTATACTGCTACATATCTTTGGTAAAAATAACCCAAATTAGTGGATATTATTTGGTCTTTGTGAAAGTTAGAGAGTCTACAAGGTGTGGTGCGAATCATACAAAATTGATCACATCTGATGTTCTGGTGGCCTATCTCGCTTCTTGTGACCCGAACAAGTCAGGAAAGTACAAATACCCCCCAAATGACCCCTTTTTGTAAAGTAGACATTCCAAGGTATTTAGTAAGATGTATAGTGAGCTTTTTGACGTTGTCATTTTTTTCCCACAATTCTTTGCAAAATTAAGATTTTTCATTTTTTTTTTCTCCACAATATTGTCATTGTAATAGGTTATTTCTCTCACGTGGCATGTGTATACCACAAATGACACCCCCCAAAAAATTCTGCTACTCCTCCTGAGTATTACAATACCACATGTGTGGGACTTTTTCACAGCCTGGCCACATAGAGAGGCCCAACATGCAGGTAGCGCCATCACGTGTTCTAGGAGCATAAATTACACATCTAACTTGTTGACTATTTATTACACTTTTGAAGCACCAGGACAATGACACGTGACACTGATGACAGATGGCACTGATACGTGGCAATGATGACACTTATACGTGGCACTGATGGCACGTGGCACTTATATGTGGCATTGATGATACGTGGCACTGATGACAGATGGCACTAATACGTGCCACCGATGACAGATGGCACTAATACATGGCACCGATGACGCGTGACACTGATGACAGATGGCACTGATAAGTGGCATTGATGACACGTGACACTGACAACAGATGGCACGTGACACTGACAGGTGGCACTGATGACAAATGGCACTGATATGTGGCACTGATGACAGATGGCACTGATGACACGTGGCACTGATGACAGATGGCACTTATACGTGGCACTGATGACAGATGGCATTGGGGACAAATGGCACTGACAACTGGGGGCAGGTAGCACTGGGGTGGATGGCACTGGGGGCAGGTAGCACTGGGGCGGATGGCACTGCTGGGGGAGGATGGCACTTTTTTTTTTTTTACTTTTTTTTTTTTCAACTCAAGGCAGAACGGCAGCACAGCCAACAACACAGTCCGATAGGACACATTCCGACGGATTCTCCGACCGTGTGTACAAGGGCTTAGACACACATTATCTCGACATGTTTCGCAAAAAATTTTGCTTCCTCAGGGGATGTGCGAATATTCCAGTATAAGTTCTTTAACCACTTGCTTACTGGGCACTTAAACCCCCCTCCTGCCCAGACCAATTTTCAGCTTTCAGCGCTGATGCACTTTGAATGACAATTGCGTGGGCATACAACACTGTACCCAAATGAAATTTTTATCATTTTTTTCCCACAAATAGAGCTTTCTTTTGGTGGTATTTAATTACAGCTGGGAGTTTTATTTTTTGCTCAACAAACAAAAAAAGATGCAAAATAAAAATAAAAAATCATGTTTAATAGTTTGTTATAAAATTTTGCAAACAGGTCATTTTTCTCCTTCATTGAAATGCGCTGATGAGGCGACACTGGTGGACACTGATGGGCAGCACTGGTGGGCACTAATAGGCACAGTTAATGCGACACTAATAGGCACAGATAAGGTGGCACCGATAGGCACTGATAGGTGGCACGGATGGATGGCACGGATGGGTGGCACTATCGGCACTGATAGGTACCACTGATAGATGGGACTGATGGGCACTGATAGGTGGTACTGATAGGTGGCACTGATGGGCACGGATATGTGGCACTGAGGTGCAGCAATGTTGTTGCGGCAGATTGTGGGCACTAATAGGTGGCACTGTGGGTACTGATGTATGGCACTGTGGGCACTGATGTATGGCACTGCTGGGTGGCACTTTATTAATGCTCTGGGGGTTACTGGCAGGGGGCAGGTGGGCACTGATACACTGGCCGTGATCGGGACTGATGTCCCGATCACGGCCGCCGGTGATCGGCTTTTTTTTCCTCTCCTCACGCTGTCAGCGCGAGGAGGAAAAATAGCTGATTACCGGCTCTGTTTTGTCACATGATCAGTTGTCATTGGCTGACAGCTGATCACGTGGTAAGGGGTCGGGATCGACCCCTTGCTCGGATCGGTGATCAGGCGAGTCTCATTGACTCGCCGATCACAGAGCGCGCCGCGCGTGCCCCTCAGGGGGCGCACAGGCCGCTCGTGCACGGGACGACGTCAATAGACGTAGTCCCGGCAAAGGAGGTCCCCGCTGTAGCCGTCATTCGGCTATAGCGCGGATCTCAAGAGGTTAAACACTGTGCAGATGGTTAGACAGTAAATTGATCCACCTAACAGATTGCCCGTTGCCATAGTGGACCGCAGAGGGCTAGAAGACCAGCATAAGACATAAAATCAAAAAAGTAAATCGCAAAAAGATATTGATCGCATACAGTTGACAAATTCCATATCAAAAGACCCATGGGCAGATATGAAGGGGAATGCGAGATTACACAAGGCGAGCGTCATATCCTTAGGCGAGAAGCCACTTAGGGGGTTATTTACAAAAGGCAAATCCATTTTGCACTGCAAGTGCAGTCGCTGTAAATTTGAGGGGTAAATCTGAAATGAGTGGAAGCTCTGCTGATTTTATTTTTCAATCGTGTGCAAGCTAAAATGCAGTTTTTTTTATTTTCCTTGCATGTCCCCCTTGGATCTACAGCGACTTTACTTCCAAGTGCACTTGTAGTGTAAAGTGGATTTGCCTTTAGTAAATAACCCCCATACTGTCATTCCTGAAGAGATCTAGGTATACTTTCTTTTCTTTGTTATTGTCACTTCTGGTTTACATGCTGACAAATACTGATCAGTGTCAGATTGTGTATTTCTCAATTTTTCCCACTAGATGGTGTACATACACCATCAATGCCATCTTTCATAAACCAGACCCACAAAGTGCCGCCATAAAATATTTTTGATATTAAAGGCAGATTAACCACCTCAGTATCACATAGTAATACATCTTCATTACTAGACCATTGGTCAGTCATATAATAGTATGACTGATAATTGCTCTTTTCCCAAATTAATTTTGTATAATTTTTAGAAAGAGCTTTCTTTTTGTGGTATTTAACCACTTGCAGACGGCGCTATAGACAAATGAAGGCTACAGCGCAGCCAGCTGGTTCTAGGAGGGCATCTATTGATGTCCTCCTAGAACCCTGCCCCACTGCACCCCCCCCCCCCCCCCCCCAGGCATGATCTCCACTAGCTCTTCGGCATACATAGTTACATAGTAGGTGAGTTTGAAAAAAAAAAAAAACATCAAGTCCAATCTATGTTTGTGATTATATGTCAGTATTACATTGTATATCCCTGTATGTTGTGGTTGTTCAGGTGCTTATTCTAATAGTTTTTTGAAACTATCGATGCCCCCCCCCTCTGAGACCACCTCCTGTGGAAGGGAATTCCACATCCTTGCTGCTCTTGCAGTAAAGAACCCTCTACGTAGTTTAAGGTTAAACCTCTTTTCTTCTCATTTTAATGAGTGGCCATGTGTCTTGTTAAACTCCCTTCCGCCAAAAAGTTTTATGCCTATTGTGGGGTCACCAGTACGGTATTTGTAAATTGGAATCATATCCCTTCTCAAGCGTCTCTTCTCCAGAGAGAATAAGTTCAGTGCTCGCAACCTTTCTTCATAACTAATATCCTCCAGACTCTTTATTAGCTTTGTTGCCCTTCTTTGTACTCGCTCCATTTCCAGTAGATCCTTCCTGAGGACTGGAGCCCAGAACTGGATAGAATACTCCAGGTGAGGCCGGACCAAAGTCTTGTACAGCAAGAGAATTATTGCTTTACCCCTGGAGTTAATCCTTTTTTTTAATTCATGCCAATATTCTGTTTGCTTAGTTAGCAGCAGCTTGGCATTGCATGCCATTTCTGAGCCTATTATCTACTAGGACTCCCAGGTCCTTTTGCATCCTAGATTCCCCCAGAGGTTCTCCCCCTCGTGTATAGATTGCATTCATATTTTTGTCACCCAAATGCATTATTTTACATTTTTCTACATTAAACCTTATTTGCCATGTTGTTGCCCACCCCATTAATTTGTTCGGATTTTCTTGCAAGGTTTCCACATCCTGCGGAGAAGTTATTACCCTGCTTAATTTAGTATTGTCCGCAAATACAGAGATTGAACTGTTTACCTCATCCTCCAGGTCGTTTATGAGCAAATTTAAATAGGATTTTTCCCAGCACAGAACCCCGTGGGACCCTACTAACCACCCCCGACCATTCCAAGTATTCCCCATTTATCACCACCCTCTGAACTCACCCTTGTAGCCAGTTTTCAATACATGTACTCGCCCTATGGTCCATGCCAACGGACCTTATTTTGTACAGTAAACGTTTATGGGGAACTGTGTCAAATGCTTTTGCAAAATCCAGATACACCATGTCTACGGGCCTTTTCTTTATCTAGATGGCAACTCACCTCCTCATAGAAGGTTAATAGATTGGTTTGGCAAGAACGATTCTTCATGAATCCATGCTGATTACTGTCAACGATACAGTTTTCATTACTAAAATCTTGTATATAGTCCCCTCCAAGAGCTTGCATACTATTGATTTTAGGCTAACTGGCCTGTAATTCCCAGGGATACATTTTGAGGCCTTTTTAAATATTAGTGCTACAATTAGCTTTTCTCCAATCTGCTGGTACCATTCCAGTCCATAGACTGTCAGTAAATTTAGGGACAATGGTCTGGCAATTACTTGACTGAGTTCCCTAAGTACCCTCGGGTGCAAGTCATCTTGTCCCGGTGATCTATTAATGTAAAGAAAGTTTCCCAAGTCTGATTCAAATTCTGTCCTCTGTTAGCCATGAGGGAGTTTCCTGCGATGTGTCATGAGGATAAACACTGCAGTTTGGGTTACTGAAGCCCCCCAATTCCCTTGTGAAGACTGAGGTGAATAAATTCAATACCTTCACTATCTCCCCATCCTTTGTAATCAAATGTCCTTTCTCATTCTTTATGTGGCCAAAATGTTCTGTCCTCCTTTTTTACTGTTAATATACTTAAAGAAGAGTTCCACCCAAAAATGGAACTTTCACTTTTCCGGTTCCCCTCCCCCTCCGGTGTCACATTTGGCACCTTTTAGGGGAAAGGGTGGAGCAAATACCTGTCTAATACAGGTATTTTGCTCCCACTTCCGGGCATAGATACCCGAACCACCCGAGGGTATCTATGCCACTCCCCCTTACTGTCTTCTGGGATACACACGGGTCCCAGAACACAGCAGGGACCAGTGGGGTAGCACAGTTCGAGTCACACATGCGCAGTAGGGAACCAGGAAGAGAAGCCGCAAGGCTTCACTTCCTGATTCCCTTACCGAGGATGGAGGTGGCAGTACCTGACAGCCGAGGGATAGATTGGCTTTGGGTGCCGAAATCGCGGGCACCCTGGACAGGTAAGTGTCCTTATTTTAAAAGTCAGCAGCTGCAGTATTTTTAGCTGCTGTCTTTAAAAAAAAAAATTTTTTTCTCTCCTCCACTATGTGTCTTTTGTGTTCTATCTTAGCCACCCTAATTGCACCCTTACATTTCTTGTTGCATTCTTTATAAAGTCTGAATGCTAAGGATGATCCCTCAGCCTTGTATTTTTTGAGGGCCTTCTCTATTGCTTTTAAATGCATTTTTACATAAGTTAAGCCATCCAGAACTTTTCATACACAATGTGGTTGACCCTACATATCAAACACTTGATTCGTAGGGTCAACCACTTTGTGATTGTCTTTGGATATATAACAGCTGCCAAGCACTAAAGAGGAGAGAGCTTCTCATAGGGCTAATTCATCCAGAACTTTTGTTCGCTGTTTGAAATGTATTACCCAATGGGATGCACTGGCTAATGCCCTTATTTAATATGCTCTAAAAGCGAACCCATCTCTCCTCCTTGTTCTTTGTATCTAAGATTTTAACCCAATTTATGTCTTCTAGCGAGGTTCTTAGTTTAGGGAAGTTGGCCGTTTTGAAATTCAGGGTCTTTGTAGTTCCGTTATGTTTTCCTATTTGTGTGATTTATATTAAAGCCAATTGACCTGTGATCGCTGTTTCCTAAATTGCCCCGTATTTCCACATCCATGATCAGGTCTGTATTGTTGATAATCAGTAGATCTAGTAATGCTTTATTTCTAGTTGATGCGTCTACCATCTGACCCATGAAATTTTCCTGCAAGATATTTAGGAACTGGCGAGCCTTAGGCAAATGCATGGTTCCCTCTGCCCAGTCTATGTATAATTAAAATCTCCTATTATGATAACAATTATGATAACGCTTCCCATTCTTGCTGCTGATACAAATTGTGATAGGAGGTCCATCTCCCCTTCCTCCCTCAGGATAGGGGGCCTATAGCATACTCCCAGTATTATTTTCCCCTTAGTTTTCTCCCTTTGAAGCTCTAGCCATAAGGATTCCACCTCCTCCCCTGCTCCATTAGTGATATCATCCCTCATATTCACTTGCACATCATTCTTTATATACAGGCATACCCCCCCCCCCCTTTTTTTTTTTTGCCCTCCCTATCTCTGCAATATATGGAATAACCTTGAATGGTTGCCAGTCAATCATGAGTGCTGTTGAACCAAGACTCTGAAATTCCCACAAAATCAAAATCCTTCTCGTACAATAGCAGCTCTAGTTCACCCATCTTGTCAGCCAGACTCCTGGCATTAGTGAACAAGCCTCATAGTTTTGTCCGGTCGCATGCTATCTCCTTGTTGGTTGTTCTGAGGCTGAATAATGGATTTGTTAGTTTTACTTAGCTCGGGTTTAGGTACTCTAGTCACACTACCACTAATGCCCTCTACACTACACTCTGAAATGTGTTCCATGCTGGCTATCTGTACAGCTAGACCCTCCCCCCGTCGCCTAGTTTAAAAGCCCCACTAACTTTTCGGCTACCCAATTTAGGGGCAGTTTGTCCTTGCTAAAGAGCCGGTAACCAACAGAGAAGTCGCCCAGTTCTCCAGGAACCTGAACCCTTTCCTTTCTACACCAGCTCCTCAGCCACTTGTTAACTTCCCTGATCTCTCGCTGACTTTCTAGTGTGGCTCGAGGTATCCGTAGTATTTCTGGGAATACTACCTTGGAAGTCCTATTCCTCAATTTAGCTCCTAATGCCCTAAAATCGTTTTTTAGGACACTTCATCTTCCTCTGACTTTGTCATTGGTGCCACCTTGCACCATGACAGCTGGGTCTTCTCCAGCCCATACCAGTAATCTGTCCACCAGATTCGTGACATGCCAAACTTGAACACCTGGTAAACAACATACAGTTTGGCGCTTCGGGTCTTTATGACAAATTGCCCTCTCTGTCAGGGGCGTAACTAGAAATCACAGGGCCCCATAGCAAAATGTTGTATGGGGCCTCCTCTGCAAACAGCCCGCCCCCCAAAAAAAAAATTAACTTTACATATGGTATTATTATATTAACTGTTATACAGTGTTACATGTAACATACTCCTAGTGGAATAATTGTAAATGTAGTGCACGAATAGGCAAGCAGCAGGGGCTCCTCTGAGCCCAGCATGCATGTTCTTCTCATAGAATAGAGGGCACACACCTACTAATACATTACAAACCTGGAAGTTGACTGGGGGGCCCTCCCTCAGGCACTTAGTTGGGTGGCTCGGTTCACAGCCCTCGCGGGTGGGAGGAGGAGAGAAGTCTGGCTACGGGCAATGCACTGCAGGCAGCGAGAGTCGGCCCCAAGACTGGCTGGCACTGGGCACAGGCTGCCGATTTGCACTGCAGAATGCTGCTGGAGGAGGAGATACAGATGCTCACTCTGGACTGGGCTCTGGCTGCTGCTCTCTCTTTGCTGCTGCTGCAGCCGAAGGTGGAGAAGGAGCGGAGGTAGGTGGGCCTTAGATCGCTGTGCAGGGCAGCTCTGGGTAAGGTGACCCTCACGATGTTCCGCCTCTGACTGATTCTGCCAATGACGTCACTGGTTGATAGACACGGGGCGGCCCTAGCAATGAGTTTGGTAGTGTTTATCAGGGTGGCTATGTGTCCTTATTTCATTCTGGGACACTGTATTGTCCCAAAATGAAGGTGCTCAGGACACATTTGAATTGAGGGACAATCCTGCAAAAACCGGGATACGTGGGCACCCTACTGCGGGCCCAGGTCTGATCCTAGGGTCACAGAAGCCTGGGTGCAGAAATATTTCTGGCGCCCCCACATGGGCGTGGTCATCTTACCAACCCCTCCCCTTTACAAATGTTTCTATGGCAACGACTCAAACACAGAGCTGCTCCCCTAAGAAGTCTTTGTTACCCTGGGATCCTCCCATGATCTTTTAACAATAAAGAAAATGCAAGAAGAGCTTACACTAATGAAACCTGGAGGGGAGTCTCTCTGATGCACACAGAGAGGGCTTCTGTTAGAGAGTCTGTTAGAAAGATCCCCCAGACATAGTACAGGAGATGCTCAAAGACTGCAGAGATTATACAAGAGATGATCAGAGACTGTAGACACAATACAGGAGATGATCAGAGACTGCAGACATAGTACAGAATATGGTCAGAGACTGTAGACATGATACAAAGTCGGCCAGAGACTGCAGGCATAGTACAGGAGACCGTCAGAGACTGCAGACATAATAAAGGAGATGGTCAGAGACTGCAGACATGATACAATAGACGGTCAGAGACTGTAGACATGATACAAGAGACGGTCAGAAACTGCAGTCATTTTAACATTATTTTATTTATGGTATTCTCCACATTTACATGAAAACCAAGCTGATCAGCATTACTGCAGTTGACAAGAGTTGGCACTATAACACTGCCAGAGGTGTGTTAAATGGTTAACATCCAAATGATTTAAATCTACTGTCTGTGATTATATCTTGCAGCATGTCCACAGTCTCTGGTCATTTCCTGTAGCATGCCTACATCCTCCAACCATCTCCTGTAGCATACCCACAGTATCTGGCCTTCTCCTATAGGCTAGCATGCTCAAAGTCTCTGAATATTACCTTTAGCATGTCTAAAGTCTGTGACCATCTACTTTAAAATGTTCACAGTCTCTGACCATCTCCTGTAGCATGCCTTCAGTCTCCTACCATCTCTTATAGCACGTCCACAGTTTCTGAACATCTCCTGTAGCTTGCCCATCATCTCTGATTATTTCCCCCACAATCTCTGGCCTTCTCCCATAACTCATGTTCACAGTCTCTAAATATCTCCTCTAGCAATGTCCACAGTCTCTGACTCTCTCCTGTAGCATGCCTTCAGTCTCCAACCATCTCCTGTAGAATGCAAACAGTCCCAGATTATCTACTGTTGCATGTCTACAGTTTCCAACAATCACCTGTAGCATGCCTGCGATCTCTGAATATCTCCTGAAGCATGTCCATCGTCTCCAACCATTTCTTATTGCATTTCTGCAAGTCTCAAATGGTTTAAATCTTGCAGCATGTCCACAGTCTTTGGTCGTTTCCTGTAGCATGCCTACATCCTCTGACCATCTCCTGTAGCATGCCCACCGTATCTGGCCTTCTCCTATAGCATGCTCCAAAGTCTCTGAATATTACCTGTAGCATGTCTAAAGTCTCTGACCATCTCCTCTAAAATGTTCACAGTCTCTGATCATCTCCTGTAACACATTAACAGTCTCTGACCATCTCCTACAGCATGCCTTCAGTCTCCTACCATATCCTATAGCACGTCCACAGTTTCTGAACATCTCTTGTAGCTTGCCCATCGTCTCTGATGATCTCCTCCACAATCTCTGGCCTTCTCCCATAGTTCACAGTCTCTAACTATCTCCTCTAGCAATGTCCACAGTCCCTGACTCTCTCCTGTAGCATGCCTTCAATCTCCAACCAACTCCTGGATCATGCCTACAGTCCCGGATTATCTCCTGTTACATGTCTACAGTTTCCAACAATCACCTGTAGCATGCCTACAGTCTGATTATCTCCTGAAGCATGCCCATAGTCTCCAACAATTTCTTATTGCATGTCTGCAAGTCTCCTGTAGCATGTACACAGTTCCTGGCCATCTACTGTAGCATGTCCACGGTCAACCCAGAGGACACGGGGGAACTCTTTACGTCTAGAGGAAAAGAGATTTCATCTTCAAATACAGAAAGGTTTCTTCACAGTAATAGCTGTGAAAATGTGGAATAGACTCCTGCCAGAGGTGGTTCTGGCCAACTCAGTAGATTTCTTTAAGAAATGCCTGGTTTATTTCCTAAGTGTACATAATATAACTGGGTACTGACATTTACAGGTAAAGTTGATCCAGCGAAAATCTGATTGCCTCTCGGGGGATCAGGAAGGAATTTTTTTCCGGTGCTGTAGCAAATTGGGGCATGCTCTGCTGGGGTTTTTGCCTTCCTCTGGAATAACTGTGGGTATAAAATTGGGTATATTGGATGGTACGATATTTTTTATTTATTTATTGTTTTTCAGGTTGAACTGGATGGACTTGTGTCTTTTTTCAACCTGACTAACTATGTAACTATGTCTCTGTCCATCTCTTGTAGCATGTCCACAGTCTATGACCATCTCCTATAGCAGTGATGGCGAACCTTGGCACCCCAGATGTTTTGGAACTACATTTCCCATGATGCTCATGCACTCTGCAGTGTAGTGAAGCATCATGGGAAATGTAGTTCCAAAACATCTGGGGTGCCAAGGTTCGCCATCACTGTCCTATAGCATGCTATCAGTCTCTGACCATCACTTGTAGCATAGCCACAGTCTCTGACTATCTCTTGTAGCACATCCACAGCCCATGGCCATCTCCTGTAGCATGTCCACAGTCTCTGACCATCTCCTGTAGAATGTCCACAGTCTCTGACCACATACTGTACAATTTATTGTACAATAAATATTAAACAAGGATGACAGTAATACTGGTAACATTAAACATCCGATCAGGAAACGGGCATTCAGGCAATCAGTGAACTTTGAAGTTCTGGTTTTCTGTTGGGGTGTACCCTCGAACTTCTAGTATTTTCACTGATGATTTACTGTAACAACACAGGATTCACCTTCCCCGCACAACCTATGCAAATCCCCTTTTACAGAAATAATTTACAGATTAGAAATCATTTTCACTTCTCTAAAACATATAGCTATGACATTTTTTTGCGATATGGCACTGTGTTATTTAACTGACAATTGTGGGGTCATGCAACGCTGTACCCAAATAAAATGTATGTCATTTTTTTTTGTCCACAAATAGGTCTTTCTTTTGGTGATATTTTATCACCTCCTGTGTTTTTTATTTTTTGTGATATAAACAAAAAAGGCCGAAAATTTTGAAAAACAATGATTTTTACTCTCTGCTATACAACATATCCAATATAAAAATGTAAAAAAACTAATTTTTTCATAAATTTAGACCAATATGTATTTTACTACATATTTTTGGTTAAACAAAATCCCAATAAGTGTATAATGATTGGTCTGTGCAAAAGTTATAGTGTCTACAAACTATAGAATATATACTGGATATTTTATTTATTTATTCTTATACTAGTAATGGTGGCGATCAGTGACTCATAGCGGGACTGCGATATTGCGGTGGACATTCTGACACTAATTGACACTTTGTGGAAACCAGTGACACTAATACCGTGATCAGTGCTAAAACTATGCACTGTCGCTGTACTAATGACACTGGCTGGGAAGGGGTTGAACCTCTTGGGCGATCAAAGGGTTAAATGGGTGCCTAGCCAGTGTTTGTGTGTACTGTGAGGTGCTTTTACTAAGGGAAGTGATGTATGTTATTTCCTGCTTTGCAGGCAAAGAAAATTCACCACTTCCTCCTGTCAGGATGGATCTCTGCCTTGTTTACATATGCAGATCTCTATTCTGTGTGTTTTCCAGAAGTTTGGCGGGTGCAGCGGAAATCCACTGACTAGCACCAGATGAGCAGCTTCTGTTGTGACAAATCACAGCAGAAGAGCCACGCCACGCACAGCTCCTACCCGGAAGTGCAGAATTATGTATATATACGTAATTCTGCGCAACGTGGCCATCCTATAGCAGTGGATCTGCTATAGGCGGTCGGCAAGTGGATATATAATAGGCTGTTCATTTTCATTTTATTATTTTTTTGCTGGAGTTCTGCTTTATGGTGATTAAACAATCATACATAATACGCATTCAGTATCCCTGATCATCGCCACACCAGTCATATGATAACACTGTACTGCACTGGTGACAGTATATTTAAAAAAAAATGTGAAAAAAAAAATGTAATTTCTTAATTTTCAGAAAAAATTGTTACAACAAAAAACTAACCTGGACTGACTACTTTCCAAAAAGGGGTAATTTTGGGGGAATGTGTACTGTCCTGGCATTTTAGGGTCTCAAGAAATGGTCTCTCAATCATTACAACTTTGGCATAAACTTTGGCCTCAAGAAATGAAATAGGCAATTGGTCTCTCAATCATTACAACTTTGGCATAAACTTTGGTATAAACTTTGGCATAAAGAAATGAAATAGGCAATTGATCTCTCAATCACTACAACTTTGGCATAAACTTTCTTTATGCTCAGAAACCCCACCTCAAGCATCCTTTTTTCGGAGATCCAAAGTTTCCCCCTAGTCTTCATAGTTCACCTGAATTTTCCTGGTGGTACAATAATGGCTTAATATTTTTAACAAAATGTATAGAAAACTCTACTTTTTTATCTTTTTCATCCCTTCAAACGTCATATCAAACTCCAAACAGTGAACACTTTGGCATGAACCCCCTCTTTATACGAACAAATTTTCTATAAAACTCCATGAGGAAGGGGTCCTGATCTCAGAAAGCTGTACAAGATCCCTCACAGTTCGTGAAACTGCCATGAAACTCTTTACCAGAGGTTACTTCACACCTACCAAGCTACACACTATGTTCCCATCAGTCTGTCCTACATGTTTTAGAGGATGTTCCCCTCAGGGATCCTTACCACATGTTTTTTGGGGTATGTGAGAAAATCTCCCATATTTTGCGTAAGTTGGAAAATTTGGCTTCCACAATAACGGGCAACCCTGTTCACCTCACCTCCACTAATTGCATTTTATTCACCCCTATACCAGATGTTCCTTCCCCTTATATGAGACTTATTCATACCCTTTGTGTGGCCATATGCTGGCTGATAGCCAAAGACTGGAAGTCCTCTTCAGTCTCTATTACCCAATTAAAATCAAGAGTAAACTCCATTGGCCTTATGTAAAAAATATTCCACACTTTTTAAAACTCTATAAATTCCTATAACTTTAAATGGAACCCTTGGTTTAACCACTTACAGACCGGACCATTTTGCTGGTCAAAGACCAGACCACTTTTTGCGATTCGGCACTGCGTCGCTTTAACTGACAATTGCCCGGTCGTGCGACTTGGCTACCAAACAAAATTGACGTCCTTTTTTTCCCACAAATAGAGCTTTCTTTTTGGTGGTATTTGATCACCCCTGTGGTTTTTATTTTTTGCGTTATAAACAAAAATAGAGCGACAATTTTGAAAAAAACGCATTATTTTTTACTTTTTGTTATAATAAATATCCCCCAAAAATATATAAAAAAAACATTTTTTTCCCTCAGTTTAGGCCGATACGTATTCTTCTACATATTTTTGGTAAAAAAAATCGCAATAAGCGATTATTGATTGGTTTGCGCAAAAGTTATAGCGTTTACAAAATAGGGATAGTTTTATAGCATTTTTATTAATAATTTTTTATTATTATTTTTTTTACTAGTAATGGCGGCCATCAGCGATTTTTATTGTGACTGCGACATTGTGGGGGACCCATCGCACATTTTTGACACATTTTTGGGACCATTGTCATTTATACAGTAATCACTGCTATATAAATGCAGTGATTCCTGTGTAAATGACACTGGCAGTGAAGGGGTTAACCAGTGGGTGGCAGTGTAGGGGTTAAGTGTTCCTAGGGGTGTGTTACCAGCTGTGGGGGGGTTGGGCTTTCATTTAGTGAACACTGATCTCTGCTCCAATCACATGGAGCAGAGATCAGCGTCACTAGTTGCTAGGCAGAATGGAGAAATGCTGTTTACACGGCATTTCCTCCATTCAGCCGTCCCGTGAGACGATCGCGGGGATACCGGACTCACGGGGGTCCCGACAAGTGCAGGAGCGCGCCGCCGGCGGCGCGCTCCCGATGGCAGGGCGGCATTGAATATTGGAAGTACCTGTACGCCAATATGCCTGCCCGTGCCATTCTGTCGACGTACAAGATGCTGAAGATTTTTTCTAGATCACTGACAACTATGTTTTTCAATATGGATAATCTACATCTGACTAACCATTTACAGTCAAACACGTGTATTTTTTTTATATACAGCGTTAACCTTTAAAATCTATACTTCTGATTTATTAATCATAAGATATGATATGGGTTAAATGAGAATTCTAAAGACAAGGAGGAAAAGCTTTAAATATAATAACATTTATTAAAAGTAGGTGAAAGTCTAGCTAACACACAAATCTCTATCTATGGTCTTACATCAAGGAAGAAAATACTAGGTTGAAATATAATATTTACATGCAGGAATACAAAGTATATTCTCTAAGACAGTGATCTACAAGCATATTTAGTTACAAGCAACACCTTAACCATAATTACCCATCCTTACAAACGTTCCACCCTGAGGGCTGGTTTCCCAAAAAGTGACCCGTTACCTCCCCTCTGCTCTGAGTATATACCTTCATGCTGATGCCCCATAGGCTGCCTTAACTTGGATCATGATTGGAGGGCTTACTACAAAAGTCGGCCCTCTTTCATGCAAATCCTTGTGACTATTCTGGGCAGAAGATTTAATTGGATTTCCCCAGGAACTTAGGTATTGATTATGGTTGCCTCCCTTCATTGCATACCCCAGCATGGGGTCCTTGGAAGTGAGTAGGTGTAGAACAATGGAATTTGTTCTCCATGGTTGGTATATACAAGTCTCGGCCCCGCATTGTCTGCTCTTAACAAGCACCTGGGGGGAGGCATTTTACCTAGCTTTCATAGATGCAAGCCAAATGAGATATTTTCAGAATTACAATATTTTACAGATATTAATGAAGATTTCACATAAACGCATAAGGCAACAACAGTAATACCTTGGATTTGAGCATAATTCATTCCAGAAGCATACTTGTAATCCAAAGCACTCGTATATCAAAGTGAGTTGCCCCATAGGAAAAAATGGAAACTCAGATAATCCGTTCCACAGCCACTGCTGGTCTATGCAGTACTGTATGTGGCCAGAGGTGTGGGGGTGCCGGTCTATGCAGTACCGCATGTGGGCAGAGGTGCCGGGGCGCAGGAGACATTCGGGAACCGTGTGTCTCCGAGCGTCATTTGCGCCCCCCACACCTCTGGCCAAATGCGGTACTGCACACTCCAGCGGCTTGAATCCTACTCATCTTACGTGGCAACGCTCGCAAAGCAAGTCAGAATTTCAAAAAAAAATAACTTGTATTGAAAAACTATTGTAAACCGCATTACTCGCAACCCGAGGTTCCACTGCATGGTTAGCTATCCCCTTTGGATTAAGTTGTAATATTGTTTTATGGCCATCTATACAATTTTATGTTTTCCTTTGTCATTTCACTAATATCAAGATGTAACTGGCGATTGTACCTTGAAAACTCTTTTTCAGTTTTTCCATTTCATATTGCTGTTTTTTTTTCTCTCTTACTTGTACCGCTAAACTATTTGAATAAAAAGTTTGTGAACAAAAAAAAAAAAACCTCTGGAGGTCAAGTAGTTAAAATGCACCATACTTTTCCTTTAAGATCCAATTTGAAATGTAATCACTGCATTACAATTTTTTTAGCAATGCTTTACAAACACGTCAGAAGCAAATCAGAAATTCCTGTGTATTGACACATACTGTATTTCTAACATGGGAAAGAGGGACACTTTTTTTTTTTAGCACAGAAGGCTCAATTAAAAAAACACACACCAGAATAAAAATCCTAATTTTTGAAAATGTGAAGCCTCGTACACACGATCGGATTTTCCGCCTACAAAGCCTTGTACTTTTGTCCAGAAGGCACGTGGCTGGATTTTGTCTTGCTTACAAACGGCAAGGAATTGTTGGCCAACAAACACGAATGGAGTGATGTACTACGTGGTTTTTCAGCTCTTTAGCGCCACCCTTTGGGCTCCTTCTGCTAATTTCGTGTTAGTAGAAGTTTGGTGAGTGTTGATTCATACTTTTCCTTTCATGCTTTTCATTTCACGCTTTTCAGTTCGCACTTTGCATTCCATGCTTTGCAGTTTGTTTCTGAACGGCTGTTCGTCAACCAGACATGTTGCGGAATCGGAGGAGATAATGTGTTATTTATTATTGGCCTTGGAGTGATTGCTTTGACCCAAGACCAGTACAGGAACAGGAGGAGGAGGAGTTCTTAGACCAGAAATTCATTGCTCTATTACAAATTATGTCATATGCCTTTGTTGCGGGAGCTCCAGGAGAATAATCCAAATGATTTTTGGAATGATCTCCAGACGATAGACCCCTGCTTTCACCAACTCTTGGCATTGTTGACCCCCTATATTAAGAAGCAGGACACATGCATGAGGCTTTTATTTTATTTTTTGGTTGAATAACAATTTGATTATTTTCTATATTTTTGAATGCATAGAATGCACTTTTTGGTTAAGTTCTATTGGCAGATAGCATGCCTAATTTTATTTATTTTCTTTCTTTCTGTTTCAATATGTTTATTGAAAATTTTGAATAAACAGGAATAAACAAGACTACAATCTGCTCCTTGTGCGCCCTCGCAGGGGCTACAAAACATGAATATGAAACCGAAGGACAAACCATTAGACATGTGCAGAGTAAAATATTTCGTTTCGGAATTTCGTTTTCGTCTGAAAACTTAATTTATTTAGTTACTCCCGAAATTCGTTTTTATTTATTTCGTTTTTCGTTCAAAAATTGCATTCGTCCGAAAATCCACATGAATTACGGTCGAATCTGTCTTGGAAGGCTTATGGTGTCTGTCGAATGTATAAAGAAGATTCGACGGAGCTAACTATATAGCATACTTTAGAACCCTATTAAAGTCTATGGGACTCCAACGTTCAAAATCTAAAGTGCTAATTTTAAAGGCTAATTTGCAAGTTACTGTCCTAAAAAGTGTTTGGGGACCCGGGTCCTGCCCCAGGGGACATGTATCAATGCAAAAAAAAGTTTTAAAAATGGCCGTTTTTTCGGGAGCAGTGATTTTAATAATGATTAAAGTGAAACAATAAAAGTGTAATATTCCTTTAAATTTCGTAGGGGGGGGTTGTCTATAGTATGCCTGTGAAGGGGCGCATGTTTCCCGTGCTTAGAATTGTCCCTGCACAAAGTGTCATTTATGCAGGAAAAAAAGTCCTTTAAAATCACTCGCAGCTATAATGAATTGTCGGCTCCCGTAATACAGAGAACACTCATTGAAAGTCATTGATAAAAAAATAAATAAATAAATAAATAAAAAAAAAAGCGTGGGGGTCCCCCAAATTCAATTACCAGGCCCTTCAGGTCTGGTATGGATATTAAGGAGAACCCTGCCTCAAATTTAAGAAAAAATTTGACGTGGGGTTCCCCCTAAATATCCATAACCAGACCCTTCAGGTCTGGTATGGATATTAAGGGGAACCCCGCGTCAAATTAAAAAAAAAATTGACGTGGGGTTCCCCCTAAAAATCCATACCAGACCCTTTATCCGAGCACGCAACCTGGCAGGCCGCAGGAAAAGAGGGGGGGACGAGAAAGCGGCCCCCCCTCCCTCCTGAACCGTACCAGGCCACATGCCCTCAACATTGGGAGGATGCTTTGGGGGTCCGTGACCCCTCAAAGCACCTTGTCCCCATGTTGATGAGGACAAGGGCCTCATCCCCACAACCCTGGCCGGTGGTTGTGGAGGTCTGCGGGCGGGGGGCTTATCAGAATCTGGAAGCCCCCTTTAACAAGGGGACCCCCAGATCCCGGCCCCCCCCTGTTTGAAATGGTAAGGGGGTACAAAAGTACCCCTACCATTTCACAAAGAAAGTGTAAAAAATGTTTAAATAAAACAAACACACTTTTTAAAAATTCCTTTATTAAAAATAAAAAAAGATTCCAGCGGCGGTAATCCACTCTTGCTATCCAGCGACGGACGGTCAGCTCTCCATCGATGTCTAATGTCATCCAGCGCAGCGCAGCATCCTTCTTCTGTCTCCTCCACGGAGACACTGGAGGCATTCCGGCGCTGACGTTTCTCATATACGGAGGGCGGGGCCACCCGTCACCTGACCCCGCCCCCCTCTGACGCAAGGGGAAACCCGGGGTTCCCCGTGACGTATGGGTGACCCCGCCCCCCTCTGATGTAACGGAAACCTGCCTGTGTTACATCAGAGGGGTGCGGGTCACCCCTACGTCACAGGGAACCCCGGGTTTCCCCTTGCGTCAGAGGGGGGCGGGGTCAGGTGACGGGTGGCCCCGCCCACCCTATATAAGAAACGTCAAGCCGCCGGAATGTCTGTAGTGTCTCCTCCACGGAGACAGAAGAAGGATGCTGCGCTGCGCTGGATGACATTAGACATCGATGGAGAGCTGACCGTCCGTCGCTGGATAGCAAGAGTGGATTACCGCCGCTGGAATCTTTTTTTTATTTTTAATAAAGGAATTTTTCAAAAGTGTGTTTGTTTTATTTAACCATTTTTTACACTTTCTTTGTGAAATGGTAGGGGTACTTTTGTACCCCCTTACCATTTCAAACAGGGGGGGGGCCGGGATCTGGGGGTCCCCTTGTTAAAGGGGGCTTCCAGATTCTGATAAGCCCCCCGCCCGCAGACCTCCACAACCACCGGCCAGGGTTGTGGGGATGAGGCCCTTGTCCTCATCAACATGGGGACAAGGTGCTTTGAGGGGTCACGGACCCCCAAAGCATCCTCCCAATGTTGAGGGCATGTGGCCTGGTACGGTTCAGGAGGGAGGGGGGGCCGCTCTCTCGTCCCCCCCTCTTTTCCTGCGGCCTGCCAGGTTGCGTGCTCGGATAAAGGGTCTGGTATGGATTTTTAGGGGGAACCCCATGTCAAATTTTTTTTAAATTTGATGCGGGGTTCCCCTTAATATCCATACCAGACCTGAAGGGTCTGGTTATGGATATTTAGGGGGAACCCCACGTCAAATTTTTTCTTAAATTTGAGGCAGGGTTCCCCTTAATATCCATACCAGACCTGAAGGGCCTGGAAATTGAATTTGGGGGACCCCCACGCTTTTTTTTTTATTTATTTATTTATTTTTTTATCAATGACTTTCAATGAGTGTTCTCTGTATTACGGGAGCCGACAATTCATTATAGCTGCGAGTGATTTTAAAGGACTTTTTTTCCTGCATAAATGACACTTTGTGCAGGGACAATTCTAAGCACGGGAAACATGCGCCCCTTCACAGGCATACTATAGACAACCCCCCCTACGAAATTTAAAGGAATATTACACTTTTATTGTTTCACTTTAATCATTATTAAAATCACTGCTCCCGAAAAAACGGCCGTTTTTAAAACTTTTTTTTGCATTGATACATGTCCCCTGGGGCAGGACCCGGGTCCCCAAACACTTTTTAGGACAGTAACTTGCAGAATCTTTTCTCTCTGTCAAATCTTTTTTCTCTGTCGAATATTTTCTCTATATAATCTTGGACTAATAGAGGTAAGGTTAAGCACATTCGACCACAGGTTCTATAGACAGATTGTTATCGTCAGAGTCATGTCGAATCTCCTATTCTATATCGAACTGTTGTAACAATGAAAACGAAAATAAAGCATTTATTTATGTCGGATCTTTCGTTTTTCGGATTTTGTGCTTTCGTTATCGTTTGTCAAAACGAAAATAGCTGAAATTCAGACGAAAATGCATTCGGACGAAAACGAATGCACATGTCTACAAACCATCACATTATACTTATCAAAACACAAGAAGGGAAGGAAAAAGTGTAGGGAATGGTATCGAGACTGGCTCCAGTACCAAGCAACTCGTTCCTTTATTTATTTTCTTTCTTTAATGCACAATAAAAAAATTGTGTAGAATAATACTTGCCTATGTGTTTTACTTCAAATGACAGTTTTTGAGTAGGCAGTTACATTGAAAAAATACAATGTAAAATTGACAAGGTACCCCAACATAGTTGTATCTTTCATCTTAAAATCTACGGAATAATGGTGTTGTGGTAACTTGCCCAAAAAAAGTATAATAATATTATTCTTGATATCACTTGTAAAAAAAAAAACCTTTGAAAATTTGTTTGCAATAACTCCATCAGTATCACCAGCAAAGCAGCTTCATTATTACCCCATTACAGAAGAAGAGAATGTGCGCTGTATTTCGAGATTTCATAATTTGCCACGTCACGAATGTTAATTCTCCATTACGAACGCTAGTTTACAAGACCGACCGCTTCTGGCTCGCCCTTGCTTCCGAGCATGCGTGTTTGTACTTTGGACTTTTGTCCAACAGACTTGTGTACACATGCTCGGAAAAATCCGACAACAGACATTTGTCCGTGGAAAATTTTAAAACCTGCCATCCAACATTTGTCTGCGGAAAATCCGATGGAGTGTACAAACGGTCGGATTTTCCGCCAACAGCCTGTCATTATACATTTCCTGACGGAAAATCCTATCATGTGCACGAGGCTTTAGAGCAAGGATATGCAATTAGTGGACCTCCAGCTGTTGCAGAACTACAAGTCCCATGAGGCATTGCAAGACTCTGACAGCCACAAGCATGAGACCCAGAGGCAGACGCATGATGGGACTTGTAGTTTTGAAAGAGCTGGAGGTCCGCTAATTGCAGATCCCTGCTTTAGAGTTATTTTAACTTGAGTCCAATGAGATTTAATAATTATAGTCACATGCTCTAAAGGAGCAAGAAACTAAATACTGGTTGACCCAGAGCCCTTGGCTGTTTTACAGGGATCAGACTCTACTGGCTCCCTCACTGGAGCCTCCACCTTGAACCCTAACATGTTTCAAAATATACAGAGCCAGTTCCTTGGACAAAGATAGGGGATGGGGATGTCTGGATGATCACCTTTCGACTTGCCCTAGGGAATAGTGCCCTATCATTGGTGTCAGTGGGAGAAATAGTGCCCCGCCATTTGTGATATTGGGAGTAATACTGCCCTGCTGTCTGTGGCAGGAACTATGCCCCGCTGTTGCTGACAGTGGGGGGAATAATGGCCCAAGGGCCCGATAAAATAAGCAAAGGGCCATATCTGGCCTCTGGGCTGCAGTTTGGGGACAACTGCTTTAGTGGAAAGATTGCTATACTTGTGTCACATGGACCCCATTCTGTAATTAAGTAATGTTTTACACATCTATAATATGTTGTAGATGTATAAACTCTGAATGTTCTTTCCTCTTGAATAAAGATTTTACAGCCACATAACTGAAAATAGGGTGTTCAAAGGCTTGTGTTATACAGTGGGTATAGAAAAGAACCACTCCCCTTTTAAAATAATTCAATTTTGTTGCTTTGCAGCCTGAAATGAAGACAGACACAGATTTTGTTTTATCCAGCTATATTTACTAGTGCAACTTATGATATCCAAGTGAAAGATATAACACCAACATGTCAGAAAAAAATCAAAAACAGAATCACTGCATTGGATAAAAGATCACCCCCTTGTGTCAGTATTTTGTTGGACCACATTCTGCTTTAACTGCTTGCTGGTGGGGGAACTGATGCGTGTGGCCGGTGTCCGTGATGTGAACCGCCCATCCACGAACGCTCCACAGAGAGCCAGAACAGGGATCTGTCAATGTAAACAAACAGATCCCCATTCTGTCAGGGGAGTACAGAGTGATCGTCTGTTCCTAGTGATTAGGAACAGCAATCTCTCTGTACTCCCCATCAGTCCCATCCTCCCACAGTTAGAAACACCTCCCAGGGAACACGTTTAACCCCTTGATTGCCCCCTTGTTTTAACCCCTTCCCTGCCAGTGTAATTTATACAGTAATCAGTGCTATAAAATGATCTTTGTATAAATGTCACAGGTCCCAAAAAAGTGTCCAATCTGTTTGCCGCAATGTCACAGTTCCGCTAAAACTGCACAACTGCACAAATTTGGACAGTCCCTGAAAGTGAGGGACAGTTAGGAGCTATGCACGTTCATGACCTTATTAAACTGTCAGGGGTCCTGTGAATTGAGAACAGTCCACAGTACGACAAAACTGCCGCTGGTTGAACCACTTTTGGTGTAGCCTAAATATCAGCCATTCTGAGCCAGGTTTCCATGGAACCCAATGGTTCCTCCAGAGATTGTTAGCCCTTGTACACACGGTCTGAGATTCCGACGGATTAATTCCGGAAGAGGTCCGGAAGTGATGTTGCATACACACGGTCGGACTAAATTGTTGGAAAATCCGATTGTACATAATGTGATGACGTTATTTCGTTACGACGGGACTACGTTCAGGCTAGTAGCCAATAGATTTGGTCTAGGAATTTGATCTGACCATGCGTGGCACTTTGTCCGTCGGAGTAGGCTACACATGATCGGAGTATGTCCGATAGGAGCAATTAGTCGGAAAATTTTACCGGCAAGTTGGAAAACTTGGTCCATCGGATATTCCGACGGAAACAGTCCGATGCAGACAACACACAGTCGGAATATCTGACAAAATGGTCCGATAGGACACATTCTGTCGGAATCTCTGACCGTGTGTACAAGGGCTTAGAGTTTCCTGGTGCTGTGGCTGAAAGACCTCCCACCTGATGGGGCGAATGGTTTCATGTCCAAAGCCACATTGCATGGCCAGCAGCAGGACACCACTGATCATTTCACCTGTCTGAAACAGTGCCATTCTGACCACCAATGTAAGGGGCATTCTTCCCAGTGACCATCAATGTAAGGGGCATTCCTTTCTCTAACAACCAATGTAAGGGACATTCTTCCCATTGACCACCAATATAAGGGCATTCTTCCCACAGACCACCAATCTAAGGGGCATTCTTCCCACTAACTTCCATAATAAGGGGCGTTCTTCCCACTGACCACCAATGTAAGGAGCTTTCCTCCCGCTGATCATCAATGTAAGGGGAATTCTTCCCTCTGACCACTGATATAAGAAGCATTCTTCCCATTGACCACCAATGTAAGGAACATGCTTCCCACTGACTACTCCTACTGACCTCTAAGGTAATGGGCATTCTTCCCACTGACTACCAATGTAAGGGGCATTTTTCCACTGAACCCCAATGTAAGGAGTATTCTTCCCACTGACCTCCAAGGTAATGGTCATTCTTCCCACTGACCACCAATGTAAGGAGCATTCTAACCACCAATGTAAAGAATATTTTTCTCACTGACCAGTAATGTAAGGAACATTTTCATCACTGACCACCAATGTAAGGAACATTTTCATCACTGACCACCATTGTAGGGTCATTCTTGCTACTAACCTCCAATATAAGGGGCATTTTCCATTGAACCCCAATGTAAGTAGCATTCTTCTCACTGACCTCCAAAGTAATGGGCATTCTTCCAACTGGCCACCAATGTATACAGCATTCTAACTATCAATGTAAGGAATATTTTTCCCACTGACCAACAATGTAAGGAACATTTTCATCACTGACCACCATTGTAAAGGGCATTCTTTCCACTGACCATCAATGCAACGAGGGCAGTCTTCCCACTGAACACCATGTAAGCGTCATTCTTTCCTCCAATTCCTCCAATGTAAGGAACATTCTTCCCACTAACCCCTGATGAATTCAATTTAGCCGGTGGTTATCTGAGACCTGAAAACTATTTAAAGGGTTCCTTAGGGGTGAAAAGGTTGAGAAAGGCTGTTGCAGATTCTGTAGGCAAGTGTCTGGAGATATTTATGGTCTGGGTTCTATGACATGAAAAATCTATACTACAATAACCCTTTGTCTGGACCACACCATTCTTTTATTTGAAAAAGTCACGAAAACATAATGTACTTTCCATGACCAACGGGTGCATTGCTCTTACACCATACGATCCATGACACAAGTCAGTAGTTTGGTGCAGTTTCACGCACTCCTACATGCTCAGGTCTCCCCATAGAATTTTGGGAGTGATGTCATCACACAGATCTGGCTGAGTATTGCTACAAGGCACATCCTACTTCTCAGACTCAGCTGCCTCTCGATGTGACAGCGTAGGCTACTCATTAAGAAACCCACACCGAGAACTTCCTCCAAACTCTCTCACTAGCAGGTGTAGTCAGTCTTCTCTCTCAGCTGATGAAAACATGCTAACAAAGTAAGTTTTATTTTTATTCTTCTTCTTCTATGGAGTTTGTTATAGGAATACAATGTATTATTTGCCCAAAATAGCTGAGGTTTTCACATTATTAGACCATAAACCTGCATAGGAGACAGATTCAATACACATTTCAAGTCTTTTTAAGTGGTCCATGCTGGTGTTGTTCCAATATGCCCATACAGGCTCTTGAAGTGTTCATGATACCCAGTGAGAGTGTCCACATTCTGGTGGCTGCCTGGAAACCTGTTTTTCGCTATCTCTGGTTTTGCAGGAATGATATTCGGATTTTTAAACAGAGGTGCTGTGTTTATAAGCACATTTGATTCCAAAGTATGAAACATATGTTTTATGAGAAAGCCAGTTATCTTACTATCTTGCCAAACCCTTAAAAATTACAGAAGACCTGGAATTATCCAAGCAAGCTAGGCTGACAATTGTAGCATGCCTTGCAGTGATCAAATAAGCACTGGGCTGTGTAGGTCATCATTAATAGGGGGTGACGATCCATGCTTCCATCCTTTGGTTCCGGCTTATATTGGCAAACAAAAGTTTTCCAAACTTTTTTTTATAGAAAAAGGATTAGAAGCTTGCCTCTGAGCATTTCCCACACAGAGAAACATAGAAAGTGACAATTAAAAAGCTAATTTGGTCCATCAAGTCTACCCAAGTCTCCCCCCTTTTTATTTATTGTTTAACTTTTGGGGGTTTTTTTGTATTTTATTTTTTTGTTTCACCTTTTTTGTCTGTAATAGTGTAGACTTATATTTGTAAAATGTGGATCTATTCTTTTGTGGGGGTTTTTTTAACCTTTATGCCTGAGTATAGACCTAAGTTTATCCCATTTGTGTTTTTTTTTTCTTTTTTTTTTTTCTTTATCCAACCACTACATTTCATTTTATTTTTTTGTTTAACCTTTTTTATCCATAATAGTATAGACTTATGTTTATTCCATTTGGGTTTGTTCTTTTATTTTTTTTTTTTTTTACTTTTTGGACCTTTTATCCCATTTGTTATTATTATTTTCTTTTTCTTTTTTTTATCCAGCCAGTACATTATACCACTGATGAACAGGTGGCTATAGCCAACATTTTATTTTACCAATCAAAGTTTTCAAGTCTATACCAGGTTCAATTAATCTCACAAACCACAGTTGGATGCATCCAATTTGCAAGTGCCAGGGTCCTGTAATGATGTTGCCTAAATCAAATGCTGATCTTACTAATAAGCCTGGTGTGAGAACTCATATTCATTACTGTTTATTTGTGGTAGTACAATGGCTAGGTCTTGTAAATACATAAGAATACCCTCAAATTGCTATAGGCACCATCGTTGGGGCAATCAGCAAAAGTCCCTATTAATGGTGTTGGTGGCCTTTGTGGCAAAAATTGGATCAGTATATTTTATTATGGGGGGTCTTACATAGCTAGACTATTTGGTGACAAAATAATTGATAACCTCCTACTTTGACAATTGGTTAGTGCAATGGCTAGAAGGTCTTGTAAATGCCTAACAATACCCGCAAACTGCAAAAGGCGCCAAAGTTGAGGCAACCCGCAAACGTCCCTATTACCGTTGTTGGTGGCCTTTGTGGCGAAAATTGGATAAGGCTAGTAAATTTCTGGTGGTCTTACATAGCTAGACTATTTGATGACAAAATAATTGATAACTGCGTACTTTGACAATTGGCTAGAACAATGGCGAGGAGGTCTTGTAAATGCATAACAGTACCCTCAAACTGCAATAAGCGCCATTGTTGGGGCAACCCTGCAAAAGTTCCTATTACTGGTGTTAGTGGCCTTAAGTGGCGAAAATTGGACGAGGCTGGTAATATTATGGTGATCTTACATAGTTAGACTATTTGATGTCAAAATAATTGATAACTGCCCACTTTGACAATTGGTTGAGTATCCAACGTACCCATGAATACTTCTGTTTGGCTTAATAAAAAAATACTCTCGTAGAATGCCTACACTTTATATCCGATACAAAACGGCTGTTCCCCATTGTTACAGTTCAGTTGATTTCCCAGATAATGTAATGCTCAGAAGATGTTCAGCTTTTTTCCACCACCAGTTCTACAGACTTTTACAGAAGGACTAAACCTGGCACTCCAGTTTTACTGTGTGGCCTTATACAGTAGCAGGGGTTTACTAAGTACCTCCTTATATGTGGCATTTGGTCTGTAGTACCCTCCTGTAGTGCTTTTAATAATTGCCAATACACCTAAAAGTGTATAAAAAGCAGCCTATTATATATTTTAAGTAACTGCAACGTGTTTGCTCCAATTTATTTCTATAGACTTTTATCATTGCTTATTCATTACATAGAATTAATTTGTTGAATTTACGGCAAGCAAAACTAAAAGCTTTATTGCTTGGTGCAAAACACGTTGTTGTGTATGGACAAATTTCTTTGTTGTTGTTAAATCTAACTGTACAAATTAAAAATGTATTGGCTGTGGTGGACATCACCTCACTGGAGGCCTTATTTCAAGCTGCGTGAAATAACAACTGCCTATAATACCCCACATCAATGCATAGGCTTGCTGCTTACATTCAATTAGCTGTCATTTTTCGGTAGAGCTTTGAGTCTTGTTGCTTGCTGTGAGCTGTACAAAAAAACGTTCTTTAGGACACATTGATGAAGAAGCCAATTATTTTTTTTTTACTTATTCACTAGTAGTTTTTGAACTTACAAGCATCTACTGTAGCAGTCACTTTTAAAGGGAGCAAGAACTGTGTTCAATGGATACAGAACACAAGCTGGCCGAATGTCTTCCAGGAACGGCAAAGACTTGCACATCCCAATAAAAAACACTTGAATTGCCAACAAACGTGTGGGATTGTTAAAAAAACATATTGTCCATGAGAAGCAAAACCCTGCTTAATGGCGTGGCTTTGGGTCTAGAAGATAATCATCAATTATACTAGAGACTTCAGACCTTACAGTAGATCCAGGGGCCTTTTATTATTTTTTACAAAAATTGTTGTCAATGCTAAAAAGTATCGGAGGCTGGTGATATAGAATGACAGGGCAGCTGCAGAAGTTATGAGAGCCTACAGTTTAGAAAAGGGTATCAAAAATGTAATTTAATAAGACCATACACGTTGTTACAAACCATAGCATCCAATTAGCTTTCAGTTTAATGCAGACAAATAATAAAGCCCCTATATTTGTATTTAATTGCAGCTAAGAATACGATGAAATTGAAGCACTTTTTTATGCAGTGAATAGCTATGCTAAATTGACTGTAAGTGGATCAGGCCTAAAAAAGAAAAATATAATATGACTACTGACTGCTATAGGTTAGACCAGGCCTTTTCTGGAACTTTTTATTTACAAGTTTCAATTCGTATTTTTTGTTAGAGAATTACTTAGAACCCCCAAACATATATTTTTTTTAGCAGAGACTCTAGAGAATAAAAAGACTATTATTGCAATATTTTAAGTCACGTCGTATTTGCTTAGTGGTCTTTTAAACACAATTTTTTTGGAAAAAATACACTTTTTTTTTAATAAAAAAAAAAAAAACAGTAAAGTTAGTTCAATTTTTTTATGTGATGTGAAAGATGATGTTACACCGAGTAAATAGATAACTAACATGTCATGCTTTAAAATTGTGCACGCTCATGGAATGACGACAAACTATGGTACTTAAAAATCTCCACATTCCACGCTTAAATTTTATTTACAGGTTCCCTGTGTAGAGTTACAGAGGAGGTCTAGTACTATAATTATTGCTCTCACTCTAACAGTCGCTTCGATACCTCACATGTGTGGTTTGAACACCGTTTACATATGTGGGTGCAACTTACGTATGCATTTGCTTCTGCACGCGAGCACGGATAGACAGGGCGCTTTAAAATAAATAGTATTTATTTTACTTTTAATCTTTACACTGTCCCCTTATTATTTTTTTTTTTTTTATCACTTTCATTCATATTACATGGAATGTAAGCATCCCTTGTAATAGAAATAAGCATGACAGGTCCTCTTTATTGAGAGATCTGGGGTCAAAAATACCCCAGATCTCTCATTTAACTTTAAAAGCAAAAATAAAATAAAAGTAATTTTGCCTTTAAGGGGAACAAAAAAAAATCATCACCTTAAGGCTGAGAGGCGGAAGTGTCAGACCTCGTTCCAGTCCTCCAAGGGCATAGAGCTGAGTGGAGGACATTTTCTCCTCATTCGGCTTCCTGCCCAGGCATCTGACGGTTCGGATCTTTTCTGGGCTAATGGACAGGTCCGGTAAGCTTGGAGATGACTGGGAAGGGGCAGGAGGGGGGCACCTCTCCCGCCTTCTCTAAAAGTGATCCTTAGGCAAATTTTCTGCTGGGACCACTTTTATCAGACGCAGAATCGCCCACAGTACAAAAAAGTACTAGGATTATGGCAGCTAGCTGCTGCCAAACCATCAGTATTTAATGTCAAAATAATGATGTAAATGTACTGTGGGCGGTCATTTTTTGGTAGGATTTCTTGGATCACAGTCCACTTTTTCAGGAATCATGAGCAGGTTTTGGAGATAGTTAACAACAGCTCTATAACATTTTAAAAAATAAAAACAATTTGTTTCCATAAATTCAAAATCATTTAAAGTGTTTGCTCCTTCTGTCCTGGATTGGGGTCCCCTCTTGAACCCTCTAGGCTATTGCAACGCCCCCAGTGGTCTTTGAGGTAACTGCGGTCTTCATAGAGGCACTTTAAATTATTTTGGATTTATGTAAACTAATTGTTTCTATTTTTTTTTTTTTTACATGTTTTTAATTATCTCCATCACCTGCTCCTGAAGAAGTGGACTATGATCCAAAAAATGATATGAATTTGGTAGTTTGGAGATAACTAAATTACATGTTTTTATGGGAATTTTCAGTAATTTTGTAACAAAGTTGTTGAAATTAAAAAATTTTTTGTGTGCCTCAAAAAAAACATTTTTATCTTGTACTTTTTACTGTGTAATAATAACTGGACAATAAATAGGATAGATATGGATCCTTTGGTTGAAGCCCTGGCAATATAAATAAAATAACACACTGAGCTAAAAATCTGTTGTTATGAGGACCTGTCTTCTAATATTGCAAATGGCAAAAAAAAATGGAAGGGCAATATCTAAAATCTGTGAGCGTCCTTGGAAATCAGTAATGGTTGGTGTCTATGATACCATGCAAGTAGGAATGATTGAATCAGGGGAATTGCAGATTCATTGTTATTCTCTTGAGTATTTGCTTGTAGGTCTGTCTGAAGATAATTCCTAAATGGTAAGATTTTCAATTTGCCTAATTCTAATATCTATTTCCTTTTCAATACTATAGCAAAAAAAGGTGTTTGCTATGGACGCTTCTTATTTTGTTCGGCATGGGATTTTTCTGCTTGGCTTAAAGCAATTTGATATTCTTTAAAGGTCCATGCAACAATAATATTTTAGTTACAAGTGGAGATATGTGGGTGAAGTTGGCCCTTGGCATCTTATATGTCTTTTATATGTCGCCAAGAGTGCCATAATTCTCCGCTTTGTTCTTGTCCTCCTGGGAGTTCTGCGTGTTCCAGCCCCCCTTGTTATATTGTCTATAATCTAAAGTAATCTAAAATAAATACAATTCTAGCAGGGCTGATGAGAACCCGTCATAATGGGCACAGCAGCTCTGCAGAACGCAGTTTAGAGATCTCACTAACAGAATTTCCAAGAGATATAAGAAAATGTCAGGTGGTTCAATTCTCAAGCATCTATCAAAAACTGAAATGCCAGTTCTAAGTAAACTTTAGATATTAAATAAGACTAAGTAAACCCTTTAATATTAAAAACAGGGTTTATTAAAAAATAAAATAAAAAAAATAAAATAGGGTTTCATAAAAGAAACAAATACTGTACATGGTTTCCTGGGCAGATGCCAGTTAGCCCCTTTAGATACCAAGTTGCTGCTGCCAATTAAAAAACTTGTGGAAACCAACAAATGAATGAATGTTCCAGGCTGATGGATTACATTACTTTGCAGCAAATGTTGCACTAAACCTTATCTCTTGTAGTTTGCTATTACGTACTTACTGGC
Source organism: Lithobates pipiens (assembly GCF_037356315.1). Lineage (NCBI taxonomy): Eukaryota > Metazoa > Chordata > Amphibia > Anura > Ranidae > Lithobates > Lithobates pipiens. The sequence goes on from NW_027507789.1 coordinate 28,566,581, forward strand.
ATTTAGTATCATACTTAACATTTTAGACATTCGGGGAGTTTAATATGGTTCAATTTAGAGATAATAGCCAATTGTTGGCTATAGGTTCTATGTATTAATGTTTTCACCCAAGATTTATACAACTTTCACTCACCTGAATGGAAAGAATCCTGGGTGAAAGTTGTGTAAATCTTGGACAAAAATATTGATAAACTGGCACCTATGTGTTATTGATCATACTGATTGCCATTTTTAACCACTTGACTGATATTTTCAGAGTGAGCCTATACCCTGTTGCGGGCACAGAATACAACATTTTCCAACAGCTTTTTATACATTTATGTAAATTCACGGCTATCATATTATCTTATTAATTACGGTTTGCTTGCAATACTTGCATTTTCTGTAAAAGGCAATTGCTTCGTTTTGATGCAAAAGAATTGCATTGTGCACTTATTTGTGCACTTGTTTAATGCAGTTTTTTAAAACAGACATTAATTATCATTAAACTGATATCCGGCGACACACAATAAAATGAATACAGACATGGTACATACCCCATACGCCCTAAATCACATTTTTGTAAAATGTATAAAGATTGGAAGATTGGAGTCCTTCCTTGGCAGTACTCCTCACCCTCAACAATCGTCACATTTTGAAGGGTCCAACAGACCCATGATCTCTTTGATGAGAGCAGAAAACCCATCCCAACAGGTCCAGCATTACTTCTTAGGCTCGGTTCACACAGTACGCGGCACGACTTGCCGCGCCGCGACCTCAGCGGCGACTTGCAAAACGACTTCTGTATAGAAGTCAATGCAAGTCGCCCGAAGTCGCCGCAAAAGTAGTACAGGAACCTTTTTTCTAAGTCGGAGCGACTCGAGTCGCTCCTATTAGAACGGTTCCGTAGTACAGAACGGGGGCGACTTGTCAGGCGACGAAGTCGCCTGCACAAGTCGCCCCTGTGTGAACCGAGCCTTAATCCACAATGAGAGATTTGACACACACAAAAAAAAACTTATTGGACATCAGCCATGGCCATGCCATGGTCACTTACACACCCAATACTTATCACAAGCCCCACCAAGAGACTTTTATACTAGATTATTATTCTTTATATTGTATTTATGAGTTTAAATCTCTTTTTATTTTTTTACTTATATATTAGAAAAAGAGTGTACAATATAAAATAAGAAAACAAAGGAAAAATAGCAATGTGTACCAGGTAAACTGCGTTTTGTTCATCAGCTGGACCGCTCGTGAGCATTGACACTGGGTACAGATATAGCAAATTGAAGTGATCCTAGAGCAAGAGCTCTAATCCTTTTTAAAACTACAGACTCCAATTTATTGCCCAATATGTCCTCATACCCGTCATCATCATCAACAGTCTTATTGAGGACCAATGTGATGCCCTAAATCACATTTTTATAAAATGTATAAAGATTGGAAGATAGGAGACCTTCCTTGGCAGTGCTTGGTTTTACTTTATAAATGGATAGATAAGTACAAAATAGCTGAAAGAGATTTTAGAGATTATATCATTTATATAAAAAAAAGGCAAATCACAAAGCTAGCTATAGCCGGTGAGATTGTTGCTGTTGTTTTTTTGCAATCAAAGCATGGAATTGAGGTCTAGTTGCTAATGATGTTACCCACATTATGTAGATTTCTTTTTAGTTTAGTTTAAGGTTCAGTAAGGTTGGTAAAGTTCTGTTTCAAGATTTGTTTGATCTTTCAAAGGACCAGTTCCATACCTTCATCATTTTGGTTCTCATATCACCAAGGGGCATGGATAGCCCCAATTAAGAACCCAACAGAAAAATTCGAAGTCACCAGCACTTTACATTCATTTCACATTTATTGTGAAGACCATGTCATATAAGAACAAGAATTCTGCCTCGTTGTCTTTGTCTTCTATAAATCTTTACAAAGAATGTGAGCTTAATACCCAGGGAAACTGAGCGATCGGGGGGAGAAGGGCCTTAGTCAGGAGGGTGACCAAGAATTCAATGGTCACTCTGAGAACCTTCCTGAAGGACAACAATCTCTGCAGCACTCCATCAATCAGGTCTGTACGGTAGAGTGGCCAGATGGAAGCCACTTCTAAGTAAAATACACACACACAGCCCACCTGGAGTTTGCCAAAAGGCACCCGAAGGACTCTCAGACCATGAGAAACAAAATTCGCTGGTCTGATGAAGCAAAAATTTAACTCTTTGGCCTGAATGGCAAGCATCATGTCTGGAGGAAACCAGGAACCACTCATCACCTGGCCAATACCATCCTTACAGTGAAGCATGGTGGTGGCTGCATCATGCTGTGGGGATGTTTTTCAGCGGCAGGAACTGGGAGATTACTCAGGATCGAGGGAAAGATGAATGCAGCAATGTACAGAGACATCCTTGATGAAAACCTGCACCAGAGAGCTCTGGAATTCAGACTGTGGTTCATCCTCCAATGGGACAACGACCCTAAGCACTCAGCCAAGATAACAAAGGAGTGGCTAAGGGACAACTCTGTGATTGTCCTTGAGTGGCTCAGGCAGAGCCAAGACTTGAACAAGATTGAACATCTCTGGAGAGATCTGAAAATGGCTGTGCACCGACGCTTGCGATCCATCCTGGATCGGACCTTCCGATAGGGCCGCGTTGTCGGATAATCCGACCGTGTGTGTGCTCCATCAGACTGTTTTCGTCGGAGTATCCGACGGACCAAGTTTTCCAGCTGGGCTATAAAATTTTCCGACAACATGATCCGATCGGACTTTGTCCAATTGTGTGTAGAGAATTCTGATCGGACAAAGTACCACGCATGCTCAGATCGAATTCCTAGGCCAAAGCTATTGGCTAGTAGCCTGAACGTAGTCCCATCGTAACGAAATTACGTCATCACGTTCTGAACGATCGGATTTTCCGTCAACTTTGTCCGACCGTGTGTATGCAACAGTTTCAGACAAAATCCGTCGGACAAAATTCAACGGATTTGGTTGTCAGAATGTCCGATCCTGTGTACAAGGGCTAACAATGAGTTACTTAGAAGTCAGGCCAAAGGTATCTTTTTTTTTTTTTTGGCTGCATTCGTTTTCTTTTTCTGGGCTAAGAACATTTCCTGGAGTTCAGCTTTAACTGATAGAGTTGGTGGTAACTCATATGTTATCTAATTAATGAGCCGATGAACGTGCAAATGTGACAGTGCCTGTCCCTAAAAAGAAAAGAAAATGCAAATAAATAATTATAAATGTAATTAATTTCATTATAAATGTAATTAAATAAAATGCAGGTACGTAGCTCTGAATAAGGCATAAAGCTTGTGCTCTGTCTGGAGTTCTCCTTTAATAATCAGAAATGGGAAGCTTTCTATAGACACAGGTTGTTTATGGTTATGCTCCTTCATGCGTTTAGAGCTGGAGTCCCAGGCGTGTTTTCGGTATCACTATTACTTTCTCAGCAGTCTGTTTTCTTCTGATAAACCCCAATTGCAAATTTGTTTTACTCAGCATCCTCCTCAGTCCTCCAGTGATAGGCAAGGAAACCCCCTTAGAGCCTCAGTGCCAGCCTACAAGCAGCCATTGTGTAGAATGTGTTCATACTGTATTCAGAAATAAAAAATTACTGTTAAGAATCTCCCATCAATAACACAGGCTGTGTAAAAGCTTAACTTCGTTGGCTACAGCTTTTACACTAAACTACTTGTGGTCATTTAGAACCAATCAGGATTCTGGATTTTTTTCATCAAGTTTCATGCAACGGTTTCATATTTTCTTTAGCAGCTTCTAATGCTGTCTGTGCATTTAGCAATGTCTTGTGCAGCCAGCTTGAAAAATGTTACCCCCAACATTTCATATTCCTCATATGTGCCTGCTGTACCATGTACTGGTACAAAAAAAGTATCCTGTTCTCTTTACATTGCTTCCATTGCGTGAAATTTCTGGTGATCCTACCAGCCTCTCTGCTTTCCTGTTTCAAACTGACCGCACTAGACGTTAGAGCACTTCTATTTCAGCGTGACCAGTTTTCTGGCTGTGCTGGGAGAATAGGGATAAGAAATATGCAAAGAATTACAGGTGATATCGACATTTGCCTTGTTCCTTATATGCACTTTTTCTAGCTAAAATGGCACTGACTTATTGTTTATGCAACTTTCTTAGTTCCGACCAACACCTAAAACCATATATAAAGAACTAGCAAATGTTACCATAATAGGAAACCTTGTGAAAGGCACGCTGGATTTGGGAATAAAGCTGACAATGCACCATGAGTCACCAGTGGGCCTTAGCCAATGGCAGGCTGCCAAATACTGCTGTAAAAGAACTGTGTACAGATTTCCTGGTGTGATTCTGCTGTGGAAGAGTTCTATCACCCCTTTGTACTGGTACATAAATCTGTAATAAATCTGTCTTCTAATCAACATGACCGGAGTTGATAGCTTGTCTGTTCTCCATTGGTCAGACTTCTGCTGGCATGCCTCCACACAGTCATTCACTAGAGTGGTCAGTGTACTGCTGTTTCTCCACCCCCATCTCTCCAAGCTCCTTATGCAGCTGAGGACAGATATCACTTATAAAAAAACATATACATACTGTACATGTACTTATATATATACATTTACATGTACTTATACACATACAATTTGTACAGTTATAAAGGCTACGACTTTATTAATATCTGAGCTTGCCCCAATGTTTTTTTCTATTTATTACAGGTATTTATATAGCACTGACAATGTATACAGTGCTTTACATAGTGTACATTCACATCAGTCCCTGCCCTCAATGAGCTCACAATCGAAGGTCCCTATTTCCCATGCATACTCACATACACTGGGGCCTATTAACCCACCAGTATGTCTTTGAAGTGTGGAATGAAACACACACAAGCATAAAGGAAACATGCAAACTCCATACAGGTAGTGTCCTGACTGGTTTTCAATCCAAGGACCCCAGTGCTAACTGCTAAGCCACTGTGCTGGCTATGATGGTGCCTACAGTGCCTTGAAAAAGTATTCATACCCCTTTTCTACAATTTATTATGTTACAACCAAAAACATAAATTGATTTTATATGGATTTTATGTGATAGACCAACACAAAGTGGCACATAATTGTCAAGTGGAAGGAAAATGATAAATGGTTTTCAAACATTTTTACACATAAATATCTGAAAAGTGTGGCGTGTGTTTGTATTCAGCCTTCTGAATCAATATTTGTAGAACCTCCTTTCACTGCAATTACAGCTGCAAGTCTTTTTGGGGATGTCTTTACAAGCTTTGCACATCTAGATAGTGAAATGTTTGCCCATTCTTTTTTTCAAAATAGCTCAAGCTCTGTCAGATTGAATGGAGAACATCTGTGAACAGCAATTGTCAAGGCTTGCCACAGATTCTCAATTGGATTTAGGTCTGGACTTTGACTGGGACATTCTAAAGCCCCATACACACTATAAGATTTTCTGATGGTTTTTTCCTTCAGATTTACCAAAACCATTTAGTGCAAGGGCCTGGCTGATTGCATACAAATTGAAACTCCTAAGGTTTGACCTCATAGTATATGGTTTTGGTAAATCTGAAGGAAAAAAACAGCAGAATATCTGATAGTGTGTATGGGGCTTAACGCATGAATATGCTTTGATCTAAACCATTCCACTGTAAGTTTTGGCTGTACATTTAGGGTCGTTGTCCTGCTGGAAGGTGAATCAGTCTCAAGTCTTTTGCAAGCTGTAGATGGTGTGTTCAGGGTGATGTTTAGTGTTAGGTTTCCTCCACATATAGCGTTTTGCTTTTAGGCCAAAAAGTAAAATTTTGGTCTCATCTGACCAGAGCACCTTCTTCCACATGTTTGCTGTGTCCCTCACATGGCTTCTCACAAACTGCAAATGGGACTTCTTATGGCTTTCTTTCACCAATGGCTTTCTTCTTGGATAGATACATTTGTGGAGAGCACGACTAATAGTTGTCCTGTGGACAGATTCTCCCACCTGAGCTGTGGATCTCTGCAGCTCCTCCAGAATTACCATGGGCCTCCTGGCTGCTTCTTTGATTAATGCTCTCCTTGCCTGGCCTGTCAGTATAGGTGGACGGCCATGTCTTGGAAGGTTTTCAGTTGTGCCATACTCTTTCCATTTTCGGATGATGGATTGAACAGTGCTCCGTAAGATGTTCAAACCTTGGGATATTTTTTATATTCTAACTCTGCTTTAAACTTCTCCACAACTTTATCCCTGACCTGTCTGGTGTGTTCCTTGGCCTTCATGATGCTGTTTGTTCACTAAGGTTCTCTAACACTCTAACAAACCTCTGAGGGCTTCACAGAACAACTGTATTTATACTTTGATTAAATTACAAACAGGTGGACTTTATTTACTAATTAGGTGACTTCTGAAGGGAATTGGTTCCACTAGATTCTAGTTAGAGGTATCAGAGTAAAGGGGACTGAATACAAATGCACGCCACACTTTTCAGATATTTGTTTGTAAAAAAATTCGAAAGCCATTTATTATTTTCCTTTCACTTCACAATTATGTGTTACTTTGTTTTGGTCTTTCACATAAGGTCCCAAAAGAATACATTTACGTTTTTGGTTGTTACTTGACAAAATGTGGAAAATGTCAAGGGGTATGAATAATTTTTCAAGGCACTGTATAATATGAACTCCCCGCCACCGTCATTGAGTTACACTCATAAAGAATGTAATTTGTGAGTTGTAGGACTAAGCAGAGCATACCATACAAAAAATGGGAATAAGATACAAACTCTATGCAGATAGTGTCCCTTTAAACACAGAACCCCCTTAGCTACTTAACCACCATGTCTCCTTTCTTCCATTGTGGTACATGCTGTTCTTGGTCTTATCAGTATTCAGTTTGACTGCTTGAAGCCCAAATACATATGCTTAAACATATATTCCTGCAATGCAGTCTGGCTACATATACAATAATAATGTTCAGGTTTTTTTTCCCTTTTTTTTCCTTTTTACTTACTTTGTGCTACAGCCCAGAATTGACATCCCCTGCTCCAGAATCAGACATTTGCTCAAGACAGAGCACAATGGTCTGTAGGGGACCAACGTGTTTCGTACCCACTGCTCCAATCAACTCAGGGAGTATTTAGGCTGCCGATTGGAGCACTGGGCAGGAGGAGAGCAGACTGCTGAAAAAAATAGGGCACTGCTTTGGCTGCATTTGACCTGCTTTGCTTTGTATTGCGTTTCTTTGGACAGAGAAGACCTTACTGAGTAATGCCCCGTACACATGACCGGACTTTTCAACACCAAAAGTCTGACGGAATGATTCCGGCAGACTATTCGATCATGTGTGGGCTGCAACTGACTTTTGATTTGCAAAAGTCTGACAGACTTTAGAAATGGAACATGCTTCCAATTTTTCCGCCAGAACTCTGCCGGACCCAGAAATCCGCTCGTGTGTGTGCTAGTCTGACGGACTAAAACCGACGCTAGGGCAGCTATTGGCTACTGGCTATGAACTTCCTTATTCTAGTCCAGTCATACGTCATCACGTTCGAATCCGTCGGACTTTGGTGTGATTGTGTGTGGCCAAGTCCGTTCATTCGGAAAGTCCATCAGAACTCTGTCAGAACTCCGTCAGAACTCCGTCGAAAGTCTGCCGGACTTAAGTCCTGTCGTGTGTACGCGGCATTACATTTACATTGCCAGTAAAGCATGTGAAATGCAGATTTTTGGGTTCAAACGCTTTTGATCATTGCGGCATCGATTGAAACAGTTTAAAACAATGCCTGTATAAACAAGTCCTTGGACTGAATACTGAGACTCCCATTTTCTGATGATAGCCCTTTTTCTCTGGGAATCCCAGTCTTAATCAGGCTAATAGATGGCAACTGCCTACCATGGTAAGCATTAGAAGGGAAGTAACCCGTGAGATAGAATATATACAGTATCTATCTATTGTGCCACCTTAATGAATTGTTTTAATGATGCTATGATGGATTTCCAATGTTTATTCTAAATCATTGAAGACATTTTATAAAGTAAAATACTCGAGAAGGGGCCGTAACACTTTCTCTGCAACTAAGCCACTTGTTTTTCCTATGGTTAAACTCCGGCAGCAGGTGGGAGGAATACTCTATATATAACTCAATTCTAAGAACACGAACAGCAAATGATGAAACCCACCAAATTCTTTTGTATGTTTAACAGGCCCTCCTTATGGTGCATTTTACTGTCACTTCATCCAGTGCTTTATAGCACATTGAACAAGGCTCAATAATAGAACAATGATTTCTGATTGGTGGTCAGGAGTTGTCATTGCTTAAGATTTTAAGTATGATGCTATTAATAGAGTCCGCCCACCCTAAATTGATATATGCTGGTGTACCAAATCTCCAAATCTTTTACTGATCTCTTTAGGTCACTTTCATAAAAGAGGTCCGATCTGGTTGGCCTGTCCGTTTTTCAGGCAGACCCGATCGGACCCTCCATTCTCCTCTATGGGCAGTCGGATGTAAACCAAATTGTGTTCATTTACGCTCGGCTACTTTCGATCCAACCCAGCAAAATCGAAACGGATTTGGAATTATAGTCACAAATTCCCACAGATGCATTTTAAGATCTTATGGAAAGCCTTCCCAGAGGATTGAAGGCCATTATAGCCACAAAGGAGGGCAACTGATACCCATGGTTTTGGAATGGGATGTCCAACGAAGTCAAATAGATGTCTATATTGGCCTGTGCTAAAGAAGACCTATAAAAGAACTCACACTCCACAGACACATTTCAAAATCATGGGGAGGTCCTTAACAGGAAAGTAGCCTCAAAGGGGAGTGGGGGGCAACTCCATATTCATTAAAGTGTATGTGCAGCCATATCTTTCCTTTTTATCCTGGTGGCCATTGTCACCAAGACTGAAGATGATGGGAAAGAAATAGAAGTAAGGTGTTCCAGTGACAACTGTCTAGGAAGGGATCTTCCCTCACTTTGGAGAGATTTCATACCACTGATTGTTGTGTCTTGGAGAAAGAAGTGTAGGAAAACCTCCTTAGTGGGATACAGTCTGCAAAACATAAATCAACTGATAGGGGTTTTAATCCTTCCCTACTCTATCCAAAACAAAATAAAAAAGTTTTAGCTATACACCCTCTATATTGCCTATATATTTAGAATGAAATGTTCAACAAGCTTATATACTAGCGGTCTAATGGGTAGGTGTGCAGTCCACTTAGCTTTGACCATTTGTACTGATGGGCAGCGTTGTAGATTACTTTTTTTTCTATTCTTCTTTTACATTTTAGTGACCAGCCCAATATTTTTTCATATAGATTGTAAAATTTGTTCCATTCACTTATCACAAACTGATCTTTATTATCAAATGACGGTTCTCCCCCATCGCCCACACAAATCTAAACTTTAAAGCTAGCTTGTAATGTGGAACACATGCAGCACACACCTGGGAAAATTTATGATTCATTTTCCACCGAAAATAAAAAAGATAGGACGCCTGTTTTGTTACTAATGTGCAGTTCGGGTTTCATGTAAAATTTCAGTTTTGCATGCGTGTGGTAGGAAATCCTATATTTGACAACAAATGATTATTCTGCTTTAAAGGAAACCTCTACTGAGAGGAGTACTTAGTCCATAATTGCTGGTGTCTTTCTGAAAATGCTGGTTTCCTGGCTGCCTGGGGATTCAGAGTTTGCCAAATCACTGATCCAGAACAAACATGCAGCAAGTCAAATCGTTGTCCACTTGAAAGTCCAGGTCTTACTTTTTCCAGGACCGTGGAAAAAATATTTAGGCAGAGAATGATTGTCAACCAAGCAACATATAGGTTCAACAATGGCACACAGTCTAGTAGAGTCTTAATTTGGGTTTTCTTTAAATGAAATCTGTTATAAGAGTAACAAGAAAGCTGCCCTCGCTGACCATTCCTATTAAGACACAAGATGTTACACCCAACATGCCTCAGGGGTTGTACATGTCCCCCTTCGTCGGGGAAATGTGGCAGTGGCACAGCAGTCTAGTAAATCCACTACATTGCTGTAGATTTTTCCAGATTTTAAAGGCAATTTTCCTGTTGAAGGGGGCCATCTGCAAAATGCATTGGCTGTTACGTCTTTTGTCATCTTGATTAAGGACTTATAAACTTATATCTGGACAATGGAAATTGGTGTGGTGCTCTTTTTGTGCTCCTAGATCAGCCTTTATCAACTTTTTTCCTCAGAAGAACACTTGAAATAATTTTCAGGACCTGGGGAACCCTTGCTAATACCAATTAATTAGGGATCAGTGGGAAAAAAATGCCCCTTATGTTGGTGGTCAGTGGAAAGAATGTCTTCCTTGTAGTGGTGATCAGAATGAAACTCTTACAAATAGAGATCATTAATGCCACACTACTGACTATGCCAAGTGCTATTGGCCCTGGAACTTAGCAGGCACCATTAAATGTCTATCAGCCAATTATTGCAGCTCAAGGAATCCCTAACAAACTCTTGATTCCTTGTTGAAAGTGGTCATTCTAGATGTTTTGGATTCTTCCTGTGCTGAAATCCCTGTTGTATGTGAACTGCCATAGCCAAAGCAAGAGCATTATTAGCCATTTTCCTTGATGATTGGCTAGAAACAACCAAATATCCAGTGCCTCATACCCATATCCCTCAAACTAGCAAAACTACAGCACTGTAAACTTATTTTTCTACAAGTTGGTTTTGCCAGTAGGCAGACATAAAATATGAGGGTTCTTCAAAAAGTTTTTGCACTTTTTAAAACTTTTTAAAACTCTTTTTATTAAGAATTTGAAAAACAAATTACACTAATTATACTAAACTTCAAGGTCAGCCGGCTTGCCAGACAGACTAGTCACATGACACTCTCAGACACGACCAATTAGAACTCCACCCGCTCTCAACGTTTCCAATGAAAATATAAAAGTGCAAAAACATTTTGAAGGCCCCTTGTATATACTTCACATTTAAAAGACAAAACAGGGATAGGTTTATCCAGGGGTCAAGTCCTGGGGAAAAAAGTGTGGGAACTCCCACCCAAGATCCACTCCCCCACCAAAAAAAAAAAAAAGATACGCTCATATGCATATATATATTTCACATAAAATACAGTGACTGCAAATGCGACATGCTACAAGAGATGACCAGACTGCGAATGCGACTACAGGAGATGACCAGACTGCGAATGCGACTACAGGAGATGACCAGACTGCGAATGCGACATAGTACAGGAGATGACCAGACCGGGAATGAGACTACAGGAGATAACCAGACCGCGAATGCGACTACAGGAGATGACCAGAGTGCGAATGCGACTACAGGAGATGACCAGACTGCGAATGCGACTACAGGAGATGATCAGACTGCAAATGCGACTACAGGAGATGACCAGAGTGCGAATGCGACTACAGGAGATGACCAGAGTGCGAATGCGACTACAGGAGATGACCAGACTGCGAATGCGACTACAGGAGATGATCAGACTGCGAATGCGACTACAGGAGATGACCAGACTGCAAATGCGACTACAGGAGATGACCAGACTGCGAATGCGACTACAGGAGATGACCAGACTGTGAATGCGACATAGTACAGGAGATGACCAGACCGGGAATGAGACTACAGGAGATGACCAGACTGCGAATGTGACTACAGGAGATGATCAGACTGTGAATGCGACTACAGGAGATGATCAGACTGCGAATGCGACTACAGGAGATGACCAGACTGTGAATGCGACATACTACAGGAGATGACCAGACTGTGAATGCGACATAGTACAGGAGATGACCAGACCGGGAATGAGACTACAGGAGATGACCAGACTGCGAATGCGACTACAGGAGATGATCAGACTGCGAATGCGACTACAGGTGATGATCAGACTGTGAATGCGACTACAGGAGATGATCAGACTGCGAATGCGACTACAGGAGATGACCAGACTGTGAATGCGACATACTACAGGAGATGATCAGACTGCGAATGCGACATAGTACAGGAGATGACCAGACCGGGAATGAGACTACAGGAGATGACCAGACTGCGAATGCGACTACAGGAGATGATCAGACTGCGAATGCGACTACAGGAGATGACCAGACTGTGAATGCGACATACTACAGGAGATGATCAGACTGCGAATGCGACATAGTACGGAAGATGACCAAGTAGCTAGTTTTAAAATTTAAACCTGTCCTCAGCCCCTTTATGGCACCTCCTTTACATTCCTGTCCTCACCCCCTTTGTAGAACCCCCCTTCACATTCCTGCCCTGCCTCCCTTTTATATCACCCCTCCTCATTCCTTTCTGTTTCTGATACTTTCCCCCTCCCTCCTTCATAACAGTGTCCTCTTCCCTGTCTTACCTTACACAGGACACAGCAGATGACATCGGAAGTGCAGCAAAGGGATGGACAGAGGGCGGGACCTGCCCCAGTTAACTGATTGGTTGATAGAATGCAGAGCAGTTCTATTAACCAATCAGTTAACTGAGCCAGCCCCTGCCCTCCGTGCATCACTGTGCTGCTCTTCCGATGTCAGCTCTGTGAAGACAACGCAGCTAGCAGACTGTGCTAGAGCCTCGGGCGGCTCTGGTCCTGCAAAGGGAACGGCGTTCCTGCTGTGAAAAAAGTGCGGGGACGCCGTTCCCACGCGTTCCCGCAGGACTCGAGCCCTGGGTTTATCTGTATATTAACATGCCTCTAATTCCTGACTTATTATTTATTGACTAGATTTATATTACTTAAGAATTTCTACAACTGAGTCAGCGAGATCAATGGGGAGCTTACCCAGCAAAAGAGGATATTCAGCGATTCAGACGACTCTAGTCAACTCTCAAGCAAACATTGCTGGTAAGATAACTAAAAAAATCACTGGTAAAGTAAATTACATCTCTGCCATATCTATATATTCCATACCATACAGTTCTATATGAATGTTACTTTTTAGGTTTATCTTAGTTTAAAAAAAAAAACTGTGCTGAGAGGAATATGCCATTGTGACCTCTTTCTGAAAATGTTAGTTTCCTGGAAGATATATTGATCCTCTGACTTCAATATGTTCTGAGTGGCTGTCCTGGTATGAGTGTACAGATCACAACTGACAGAGGTTCTTACCTTCATAATTGTTCTAGGACAGTCCCGTAAAGTATAAAGCCAGAGGGTCAACATGACATCGATTCAACTAGCGTTTTCAGAGCAAGAGGTCAGCAATGGCAGCCTCAGAATTCTCTTTAAAAAGTCCTCCAGATTCTAATATTTTAGTTTTGTATAACACTGTTGGGCCTAATCACCTCTTCTATCACTTGGGGTCTTCTCATTGTATTTCCATGTCCTGCTGTGGAGAAGGAAAGAGGGACCTCTGATAATAATTGCATCTTTGGGATAGAGCAAGGAATGAATGTTGAGATGATGTTTGAATCCACTCAACCTATTTTTTGGAACCTATTTTTCCAATTGATAAAATAGGCCTAATAATTTCCATCTCCTGTTCATAGAGCCAGGGAAATAAAATGCGGTATCCTTGGCTTTTTTATTCCTCAAGTTTTTAATGATTGACTCATGTTTTTCGAGTAGTCATAATGAAAGACATTGGTTCAATATGCAAATTGGGTAGAAGATGGTAATATTTGCCCGTAGGTTTTGTATCAAGATTTGCATAAGAAAACATATTCGCCTACAAAAGGAATATGTTTCAAAGTGATGGAGAATATGAGGCAACTATGCATTGTCAAATGAAAAATAGAGCACACCAATGTAATTATTATTATTGTAGGGTTCACCTTAAAGAAACTTCTTAAAGGCACAGTGGGGTTGATTTACCAAAATCTGGTGCAGCTGTGCATAGTAGCTAATCAGCTTCTAACTTCAGCATGTTCAGTTAAGCTTTCACAAAATCCTGGTAGCGGATTACTTTTGCAGAGCTGCACAAGATTTTGCACTCTCCAGTTTTAGTAAATCAACCCCATTGTCACGTTTCCAGTTCAAGGGGAGAAAACAGTGTCTGCTGATACGCCCATAACTTCCTAGTAAAGCATTTTTGCCCCCCTTCCCCACTCCCTCCCCACTGCAGGAGTCCACCAGGGTAAGCTACAGTGTCAGATAGTGTCAGAGCTTACCTAGGTTGATGAGGTCACCTCCCCTCCTCATATTACAGTGTTAGGGCCAGGAGATTAGTCCCTCAGGCTTGAGCGCTGTCATATGGGAGAGGTCACATGATCCCCCCTAACCTTGGAGGTTTAACTCCGTAATGGACAAGGGGCACTGAGGTAGCTTCTCCAGGGCTTGAATGGCAACAATGTGAACAAGCCAGTAGTGAACTGGACCTACACTGGTATTTTTTCCAATGTGAAATACAAGGCCTTATTAGCAGCTTGTTTGGTCTGTGCTTGTATTTCACATTGGAAAAATTACCATTGTAGGTCCAGTTCACTTCTGGCTTGTTCACATTGTTGCCAGTTAAGTTCTAATGAAGGGGGTGCTTGGACCCCCAAAACATGTTGCTTATTTTTTTGATTGTACCCCTGACTTTCAATGGAATAATGATGTATCTGGGCCTCTTAGCAGTGGTGTGGCACTTCAATTTCAATTCTTACAAAATTAAGATGAGGGAGGGTTAATAATCCTAAGGTTTGTATTAATGTCTGTGTTCCTTGTTTTTTATATTGTATTTATCTTTGTCTTTTGGTTGAGCTTGATAGCCATGTGTTTTTTCGCTTGAATATTTATGTTGCTAGTTACTGTATAAGTAAAAGTTGGAGGAATAAACAGCTATGCTGCCTTACTCCTCACTCTCCTCTTCTCTCCAACGCTCCAAGATGTGGGCAGGCTCTCCATGTCCTTATGTATATTGAAGTACTTCTAGTCCTGCGTTGTATGTGATGATGTTGGAAGCCTGTGACCAGTGGGGTAGTCAAGGGAAGAGGCTTTGAGAGACTTTGTAGAGTGTGGGTGAAGGAATAATGTAGTTACAGCACTGCTTATTCCTCTACCTCTAGACAAAATTCGAATTTATCACTTGCAGTGGGACAATTTTTCACTCTGGTGTGAATAAGCTCTTAGCTCTTAGTGTTAAAAGCTCTACACTGAGAACTAATAGTGCCCATTGTTCAATAAAACAAAGATTCTAACCCGGCATAAAAGAAGTTGTAAACACAACCGATATATTCAAGAGAACTTATCTCTATTTATTTTCAAAACAGAAAAACAAAGATAAAATTTTTTTTTACAAACACAAAGAAATTTTTTCCTCCTTAGGCTCGGTTCACACAGCGGGCGCCAAGACTTGCAGCGCCGCGACCTGCTGCGACCTGCACACTATCAGCGGCGACTTACAAAACGACTTCTGTATAGAAGTCAATGCAAGTCGCCCGAAGTCGCCGCAAAAGTAGTACAGGAACCTTTTTTCTAAGTCGGAGCGACTTGAGTCACTCCTATTAGAACGGTTCCATAGTACAGAACGGAGCGCGACTTGTCAGGCGGCGAAGTCACCTGGACAAGTCGCCCCTGTGTGAACCGAGCCTTATACATACACATTTAAGACCTAATTGATATCCTATCAGAGGTAATATAGTCCACTCAAAATTTCCAAAAAGGAAAAACAAAATACATATTTATATAAATATAAAATAGAGGATATCAACCATACAGTCAGAAATTACATATGTTCTGGTGCTCTACATGTTTCACGTCTAATAAATAACGCTTCTTCAGGAGCTGATAAAAGTGTTATTTCTTTATAAGGTATGTCCCAAACAGGGAACCCAAGCCAACGAGGAAGGCAGAGAAATTGACAAAATTTCAAACACGCATTTTTCCAAAAACAAAAGGAAAAAAGGGGGGGGGGGGGTAGAGATTGGATGGTAAATGAAAATATAGGTTTACAATTAGTGGGATCACTTCAACATTGTGTTGAGCCCTAGAGCTTCAAACATACGGTTTTAGTAGGTGTTCATAATATGTAGGTAGCCGGGAGGTAAGTGGTAATAAATACTCTGGGTATCCCCTAAGCTTTAAATGTAGTGATCCCCTCCAAATTTCCGCTGGGTAGAGAGGGAAACAAAAGGGGGAACCAAAAAGGCAGACTCTACAGCCCGTTCGCCCCTATAGTGTTTGTTATTTGTGAAAGTTATGGCCGCTGTCATCCAACTGAACCCACATTTTTTCTCTTGAGGTCTTTTATGTGAAGGTTCTTTCATCCATATATCTTTTATTTTTTTCTCCCTAATCCCCCCCCCATTTCCTGTCAATGTCTATATTTACAAAGTGATAACCAGGACGTGGCATTTTGTTTAACTTTTTTAGTGTATCCACAGACACCACCATGTGATAGATACACATCCTTATTCATTTAAATACTAAAGATTCTAACCCTTCAAAATTGTTTTCAAGGATCAAAAAAAGTTTTGTCTAGAGTCAAGCTTTAACTGCTTATTTTAATATAGAGAGACATTGCATAATTTGTTGTCAAACTGAGTTTCTGTACATTTTGTACGTCACAACTTTAGCAAGTACTGTGCAAATGATGTTTACTTGTTTTTCAGTAGCGGACAAGTGCATATTTGTGGCTTTGTACAACTTTCCAGCCGGTGGTCAAAGCGATTTAAGCGTTCGACTTGGCGAGCAGCTAAATGTTCTCTCAGAGTGAGTGATCTCAAATGTTCTTGTTTTTTCCTGACCAGCCTGGATGAGGTGCAAACAGAAAACAAGTTTTATCATCTAGGCACAGCTTAAGCAAACAACCTCTATTTTTTTTTTAGAAAAAGTACGTCAGTTTGTTTTTCTTCTGAAGCCAGACAATGATATTGCAAAATGATATTCTATAGAAAGTCATATTTAAAATTAGCAGTACACACAGATCGTTTTTGATTCAGCAGATGAACCAATCTTTGCAAGTTAGAGAAAAGATTGCAGATCGTTAAATTCAGGAGTTCCTAACTTTTTTTTTTATACAATTACAAATCCCAGTTGGATTTTGCAATATGTCACCATACCCCATGCAGCAGACTGTCAAAGTTATCATCACCACTTCTATTAGGTACCTGTATAACTTAAAAAAATGTCAATAGTTTTGCTTACTTAACGTATGAGTACTTAGGAACACAACGACTGAAAAAAAATCATAAGCAGTTTATCTTATTATTTATATAAAAAGAGCAAATCACCACTACACAAGTTAGCTATGGCTAGAGAGATTTTCACTGTGGCTTTTGTGCAATCAAGCATGAATCTGAAGTACAGATGCTAACAATGCTCTCCAACCATACCAACACATCAACTGGCTATACTGTGAATAGGGAAGATGTCCATAGTGAGCTGATCACTGATTAGTTATTAGCCTCATGGCCTCAATCCATGTTATATAATAATTTAGTTTAATAACGTTTTGAAAAATTCTTCATCCAGTCTTATAACCCAATCATTCGGATCCCACACCCCATGGAGCTTTGGACACCCCTGGACTACATCATCAAAAGATGCAGTTCCCTCCACAATCTCTCTGCTCCAGGGTTCATGGGCCTAGGACAAAACAGCCATGCCCAATACACTATGGACTCAAGTCTGCCCCTGTCCTTTTAGGTACCTCAACTACCTCTTTACCACCGTCTGTGACAAATCTCCTTTAATATTTCTAATGTCCTTCTTGGCAACCACAGTGCTCGTATTGGTGTTAG
The DNA here is from genome assembly GCF_037356315.1 of Lithobates pipiens. Classification (NCBI taxonomy): domain Eukaryota; kingdom Metazoa; phylum Chordata; class Amphibia; order Anura; family Ranidae; genus Lithobates; species Lithobates pipiens. The sequence goes on from NW_027507789.1 coordinate 28,584,202, forward strand.
GCATTGAATCTTAAAGAGTTATTGTAGAAAACACTAAAGCTGGCCATACATATGCACATATTTAAGCAGGTAGTCATCAGAAATGAAACAATCCCATAGATTTGAGCAACCACCAGATTTCAGTCAATTGAGAAGTCAAAAGTGTCCAACCAAGTAAATTTTGATCCTGTCTCCTTATAGTGGATTTAGACCACAAATTTATGTCTTCAATCACTTTGTGATTTCAAGAAAGGTTTAATCAAACTGCTGGGTGTGTGGACATTTTTTTAAAAGTTGAAGGTATAACCCCTTAGGCAACAGTTCTCATTGCTATGGTTATTTCAAATGTCTGGGTAATTTGGCTAGAAAAAGGAGAGGCAAAACCTATTGCCTAGAAAGTTGGTAATTTTATCTAATTGGCTTCCTGAACCAGCTTTGTCAGAATCATTGACTTTTTTCCTTAGCTGCAGTAAATATGGACAGTCTGGTGATATATTTATGTTATTTTGGTTGACTTTTTTTCAATAAACTAATACTTTACTTCGATGGCAATGTTTTCCAGGGATGGAGAATGGTGGAAAGTGATGTCTGTTACAAGTGGAAGAGAGTGCTACATGCCTAGGGATTATGTTGCTAAAGTATATAACAGGTAAATTTGTAGTTAAAAAATGCTTGCATTTTGAAAAAGAATTCTGGTTTAATTTAAAAAAGAAGAATTCATTCAACAAAGATCAATAAAAGCACTATTTATAAGCAGTTCATACTTTCCAGTATCCAGCACCATCGCAAACCTTTTCCATGTTCACCATTTGCACTAACTCATATTGATTGTCAGTATCGATCATGGAGAAGTAGAACTGTATATGTAAAAACATTTCAAAGCTTTAAACTTCATAAGATTATTATAAGTTGAGCAGTTTTTTTTATCTATAAAAAAATTATTTCTAGTACCTGTGCATTCCCTTTAAATGTGACTGCAGAAAAAAGGGAATAGAAGATTACCACATCCACATTTGTTTTGTGCAGGCATCTAAAAAGTACCATGTCCAATGCAGGGAACAGAATAATACCTAACCACAAGTTCCTTATTATTTAAGGTGGCTTTTCAAAGGTATAAATCGTGAAAAAGCAGAAGAGTTGCTCTTGATGAGCAGCAACAGAACTGGTTCCTTCTTGATCCGAGAAAGTGAAACCAGAAGAGGTAAATCCTTTTATCATTTTGTTCTTCCTCTTAAAAACATTTCAACTTGAAAAGTATGACATATAAAAATAGCATATTTAATATAAGTCTCAGAAATGCTTATTTTTTACAGGGAAATAATGAGTTGTTGTTTATTGTTTATTGCTGTAGTTGTGGGTTTCGTTTGTGAAAGTAGGTACGGTAATGGGTGCAGTACAATTCCCTCACCCCAACACATTATTTAACATTGTTATGACAGAGGAAAATCAAAATATCATAAAGCAAGATATTTTCACAGATCAGTTCGCACTTATACAGCTGCTCACTTCATTTTTTGATCTTTGTGGTATCCAGAGACTCAATGGTGTCAAAGAAACTATAGAAACATGAAAGAATGTTATTAAATAAAAAAAAGCAAGAATCCAGTAATAAAAAGCTATAGATAAAGGTGGTGGAACACAACCCACCAAAAAGTTCAGATCTTGGCTTTATAGAATAAATTTGCACTTTGTAAATTTAGCATGTCTGCAAAGATGGTATAGAGGAACTTACAGAAGAATTGTTAGAATTTGTATTATTTTCATATGCAAATACATAAAATCCTCACATAAAATGCAAATTAAATTTAAATTCTGCTTAAATGGTATCTAAACCCAAAATGTATATGGTAATATATTAGAGCATAGCAAACCTTAGGTGTGGTGGTTGCAGAGTTTTTAGGCCTTTTTTCGCTTAATTTTGACCTGAGAAATTTGCCATTTACACAGTCTCTGTCCTACTGTGAAAACACTTACTTGTTGCTCTGTATTCAGAGGAACAGCATTTTTACTAGGCTGCTGATCTGACTTGGACTACGAACACCTCCCCATTCCTCATATCCATTAAATATAGAGATGTTGCTTTATCATTCACAAGGATAGATAATAAAGCTGGCAATGGTGCTGGAGATTTCAGTCCAGTTCCCGCTGAATGGGAGGTAACAAAGACACAAGATTTGTGAAGGGGATCAACTGGAATATTTTATTACCGGTACCTCTAGAAAATGTACAACAAAATAATAGAAATGACTAATATAGCCACCACATGTAAGAGCCAGTAAGATGCTATATATTACATTTTTGTTAATTGGTTTGGGTTTAGTCAAACTTTCAAGCAGTATTAAACCAAAAGCAAACATTTATTATATTGCAGCTTACCAATTCTTAGATATGATGGCTGCATTTGTTGTCGTTTTTATGTTTTTTTTCTTTTATTTTCACCTGGCGATCCCACCAGTAAGTCTGCTGTTTTTCAACAGAAAAGCTCTCTTTCGTTAATAAATTAAAGTCCTTTATGTTTTCAAAATGGGGTTTCCTAATTTCAAAAACACATTCTATATAGAATTTTTTTTTCTTTTACATTTTTTAAAATGTATTTTCATCTGAGTATTAACCATTAACAAACTTCTAGTCCTAGGATCACAGCTGCTGTTAGAAATCATATATCGTACCTGGCAGGGGCCCCCTAGAATATATCAAAACAACATTTTTACATAAAATATACTAAATTCATTCTTAGTGGACACAAAGACACCAGAGAAGCTGTGTGAATTAGCCCTTTTTTATTGTTTTCTACATTTTTGAAAAAAAAATTTTATAATTTAAAAAACAATTGTTACTTCTAAAGCTACACACTCCTACTCAGATACACCTTTTCTGTTTTTTTTTTTTTTTTTTCGGTTTTTTTTTTCCTGTTTTTTCTTCTTTGCTTTTTTTTTTTAAGTACATTCATTAAAATGTGTTATGTGTAAAAGACCAAACTTACCTTCGAGACCCCACACACCCACACAGTGGTATATCGTATCAGACCAAGGTTTTCAAGGCAGAGTTTCATGTGTTTCATGTGTTAACAAGTCTTAGCTGAAGAAAGTAGTAACTATGTCTTTTCAAAAAAAAAAAAAACATATTTTACTTAGTATACAAAGACACAACCATTTTTATGATTCTCAATATATTTATTAGAAAACATACAGTATAAGGTCCTGCACTATTTTGGTGTGAATTTGATGCAAATTCAGCCATACAATCTGTATAGCTGAATTTGTATTGCACAGACATCGCACGTGATGTGCACAGCGGTGCAAATCACATGCAATGTCTGACATCACACCAGTGTGAACCCAGCCTAATATAGTCAATGAAATTACAGTGCATGTAGAAGATTTTTGCAGAAATTATGTCTCCAACTCACCAACATTTTTTTTTTGCCATTTATCAAGTTTAGTGTTATTTACCATCGTAATGTTACTCATTTCTATTTGATGAGTAAAAAAAAAAAAACTGCGTCACTTTAACTGACAATTGCATGGTCGTGCGATGTTACACCAAAACAACATTGACGTCTCTTTTTTTCCCACAAATAGAGCTTTCTTTTGGTAGCATTTGATCTCCTCTGCGGTTTTTATTTTTTGCGCTATATACAAAAAAGGAGTGTCAATTTTGGGAAAAAAGCAATATTTTTTACTTTTTGCTATAATATCCCCCAAAAATATATAAAAAAACAAAAACTTTTCCTCAGTTTAGGCCTATATGTATTCTTCTCCATATTTTTTGTAAAAAAAAATCGCAATAAGCATATATTGATTGGTTTGCGCAAAAAGCATTTACAAAATAGAGCATGTTTTTATGGCATTTTTATTATTCATTTTTTTATTAGCAATGGCAGCGGTCTGCGATTTTTATCGTGACTGCGACATTATGGCAGACACATCGGACACTTTTGACACTATTTTGGCACCATTGTCAGTTATCCAGCGATCAGTGCTATAAAAATAGTAAATGACACTGGCAGGGAAGGGGTTAAACACTAGGGGGTGATTAAGGGGTTAAGTGTGTCCTAGGGAGTGATTCTAACTGTGGAGGGGTGGGCTACCACTGACATGACAGCGATCGCTGCTCCCGATGACAGGGAGCATTGATCTCTGTCCTGTCACTAGGCAGAATGGAGAAATGGCTTGTTTACATAGGTATCTCTCTATTCTGTGGCTCTGTGACATGATCGCGGGACACTGGCGGACATTGAGTCCGCAGGACTCGCGGGCACGGTCACGCTGTACGCAGTGGGTGCGCGCGCGCGCTACCCGCTAGCCCCACCAATTAAAGGGAATGTACAGGTATGCCCATTTGCCCACCGCTGCCATTGTGCCGATGTATATCAGCGGTTGGTAAGTGGTTAAGCTGCATTATATCTCCCTCTCCCTTTAGATTGTAAGCTTCATGAACAGGGCCCTCCTATTCCTTTGGTAATGAACTGTATTGTTATTGTACTGCCCCCCCCCCCCCCTTTTATATTGTAAAGCTCTGCTTAAAATGTTGGCGTTATACAGTCGGGAAAATAATTATTTGATGTATTCTTTACCTTGTATCTGTTAAAATCCCAATAAAAACCGAAACAGAGCAAGAGGTTCTAATAGGCTTCAAAATAGGGGGGACTGGGGTCTCAGAGAATGCTCTCCGATCCCACCCAGGTGAAACACTGATCCTCAATTTGGCCAATCAGAAGTGGGTATGAGACCTGTTTTTCCGATCGACCAAAAAGAGAAGACTCCCGATTGGCCAGACAAGGAGGAGGGAGGAAATTGAAGCCGCTGTGATGACCTACGGAGAGCAGGAGAACGGAAAGCCACTGCTGCCGAGTAGGGGAAGCCGCCTGTGATGGGGTAAGTGCTACTGACCGGGTGGGGGGTGGCATACTGTTTGCCGCCCCCCCCCCTCCCAAAAAAAATAATTCCACCAGCCGCCACTGGTTTTAGCTTATACTTGTCCTGGGTCATTGTCTCAGAAGTAAAAAAAACAAAGACAGACAGACAGCTAGCACTTTTTTTAAGGAATACACAGGTTAGAGCTAGTTATGGGATGCCTGTAGGTGCATTTGATTTTGTATTGCACATTGAAAAAAAAAAATTAGTTAATAATAATAGTTAATTTTTTCCGTTCTGTACAGAGATCTGACTTAGATATGACAAAGGGTCTAAAAGCTACACTTTATAGAGAACATCTCGCACTTGTCGTCTGCCCTCAGGAAGTCCTCACACCTGTCACACAATATGTGGTGTGAGTTGTGGAAATTATGCATTGCTGACATTGGTAACAGGAAACCAAATAGCCTGGTGTATATACACAGGTGCTGTGTAGTCTTGTCTCAGTATGCCGACACTTTCTGCTGCCCCTCTGTTGTATATTACTGGATATTATCCCAACTAACTGCTACAGAATATTGATTCTCCTAGCTCAGAAATGTACTATAAATTGGGGAGATTTACTAAAACCAGAGTGCAAAAGCTGCTGCAGCCATGCATAGTAACCAGCTTCCAGGTTTTATTGTCAAAGCCTAAAGTGGTTCTAAAGCCTCAAGGTTTTATACCATACTATACTATATTAATGCATTAAGGTGAAAAACCTTCTGTGCTGCAGCAGCCCCCCCCCCACCTTTTTCTTACCTGAGCCCCGATTCGATCCAGCAATGTGCATGAGTGCAGCTGCTCCAGCCGCTATTGCTCTTCTCATTGGACAGATTGATAGCAGCAGGAGCTATTGGCTCCTGCTGCTGCCAATCAAATCCAGTGACAGAGGACTGGAGAAGCTAGGAGCACCGGGGGGGGGGGGGGGGGCACCCTGGAAGTTAACAAAACTTGCACAGAGCAGGTTAATATAACATGTTTGTTATTTTTATTTAAAAAAAATTACCCCTTTAATTTAAGAAACTGAAGTTAGCAGCTGATTGGCTGCCATGCGCAGCTGCACCAGATTCTCCAGGTTTAGTAAATTTCCCTCATTATAAAACTATTACTACTAAGCATAACTTTCACATCTCTGGATGTAGAAATGTTTGCACCCAGTGCCATAACCATAGCAATCTGCACCTTCTGCTATGGGGCCTGAGGTAGAAGGGGGCACCATTAGGGAAGTTATTAAAATGGTTCTGAAGTCTTAGACCCCCTTCACATTGGGGTGTCGGGGCAGCTGGTGGTAAAGCACTGCTATTTTTAGCGGCTCTTTGCTGTCGTTTTTGCAGGGGTTTTCGGGGTGGTTTTAACCCCCGCCGGAGGCCAAAAAAGGGTTGAAACAACCCGCGTCACTTTGCCAGCGGTTCTGCAGCAGTGCCCATTCAGTTCAATGGGCAGAAGTGGTGAAGCACTGCTCCAATGATGCAGCTTGCAGGAGAGGCTCTTTACAGGTGCTATTTTTATTGCTATAGCGCCTGTAAAGTGCCTCAGTGTGAAAGGGGTCTTAGGCTGGGTTCAAATATGTGCCAATTGGATGCAGTTTTCCCCGCATCTAATTCGCATGACATGCAAGTGTGACCAGCTCTGAATGAATCCACAGGTCTAGGGCAGCCACAGAGCGGATTGCAAAAGTCCTGTGTGTTTTTGAGACTGGTTCAGGTGGGAATTCAGGCAAAATTTTGGACCTGATCTGGTGAACAAACATGCACCGGACCCCTGGCCTTAACGTTTTTTGTTAACTTAAAGAGGAAGTAAACCCTTCCAAACAACTTGGACCTATAGGTAAGCCTAGATTAAGGCTTACCTGTAGGTCCAAGCAATATCTCCTAAACCTATATGGTTTAGGAGATATTTGCCCGAAAATGGGCACCGCTGTCTACAGCGCATGCGCCGTAGACAGCGGCGCGCAGGCGCACTAAATGCGGCAAATCCAAGAATGGATTTGCCAAATTTGTCGACTCCCGTGCGCATGCGCGGGAGTGACGTCATCGCGGCTTCGCCGTATGACAGCAACGGAGCTGCGAGGCGCGACTCCCGTGCGCATGCGCGGGAGTGACGTCATCGCGGTTGCGCCGCTGTCATTGGTCGGAGCTGCGAGACGCCACCAGCAAGATGGACGCGGCGGACTACAGGGATCAGCGGCGACTTCGCTGGCTCCTGTGTCAGGTAAGTGACACATAATGAGCTACTATGCGATGCATAGTAGTCCATTATGCTTTACCTTTGCAGGGAAAAAAAGAGGAAGTAAACCCATCAGGGTTTACTTCCTCTTTAATGCATTCTCTACATTAAGGGATAAGTTCACCTTTATAAAAATAAAAATGAATGCACATATTTTTTTTTTTTAGGAACCTGGAAAGCATTGCATCAGTGATCAGCAGATCTCTGGTGCCATGCCGGTCTCCTGCAGACTGTCAGTGTATCTGTCTGACCCATACATTGTACAGCCAGTTTCACACTGACAGGAAGACTCAATGAACTACTGCAGAGCTCAACAGCACCACGGTGGTTCATTGAGAACTGCAAGCCGACAGCCACAAAGGATGTTAGTACCTGTAGTTCATTTATTCACAGAACTCTGTGAAATAATGACACGGCTGTGTGGGCGGAGCCCCATATGGCTGCACTCTTTTGAAAAAGTGACAGTGGGTGTGTGGAACTTCTCCCCGTACCCGGATCCCTGAGAGGCTGCAGCAAAAAATGGGTGGAACATGCAATATGTTCCCCAAGGTGAACTTATCCTTTAGGGCTCATTTACACTTGCTTTGGCTTCAACACACATTAACAGCTAGTTTGCACTTGCTTCAAAACAAGGCTTTGCTAAAGCTTTCTGAATGCCAATCAAAGCTCCTGTCACTAAATAAAATGGTTAGCTTACAGTCCTGTTTATACCTTGCTTTTGATTTGTTTTGGCTTTGCTTCAAAAATGATACCCCATGTCGCTTTAGTTGTGAGTCAAAGCGTCTTCAAAGCCTCCATAGAAGTCCATTGCAAAGCTCGCTTGAAGCCCCACTGAAGCCTCATCAAAGCCCCACCAAAGCCCCACTGAAGCCTCATTGAAGCCCCACCGAAGCCCCACCAAAGCTCCACCGAAGCCTCATCGAAGCCCCACCAAAGCCCTGCCGAAAGCCTCATCGAAGCCCCAACAAAGATCCACTAAAGCCTCATCAAAGCCCCACCAAAGCCTCATCAAAGCACCAAGCAAAAGCAAGATGTAAACTGGACTGTATGTTAATCATTTTATTTAGTGACAGGAGCTTTGATCGACGTTCAGAGAGCTTTAACAAAGCCTGTCCGAAGCCTTGTTTTGAAGCAAGTGTAAACTAGCCCTTAAGGTACAAAACATTCCTAGCCTACTCTATTCCAAAACACTTACCTGGCTCCGGTCTTGGCTCCAGCACGGCTACCCTCATTACTTGCTTTCACAGGAGACACTGAGGGCAGCGGAGCTATAAGCTCCTGGTGCTGTTAGTTAAACTCCTGTGAGGAGGGGGAGGGGTTTGTTTTACCGGAGTTGTGTGCGTTTATATAAGCACACAACCCAGGTCACACTCGGCTTACTAAGGAGGCACCCAGAACAGTTGGGGGCTGCTACGGGGTCTAGGGGTGGAAGGGGCCCCAAGAGGCCTCAGAAGTTACACCAAGGCCCTGATATTTGAGATGTTGAAAAGACTGGGGAGCTACTGAAGACAGAATGGTTACCTGGGAAATTACAGTTAATTCCCTGCAACTTTTCCCCCACTCTTCCCTGACCACATCTATACACAGCACTGTTCTATAGTTATATACTGACTATGCGGACAGCTCTCATGCTGCCTGGCTTTGATTTAGATATACTTTATGTTATGATTGACAGTAGAGAGGTTTTTGGGAGGCACCATCAAAATTTTACTATGGGGCACTATGATCCGTAGTTATGCCCCTGGTCTTAGTTGTAGATTTATTGCCCTCTGAACTTCTGATACAGAGTGAAATTCCCCTATGCCTAATGCTGTCAAAAATCCCAACGTTTTTCCTCTGTTTAAACCTTATAGGACAGCTAGTATAATTATAATTATTATTGCCACTGCAAGTATAATATCTATAAATAGTGCTGGCCCCTTGTAAAGTGCTGCCTATGCTGGCAGCTCCTGTCCTTCATTTAGGCCAGGCTTTCCCAACCCTAGGGTTCCTCCAGAGCTTGCCAGGGGTTCCTTGGGCAATGAGCAATATTTGCCCCTCAGATAAGTTCCCACTGACACCATTGATCTTTTTAGCTATCTGTAAGATGGTAATTCTTGCCAATGACCACAAGTGTAAGGGGCATTCCTCCCACTGACCACTACATTAATGGAGCCTGAGTTGTACATATAACGATTTGTAGCAGGGGCTTCCTAAGACTGTAAAGTTATTTCAATGGTTCCTCTACGTTTAAAAGGGTAAGAAAGGCTGATTTCGGCAGTGGCTTCCGTGCTTAGCATGGTCAGTTTACAACCAGGAAGTAGGAGAACTGGCAGGATCAACCAGTAATAATCAGATGCAAAAATAAAAGAAAAAAAAATGTGAGGTTATTAAATTAAAATACACAATTTTAACATTTAAAGAGACAAAATATTAAATTTTAATATTAAAGTAATAAACACTCAGAAAAAATGAAATGCTTTAAGAGGTGTATTCATCAGACCGAAATGAAGCAGATAAGAGAAGTTCATTGTTAGGATTTTCATAGACTTTACGTTTTGTTGGTAGCTTCAGCTTTTTAAACAATGTAATAACCAGATATTATGTCTAAGCACTTGATGTGCAGGTTACATGTCTCTTTTTTTAAGTTGGTTAATCAATTACAATGTTCATTGCATGTTTTGAAATACTGTCCCTAATTTACTAAAAGACTTCTAGTGTTGAACATACCTTTTACGTCAATTTTGTACATTTAATCTTTTGGTTTCTCCATAGGATCTTACAGTCTGTCAGTTAGAAGATCCAATCAAGTTACTCGAGATTCCATCAAACATTATCGTATCAATCAACTAGAGAATGGTTGGCTGTATATATCTCCTCGTCTAACATTCCCTACTCTTCAGGACATGGTGGACTACTATTCTGGTAAGACCAAGCTTCAGATTGGGCTGAAGATTGAAAAGAGAACATTGCCTATTGCTTTTATGAATGTTTTCACACAAGATGAATCCAACTTTCACACAAGATTCATTATTATTATACAGGATTTATTTAGCGCCAACAGTTTGTGCGGCTCTTTACAACATGAGGGCAGACAGTACAATTACAATACAATTCAATACAGGAGGAATCAGAGGGCCCTGCTCATTAGAGCTTACAATCTAGGAGGGAGGGTCAAGTGATACAAAAAGTAATAACTGTGGGTGATCTGATGAAGAAAATGAAAGAGAAAAGTTTTAAGGGATCGCCTAAAAGCGGATAGGTTTGAAGATAGTCTCACAGATTGGGGTTGGGAATTCCAGAGCATAGGAGAGGCTCGGGAGAAGTCCTGGAGGCGAGTATGGGAGGAGGTGATGAGGGACCAGGGGAGCGGGAGGTCTTGGGAGGAACGAAGAGGATGATTAGGTTGGTATTTTCAGACTAGGTCGGTGATGTAGCTGGGACCTAAATTGTAACTCTTATGTTGCGTACACCCAACAGACTTCCAAACGAACAGTCAGTTCGAAAGTCCGTTTGTTTTGAACGTGATGATGTAAGACAGGACTAAAAAAAGGAAGTTCAATAGCCAGTAGCCAATAGCTTTCCTTGCGTTGTATTTGGTCCATTGGACCAGCATACAGACGAACGGTTTTCCTGATAGGAATTGAGTCTGTCGGACAGATTTGAAACGTTCTATTTCTAGGTCCGTCAGATTTTTTTAATGAAAAAAGGTCCGTCAGATTTTTTTAATGAAAAACAATCGTATTAGCCCACACACAATCGGATTGTCCGATGGACTGATTCCGTTAGACCTAGTCTGACAGAAAGTCCGGTCGTGTGTACGTGGCATTACAATCCACTTTTTGCTACAGGTAAGCTTATAATAAGGCTTACCTGTACCTACCCCGGATATCTCCTTAACCTGCATGACTTCATTGGCACATGTGCACTGAAGCAATGGGACGTGCATGCTGTTTGCTTCAGTAAGTGTGCCGTTACCAGCAGCAAGCGTGGGAGTGACGACATCGAGACTTCGGCCAATCACAGCAGCGGAGCCGTAATACCTGGAAGTAACTCTGGATAGAAATGTCGCCGGCCGGTGCTGTCTATGGGCACCCCAGTGAGGGCTTCAATCTTAGGTGAGTATTACATAATGAGCTAGAATGCTATACATACTAGCTCATTATGCCTTTGTCGTGCAGGTTTTTTTTTTTTTTCATATGGGTTTACAACCACTTTAAATAAAACCATCATCGTGCTTTCCATCTTGATAAAAATAAAACTTTATTAAAAGAATAAAACTACACTCGCATAGATTAGTTTAGACCAGTGAGCAACAGTAAAGCTGGCCATAGATGGATCGAATCTAGGCATGTTCACCATCCAAAATTTGATCCATCTATGGGCAGACTGGTTGTACGGAAGTCGATTGATGGAGTGACTTCTGTACAACCAGCATGTTGGATTTTTTTGTATGCAGTTATTGCCAGTGGCACCAGCAGGGGCGAACTGACAACTCATGGGGCCCCTGGGCAATAGGAGATTATGGGGCCCCCAGGCAATCACAGATTATGGGGCCACACAGTATACACAAACACACACACACACAGTATACAATCACACAGTATACAGACATGTTTCTATTGGCTGAGAAGGTACTGGAGAGGTAGGTCAGCTATAATCTCAGGATTTTTAGACCAAGAGGATGTCGGTAAGGGACATTTCAGAGACAGATGTAAAAAAAAAACACAGATTTTTACATACTGTCCCTGGTTTTACTGAGGCTGGCAACCCTGATGGGGCCCCCTAGTGGCCCTCGGGCAGTGCCCAAGCGGCCAAATGGTCAGTCCGTCCCTGGGCACCTACACATTGCTCGCTTAAAGATAGTGGATCGGCATGATCTTACCAGGGAGTGGCTCATCCCCTTCCAGGTTTGTGAGATGACGTCACAGGCTCCGCCTGATTTGATTTTCCACAACCATGGAATTATCAGTTTTGGGCGTGGGCCTTCACTGTTTTAGTCCAGTCTTGTAGAGAAAAAAGCAGGTGAACTCTAGATTACAGGTGTTTTAGAAAACATTATTGCAGATTCTTACATTTTTTGCTCTGAATTAACCAATTGCCAACCACCCTTTAGCAGTCTAATGCCCTGTACACACGGTCGGACATTCCGGCGACAAAATCCGATTTTTTCAGATGAATTTTGGCCTAAACTTGTCTTGCATACACACGGTCGCACAAAGTTGTCAGAAAATCCGATCGTTCAGAACGAGGTGATGTAGAACATGTACGACCGGACTATAAAGAGGCCAGTAGCCAATAGCTTTCATCTCGTAATTTATTCTGAGCATGCGTGGCACTTTCTGCGTCGGAATTGTCTACACACGATCAGAATTTAACCGATCGGATTTTGTTGTCGGAAAATTTTAGATCCAGATCTCAAACTTTGTGTGTCGGAAATTCTGACAGAAAAAGTCAGATGGAGCCCGCACACGATCGGAATTTCCGACAACACAGTCCGATCACACATTTTCCGTCGGAAAGTCCGACTGTGTGTACAGGGCATTAGTCCTACAGGGTAGCCGTTCTGTGCAGGATCATGTATATATACATACATGATTTATCACTATTGGGTATCAGGAGTGAGTGCGCTTTCCTCCTAGGCAGGAATTGACCACTAAAGCGGTACCAAAATATCTTCAAACAGGAAATTCCTGCAGGGAGGGCCCGTAATTTGACTTGAGCCAATCACATGACCAAGAAATGGAGTTTCAGAGAATAATTTCTTCACAAACAGCGTCTTTAAGATTGCTATCCCTGAAAGGAAGCACCATAAATAAAATTCTTGGGGGGGGATTTTAATGGCTGCAGTTACATGGAAAGTTTTTTTAAATCATTTTACAAAAGTGTACATCTAACGTTCTACAATATATCGATTTTTTATTTACAAAAGTAGAAGCATTATGTTGAATTTGTTTTGCTTTTATTTGATCTTTTTATAGAAATGACAGACGGTATTTGCTGCGTCTTAAAGGATCCATGTATCGTACAAGGCTTCATCCCTCCAGTAGTTCCAATCTCACAGCCAATCATCGTAAGGAAACCAACACTCAACTGGAGAGACCTAGATAGGTAAGTGCTGTTATTTTAAGTGGAACTTTCACAAATTCTTCACGTTTGCAAAAAAAAATTAAAAATACAGAGGTTTCACAATATGCAGCATATCTACAATTTGAAAAGCAGTGCTTGAGCTCCAATCCGGTGACATTGTCTAGGCTGAGATGATGCCATCAGTCTTCTCCAGGCAGGTGTTTCATCAGATTAGGCGACCTGTCAGATTTTGTAATGGAAGTGACATTCCGTTGCTGCCATATTGCTACACCCTGCACTTGTCCACAGTAAGGATACAGTGAGAAAGCAGCAAGTGGACATCTTGTTACACCCACCAGAGTCATGCATTTCACACTTATTTTTAACAGTAAATTCAGCATTTTAAAATCCGTAAGACTGTTTTGATGTTCATCTTTCAAAGCAGCGGTGTTCTGTCAGATTAGCAAACCTGTGAGATCACTAGGCTCGCCGCTGCTTTTAAAAATTAACATCTGAACAGTGAGATGGATTTTTAACTACTGTATTTCACTATATAAGTTCAGTTTATTGTTAAAAAATAAGTGTGAAATGCAAGACTCCAGTGGGTGTAACAAGATGTCCGCTTGCCGTCAAAATTCTAATAGTGTACGGCTAGCTTTATGCTTACATTTTATGTAGCATGTATGGATTTATAGCGGAGTTCCACCCAGAAGTGGAAATTCTGCTTTAAGCACTCCTCACCCCATGATATTCCACATTTGGCATGTAATTTTTTTTTGGGGGGGGGAGCGGGTACCTAGTTTTGAATGGTACCCAGCTCACACTTACGTTCTCGCCTCCTAAGCAACTCCTCCTCTCTCCCTGCAATCTTCTGGGACACGTCACAGCTCCCAGAAGATTGCCCGACCATTGAGAAGGCGCAGCGCGACTCGCGCATGTGCAGTGCACGCCCGCCTGCGAAGCCGCAAGCTGTCACAGCCAGGTGCCCACACTTGCAATGCCAGTGCCATTGAGAGGAGAGGGAGAGGAGCAAAGCTTCCGGCGGACCATGGGACAGGTGTCTGTTTATTAAAAGTAAGCATACGCTTTTTGTAGCTGCTGACTTTGAATAAACTTAAAAACGACTGGAACTCCGCTTTAAAGTCTTACTAAACCCAGAACAGTAAGATCAGTCTGTATATACAATAAATCATACTTGTTGTACTCACTGTGAAACCTAAGGAGTTAATCCTCTGCATTGTGTAAAAAGGCTGTTTGATCCCTTCTTCTCTGATGCTCCCCTTTTTCCACTGTCCCCAATCCATATGCTGATAGTACAGAGCCTTGGGGGGCACTCTGCACATGCCCAGTTTGGTGTGCATTGCTAGGGAGTTTTTTTTTTGGGGGGGGGGGGAGGGATCATGCATGTGATCAGCACAGGGCCAATTAGCACGGTCCAGACAGAGGGTCAGGGATCCTGCAGCCTCATAGGACAGTCAGAGGAGAATGAATACTTCTCCCACAAGTTTTAACCACTAATAGAAGTCACAAGACTGCTATATACTGCTGATGAGAAAAGATATTTAGCAGTTTACTGTGTAAAAGTCAATCAGCGCCACAAAAGTGCTATGTGCTAAATTTAAATAAAAATAAAAATGATTGTGCAAGTGTACAATTATAAATTTTATTAAAATTTTGCAAGTTTATATTTACTAAAATAATTGCATTTTCATGTTTTGTGTACTGTGGGAGACCAGATACAGTGAATGCAGGCTCCTGGGTTTAGTAACACTTTAACATGAAAAAACTAAAAATAATATATACCATAGATAGAAGTCATAAATTATAAAAAAAAAAATATATATATATATATATTTTCATTTTTCAGCTCCTCATTGTTTACTGAGAACAGCGACCTGAGTGAAGATTGCCCGGTCAGCATAGGACTCAGAGAAGCGGTCAGCTCATACATGTTAATGACAGAAGACAAGGAGTCAACAGAGAAAAAACATCGGTGGAAAAAATCATAGAGACTACTTTCCTCTGCTACAGTTCTGTCAAGCCATTTCATTGACTGGGAGATGACACTGTGATCACTTTTCTCAAAATGAGAAGTTTCTAAAAAGAAAAAACTAACAAACTTTAAAAAAAGGATATTTAACTGGTTCGGTGCCTGTTCAGCAAGATTTTGCAGGTCAATCCTTACTGACTTGTGCTGCTTAAAGGACTTTATTGCTCTCTATTTATTGCAGCTGTGCTGCTTTCCATTGTCTCATTGTAATATTTTGTGTTTATTAAAAAAACAAAATTAATATTTTAATTTAAAATTGACTCTTTTTTTATATAGAAGATACAGACCTTGGCAGGTTGAGCGAAGAAAATGAGAATAATGCCGCGTACACACGACCGGACTTTCCGGCAGACTAGGTCCGATTGTCTTCCCGACAGACTTTCGTCGGAGTTCCGATGGACCTTCCGAAAGAACAGACTTGCCCACACACGGACTAAGTCCATTCGTATGTCTGTTTATTATGAACGTGATGACGTAAACGGGACTAAACAAGGAAGTTCAATAGCCAGTAGCCAATAGCTTCGCTTTCGTCGTATTTGGTCCGTCAGACCAGCACAAAGACGAACGGTTTTCCTGATTTTAGTCCGTCGGAATTGAGTCCGTCGGATAGATTTGAAACATGTTTTATTTTTAGGTCCATCGGATTTATTTTTCAAAAAACGATCGGACTAGCCCACACACTCGAATTGCCCAATGGACTAACCCTTCGGACCTAGTCTGGCAGAAAGTCAGGGCGTGTCTACGCGGCATAAAGCTTATTGAGTTATCTAATATATACACTATTTTGAAAAAAGTATTGGGACGCCTGCTTTTACATGCACATGAACTTTAGTGGCATCCCAGTCTTAGTCCGTAGGGTTCAGGATTGAGTTGGCCCACCCTTTGCAACTATAACAGCTTCAACTCTTCTGGGAAGGCTGTCCACAAGGTTTAGGAGTGTGTCTATGTGAATGTTTGACCATTCTTCCAGAAGCGCATTTGTGACATCAGGCACTGATGTGGACGAGAAGGCCTAGCTCGCATTCTCTGCTCTAATTCATCCCAACGGTGTTCTATCGTGATGAGGTCAGGATTTTACCCGATAGTTCCTCCACCCCAAACTGGCTCGTCCAGGTCTTTATTAAGCTTGCTTTGTGCACTGGTCCAAATCATTTGGTGGAGGGCGGATTATGGTTTGGGGTTGTTTTTCAGGGGTTTGGGTTGGCCCCTTAGTTCCAGTGAAGGGAACCAAGACATTTTGGACAATTTCATGCTCCCAACTTTGTGGGAACAGTTTGGGGATGGCCCCTTCCTGTTCCAACATGATTGAGGGCATGTGGCCTGGTATGGTTTAGGAGGGGGGCATTCGCTCGCCCCCCGCCTTCCTGGCCTGCCAGGTTGCTTGCTCCAGTAAGGGTCTGGTTTGGATTTTGGGGGGGACCCCATGCCGTTTTTTTCTTAATTCTATCATAGGTTTCCCCTTAACCACTTCAATACACTGTATTATTTACTCCGCCCTACACTGTATTATATATACTACACTAACTGCACTATATACTCTGAAATGCCTTATATAGACTATTCAGACTGCACTATATATTCTGAACTGCAGTATATGTACTATACGAACTGCACTATATACTCTGAACTGCAGTATATGTACTATACGGACTGCACTATATACTCTGAACTGCCTTATATAGAATATACGGACTGCACTATATACTCTGAACTGTATTATATATACACTGTGTTATATACTCTGCCCTACACTGTACTATATACTTCCCAGTACACTGTGCTATATACTCCGCAGTACACTGTGTTATATACTCTGCCCTACACTGTGCTATATACTATGGAGTACACTGTTATATACTCTGCCCTACACTGTACTATATACTCCGCAGTACACTGTTATATACTCTGCCCTATACTGTGCTATATACTCTGCAGTACACTGTTATATACTCTACACTGTCATATATACTCTGTCTTCATAGTTGCCAACATTGTAAAAAAATGTATAGGGACACTTTATTGCCTGTAGGTGGAGTCTTATTATAATCAGGGGGCGGGGCATTCATTTGTAGGCGTGACATCGCAGAAAAAGAAAAATGTGGCAAAAAATGGGCGTGGTTTAAGCAGAATATTGAGTGTGGCTTAGAGGGGCATGGCTCGAAGGGTGTGTGTGGTTAGAGTCTGAGATGAATGAGGGAGAGAGAGAGAGAGAGAGAAAGAGATAGGGAGGGAGGGAAGCAGAGAGAAGGAAGGAAAGAAAAAGAGATGGAGGGACAGCAGGCCCAGATCCAACACCACAATAGAAATATGTGTATTCCATAAAGTTTAACAATCAGCAGATAAAGATGCTCCAAACACCTTGTGTTAGTGCTTCAATCATCTCGGCACCATGGTTGTTATGGTGTCATGTTGATTGAAGCTCATTATTTCTATTATTACATTGTAATATACTGTAAAATTAAATCATTCAACTCATCATAACGTAGAATCAGTGGGAGCCCTGAGAGTGTCACTTGCCACATCACCTGGCACCAGATGCCATCAGATGCCCCAAGCAGAGACTGTCCTTACATCAGATGTCCTCAGCAGCATCCCTCCTTATATCAGGCATTCCCAGCAGAGTTCCTCCCTACATCAGGTGCCCCCAGCAAAGTCCCTCCTTACATCAGATGCTTCCGGCAGAGTCCCTCCTTACATCAGGTGCCCTCAGCAGAGTCCCTCCTTACATCAGATGCCCCCGGCAGAGTCCCTCCTTACATCAGGTGCCCCCAGCAGAGTCCCTCCTTACATCAGGTGCCCCCAGCAGAGTCCCTCCTTACATCAGGTGCCCCCAGCAGAGTCCCTCCTTACATCAGGTGCCCCCAGCAGAGTCCCTCCTTACATCAGGGACCCCCAGCAGAGTCCCCAGTCCTTACATCAGTGTCCCCAGCAGAGCCCAGTCCTTACATCAGTGTCCCCAGCGAAGCCCAGTCCTTACATCAGTGTCCCCAGCAGAGCCCGGTATTTCCTTAGATCAGTGTCCCCAGGAGAGCACCGGTACTTTCTCACATCAATGTTCCCAGTGGAGCCCAGTCCTTACATCACTGTCCACAGCAGAGCCCATTCCTTACATCAGTGTCCCCAGTGGAGCCCAGTCCTTACTTCAGTGTCCCCAGCAGAGCCCAGTCCATAGTTACCCCTTCCCCTGTACATAGTTACCCCCTCCCCATAGTTACCCCCCTGTACATATTACTCCCCGTACATAGTTACCCCCCATACATAGTTACCCCCTGTACATATTACACCCCTCCTCCTGTACATAGTTACCCCATCCCCTGTACATAGTTACCCCCTTTACATATTACCCTATCCCCCTGTACATAGTTACCCCCCTGTACATAGTTAACCCCTCCCCTGTACATAGTCACCCCCTGTACATATTACCCCCTCCCCCTTTACATAGTTACCCGCCCTGTATATATTACCCCCTCCCCCTTTACATAGTTACCCCCCCATACATAGTTACCCCCCTGTACATTGCATCCTCCATGTACACAAGACAATGCCCGCTATCCCCATACATATCTATGGTGGAGACATTGCAGTAATGGTGGGGGTTACAGCTGATGATCATGTGTTGCTGGCCCGGGCTGTCCACCGACTTCCCCCATAACACACAGACGGCAGAGCTGAGCAAACTCCCAGAACAAGCCATGTGTTCAGTGGAGAGGGGAGGGGCCTCAGATTTGTGCAGCCAATCGGTTTCAGTGTACAAGAGAATAGTCTACTTGTACACTGAAGAAAGAAGCCAATTGGCTGGCCCTCCACTCTCAACTGAACAAACGAGGAAAGACACCTCACGGCAGTGGCGGCGGACATTTCTTGTAGCCCGCCTGCTGTTTTTGCCTAAAACATTCCCTATTTCCCGGGACAAAGGTAAAATCTCGGGAATTTAATCGGGACGAGCTCCAATTGGGACGAGGGTCCCGAAATTGGTACTGTGCCGGGATAATCAGGACTGTTGGCAAGTATGTGTTATATACACACTAAGCTGACTGGCCGCACACTACACTACACGAAATACCCTGCCTAATCTCCATTCATAAATAGTATATATGGCCGTTGTGTAAGCAGTCTTACATAGTGTGGGGTGTGGACTTAGCCCCTGAGCCATGATTGGCCAAAGGCACCCTGCCTTTGGCCAATCATGGCTCTCACAGCAGATTGTGCTTTGATTGGCCAAAGCATGCAGGTCAGGTGCATGCTTTGTCCAATAAGCAGCCATCAATGAACTGCGATCTCACAGTGCATTATGAGGTGCGCCGCAGCGCTCGAATTTGCCACAAACGCTCCATATGTTCATTTGTTCTGTGAACAAATGAATACACACGATGTTCGACTCAAACATATGTTTGACTCGAACATCAGGACCATCCCTACTTATTTTTGCTCTGCTGATAAGAAAATGCACTTTTTATCTACCAGCTTTTTAACCTAAAAGTATTGCTTTTGTTATTTTGAAAAGCCTGTATAAAAGAAGTGGTAAAAAAAAAAAAACACTTATGGGGTCAACAAATAATTTTTTGCATGTGGCCTCCTCGTGGTTTATGGAACTGGGGGCATGGCAGAGTGTGTCCATTGATTACATGCTTTGTGCTGAAAGGTGTCCCCCCTTGGGAGGTTTATGCAAATGCAAGTGAACTGTCACGTGACACTTAATATCTAGCTGGTGTCAATGTATTGAGATGACATTTTTGGAATGCTCATAGATGAGGTTCATAGTGAAATGTAGCCCCATGTTTTCCATCTTTATCATCCGCCTCTGGGTTGCAGGTTCACTGCATAAAGTTCCATTGTGCATCATGTTTCAAGTGTATGTTAAGTTTCCATCACAGGTCTATACAAGGCCAAAAACACCAGAAGAGGGGAAAAAGAGGGTCACATGGGTCTATCAACCACAGTGAGGGATCTTTTTTTATATGTCTGAAGTTAAAGGAAACCTGTACTAGCAATTTTTTACTTGCTTTTGAAAATGCCAATTACCTTCGTGTCCCCTGATTCAGTTATTTTAGCATCACTGAGCCAATACAGTTATGGAGACTAGAGGTTAGAATTTACTCCAAGCAAATCAATGTTCAATTGACAGAAACAGGAGGCATTTAAACACGCTCAACGCAAATTTTCACAAATTTTTCAAAAAGCAGTTCGTTGTTGTAACTGACTTGAGTGAGAAAATGCTCACATTCGATGGTGTCTGGCACTTTGGAGAAGTGTTGTTTTCACGGATGAATCCCATTTTTCACTGTACAAGGCAGATGGCAGACAACGTGTATGGCGTTGTGTGGGTGAGCCGGTTGCTGATGTCAAATTTGTGGATCGAGTGGCCTATAATGGTGGTGGGGTTATGGTATGGGTAGGCGTATGCTATGGACAATGAACACAGGTGCATTTTATTGATGGCATTTTGAATGCACAGAGATACCGTGACGAGATCCTGAGGCTCATTGTTGTGCCATTCATCCACGACCATCACATCATGTTGCAGCATGATAATGCACGCTCCCATGTTGCAAGGATCTGTACACAATTCCTGGAAGCTAAAAACATCCCAGTTCTTGCATGGCCAGCATACTCACCGGACATGTCACCCATTGAGCATGTTTGGGATGCTCTGGATCGGCGTATATGACAGATTGTTCCAGTTCCTTCCAATATCCAGCAACTTTGCACAGCCATTGGAATGGACCAACATTCCACAGGCCGCAATCAACAACCTGATCAACTCTATGCGAAGGAGATGTGCTGCACTGCATGAGGCAAATGGTGGTCACACCAGATACTGACTGTTTTTTTGGACCCCTCCCCCCCCCCCCCCCCCCCCGCGACCCCCCGCCCAATACTGTTAAACTGCACATTTTAGAGTGGCCTTTTATTATGGCCAGCCTAAGGCACACCTGTGCAATAATCATGCTGTCTAATCAGCATCTTGATATGCTACACCTGTGAGGTGGATGGATTACCTTAGCAAAGGAGAAGTGCTCACTAACACAGATTTAGACAGATTTGTGAACAGTATGAGAGAGAAATAGGCCTTTTGTGTACATAGAAAAAGTCATAGATCTTTGAGTTCAGCTCATGATAAATGGGGACAAAACACTCAGTGTCTATAAAGGGTAGAGTATTGTTATCACTAGTAGTACCACAGCCAAATACATAGCATAATATTCCCATACATTTACCTTTACCTCAGGATTCCGTAAGATCACTGTGATATTTAAAGGGGTTGTAAAGGTTCGTGTTTTTTCACCTTAATGCATCCTATGCATTAAGGTGAAAAAACACATTAGTGACCAGCCCCCCCAGCCCCCCGTTTTACTTACCTGAACCCTCAAACTTGTCCCACAGGGATGCGCTCTCTCTCTGCCTGGGGTTCTTGGCTCTTGATTGGGTAGATTGATAGCAGCGCAGCCATTGGCTCCCACTGCTGTCAATCAAATCCAATGAAACAGGCACCAGGGGGCGGGGCCGAGTCCTGCATTCAGCATCTAGGGATGCTGAATGCTGGACTCAGGAGCGCGCCTGCAAAGTAACCCCCCGGGAGAGCGCTTCTCCCAGGGGGTTATCAGGTCTGGAGAGGAGCCGCGAGAGCCGCTGAGGGACCCCAGAAGATGAGGTTCAGTGCAAAACGAACTGCACAGTGGAGGTAAGTATGATATATTTGTTATTTAAAAAAATAAAAAAAAACACAAGCTTTTAGTGTCACTTTAAGTCACACAAACTTTTATTCTGAAGGTTACAATGGTATTTTAATTCTGAGGTGGTTACGTGTTTTACATATCTTTTTTATTTCCTCAGACCATATGGAAATATCTAAAATGTAAAGATACCATTATTCCTAATAATCATA
Organism: Lithobates pipiens; assembly: GCF_037356315.1. NCBI lineage: Eukaryota > Metazoa > Chordata > Amphibia > Anura > Ranidae > Lithobates > Lithobates pipiens. Next base: position 28,606,289 of record NW_027507789.1, read on the forward strand.
GTAATCATATAGTAGTTTTATTACACATATTTTTTCAGCGATAATACTCCATAAACCAATACCTAAACTTTATTTATATACTTACAGCATTTATATTTTTTTAGTGTTAGTATGCAATACACAGCACAGAAATCCTCATAATAAAATTCTAGATGTACCTTGTTATATTTTGATTTATACATTTTAATTTTTCTTTTTTTTTTTGCAATAAAAGTTTTTATTGACTTATTGATAAACAGTGATACAAAGTATCGAACATGAAAAAATAAATATGTATGATAAAGGACGAACAAAACAAATCCCCGAAACGGTCAACATTTTCTGTGACGAATGATGTCACACCTTAAAATTTAAATTCTTGAGTTTGTTTTAACCATTATAGATAACAGACAGTTACATATGGTACATTAGGGCAGAGTGCAACAAAATTGTTGCAGTTTGAGTCTGAAGTACATAGAGTGCCATAAAATATTATGTATAAATTATGAGATAGTATTAATGTCCCTTCCTTTTTTAATTTACAATATAAAAAAAAAACCTCTCTTTTCAAATTCTTAGATTAAAAGGAAAAAGAGGGCGTTATTTATATTGGGAATTTTAAATTGAAGGGACTTTAACGCTGTCCCATAATACACATAATATTATATTGCAATTTAAGTATAGCAGTCAGTCTTTAGGGGGACTTTTTTTTTTTTTTTTTTACACAAAATATTTGTTATTTAGGGGGTTTAATAGTGTTAGATATGGGCACAGTTCTTTCTATATACGTACATCAAGTGTAGTGACAGATGTCTTTGTGGGACAATATACGTCACTATATGCATACTTTGAAAACTGCAGGGCTTTTTGACCACAATTCAGTGCAAATATCTGAGGCTTCATTCAATTTATCATATTGCTAGGCATTGGACATAACAACCTCACAATTATAATACAATTATAATACAAAGATAAATTGAAATAAAAAATGATGTAATCCACCAAAATCAATCAGAATGATAAAGTACAATGCATTTAAATTCATTATTTGACATACAGAATAATTACACAGTTAACAGTAATTAATAAATGTAGGATTCATTTTAAAAAAAATTATTCAATTAACTTTTATAAAACAAACAAAACAGTTACAAACTCATAACAGTACATCGAATCCACCTTAAAAATACTTTCAATTCTTATCGGGGGTGGGCTTTCCTCAGTTCTTTTCACAGTTTTATATTATAGTAAAAACCTGAATTTAAGGTATTTTGTTAGCATATACACCCCCAATTCGCGACCATAGTATTGTTATGGCTGTACATACTTTCATGTGTCTTTTTGCATGTCACTTCTCTGTTCACAATGTATATAGATTGCATCTATGTTTCTGTGCCTGATCTTGACAAACTGTAGCCTCGATTTTCCATGTACTGCTTTTGTTTACCTTGATGTCCGCTCTGATTTTCTTAACAATTTAAAGAATGCTTAAAAATACAACTTTCAAAGTAGATAATAGTAATAATACAAAAAATATATATTAGATATTATTATTATTTTAACAACATTTTTGCATTGGATTCGGGTATTGTAAATTGACTTACTCTGAAAAACTCTAGGCAACTGTGAAAAAAATATATAATCTAAATATATAAACTTGCGCTGATGGTGATAAAAATTTAGTGAAATAGGTGAATGAAGCTGCTATACACAAAGTGCTAAACACTTGACCATAGTAACAATATATAAATACAGTGCTCACAAACATAAACCCATCATAAGCGAAAACAAGATCATAAAATCCAAAAAACGTCTTCACATCTGGTGCGCAAAAAAAATGCAGAAAATACTTCACATCTGATGTGCAAAAAGGTGCAGAGAAAATATTGCAGAAATTTTTTCAGGCGTACCAACACCCCCACATGTGTCCCCACTCACCAGATCACAATAATACCCAGCTTTTCAGTCTGGGGGTCAGTGAAAGCTTGTAACAATATCCAAAGGATATCCGCAGAATGGCAGATACACTGATGGGACTTGCTGATAAATAATCCTTCAAAATGGTTTCTCAGCCATAAAAAACAGGTAACCAAAAGAAAAAAAAGGGACTGATAGTGAAGTATGCTAAGAACAGGTATTTATTGCGCATAAAAATGCATACTTACAGACGTAAGTTAAAAACAGGCATGAAATTGATAGGAAAATACAGCAGACGCCTTTGCTGGCATTCTTTCCACGAGACCGGAAGTGACGTCAGTCGAGCTGGAGGTTGCGTCGCGTCAATGCATTTCGCCCTCCCAAAGGGCGTCATCAAAGGACCTTTGATGACATTTTCTTGTAGTAAGAAACACTATTTAACTCCCTATTCCAGTGATGGCGAACCTTGGCACCCCAGATGTTTTGGAACTACATTTCCCATGATGCTCATGCACTCTGCAGTGAAGTTGAGCATCATGGGAAATGTAGTTCCAAAACATCTGGGGTGCCAAGGTTGCCAAGGTTGCCAAGGTTCCCGATCACTGCCCTATGACATTGTCACCAAGCTTTTAAAATTCTTGCACGGGCAATTGCTGGGAGCTCAGTTCCTATTGATGTACCCACTCCCCTTCCACCAGAACTATATCTCCCAAGAGCCCTTTTCCTGCTCTCAGTATTTTGGCAGGCTCTATGGAGTCAAGACAGCAGCATTGTTTTGCAGGGGGAAAAAAAATCAATGAAGTTATGTAGTTGTCAGCTCGTATGCAGGGAATCTCAGCATAAGATCATCAGTGTCCAAGTATATGCACATAAAACAGGAAACATCTAGTGCTCTCTGCTAGCATGTGTTTAATAAATAAAAAGAATCACACTTACATTAAAGGCACTGCCAGCCAACAAGCGTTCTGCCACATAAAACCACATGGAATCAGCATACGGCCGCGGGTGACATAGCTCCCTGTCGAATCCTAATTCCATATAAGCATTGCTGGAGTTAAAGTTCTTTGTAGACTTAGAAGCCCAAAGTACATTCAATGATATAGAAATTACCTTTTGTATAAGCTCTATATTCCTGCAATAGCCATGAAATATGTATTGTTTTTTTACAGAGACTATATACACACTGGTTTGATGAAAGCAAAAATCAAGCTGCTAGCTTTTCACCTTGAATCATCCGAATTAACGGATGGAGAAGGCAAAGTTAAATATTTCTGAGAACTAAAGCTTATAGAATGGCAAGTTCTAAAAAGTGTTGGTACCCTCTCTATGCTACAAAGTGGTTTGACACAGGAGGAGTGGGCGGATAACCAGAGTATGTACATTTGCAAATCTTTAGCAACTGTTCCAATATGTACAGTATATTACAACTTTTTAACTGATTGTCTAGCTCAAGTTAACTTTAAAGGAAACTTAGAAAAAAAAAAAAAAAAGTTATTTAAGCCTCCAGTGATTGAAAAACAAAAATGCAGTTTACTTTTCTTAAAAAAAAAAAACCACACTTTGCCTTTTACCTGGTTCTAAATAAATAAAACCCATTGGCATTTTATTCTGTCAAGAATTTACAACTTAATGGTTTGTTTTATTTTAATTTTTTTTGCAAATTTTTTTTTATTTAATTTTTTCGTTAGCATACAAAATTAGCCCACGCAGGGACCAAACCTTTGGGTTTGTTTTATTTTTATTTATATTACAGATATTACCTTCTTGAATTGAATTGGATTATTAGGGAAGCCTATTAGCAAAGTGCACTTTATTTTCTGTGCCATTATTCAGTTTATTTTTTTGTCTATGAAATTATTTATGCTTGAGGACTGGCAGCTTGGCAATTTTCTAAACCAAACTGTCATCCTATCTGAAAAATATGCAAGTACAATTTATTGTTTTAGCTTTGTGTCATCCTTTGTACTGTACAAGCCATCTCATCCACAAGGTAAACTGATATCGGTATTTTATTTTATTTTTTATATATATACTTTATAAATAAAATATAAATGCATCCAAGTGCTGAATAAAAAAATATTCTTCAACAAAGCATATTTATTATTTTCATGTCTGTCTGTCTGTCTGTCTGTCTGTCTGTCTGTCTGTCTGTCTGTCTGTCTGTCTGTCTGTCTGTCTGTCTGTCTGTCTGTCTGTCTGTCTGTCTGTCTGTCTGTCTGTCTGTCTGTCTGTCTGTCTGTCTGTCTGTCTGTCTGTCTGTCTGTCTGTCTGTCTCTAGATAGATATATATATATATAAAATTAGGGCTGTTACTGATTAAAATTTTTGTATTTGATTAATCGTTTTTTTAAATCGATTAATTGACTAATTTCAATTAATTATAACGTACATACAGATCCAGCTACTTTTAGCTGATCTCCTTGCATTGCAACTCTGCATTAGTCAGTGGTAAATGTGGTATACACTATATACAATCACCCGACACTAGTTACTTTCCACAATCCATGACATTTTAAATTCAAACTGTAGCACTGATGTAAGTAATTTTTTTTCCACAGTAGTGTGACAATCCCTCCACCTCCGGTCTAACTCATCACTCTCACCTTATGGCATGGACCTCTGTGCAAACAGGTGGTCATGCAAGCGGGTATCAAAAGGGTTAACACGGACCATAAACTTCTCTCAGGTCTCCTTAGATCTCAGCAAGGACGCCAGGTCATAGGTAGAAAGAAAGGATCTAAGTGCTCACCGCTTAAGTATAAGATTTAATTTTTGTGTTCAACCACAAACTACTCACATAAAGATGATAAAAACACAGCATGTAAAGCCGACAATTGTGTTAGTTCCTTAGGGCAGCAGCGGGTGATGTCATGCGTAGCTAGCCCCCCCCCCTCCATACGCGTTATGTTATATCAGAACTTTGACGTCACCGGACTACTCCCCCCTTCCCTTCGTTAGCAGACAGAGGCACTTGGGGAAGGGGGGAGGAGTCCGGTGACGTCGATGTCCGTGACATCACTGGATCTCAGACGGAACTCCCTGAAGACCCGAAAGTCGGCGGATATGTGAGTACCGATCAAAAGAATTTTGATCGTTCAAAAGAAATTCATGATTAATAGAGGAATTTAAAATATATATATATTATTCTATAGCTATCTATCTTTCTATATATCTATATATATATATATATAGATATATCTAGATATATATATATATCTATATATATCTATATATATATATATATATATATATATATATATATCTATATATATATATATATATATATATATATATATATCTATATATATATATATATATATAGATAGATAGATAGATAGATAGATAGATAGATAGATATATATGTATGCATTTTATGTAACACATAAAAAATTAAATACATTTTTTTAAAATATATATATATATATATATATATATATATATATATATATATATAGATATATATATAGATAGATATATGTATGCATATATATATATATATATATATATATATATATATATATATATATATATATATATATATATATATATATATATATATATATATATATATATATATATATATATAAAATATATATATATTTTATTTAAATTTTTATTTTATTTTTTATGTGTATAGATATATATAGATAGATATAGATATATATATGTATGCATATATATATATATATATATATATACATATATATACATATATATACATACACATATATATATATATATATATATATATATATATATATATATATATATATATATATATATATATATATATATATATATATATATATATATATATATATATAAAATATATATATATTTTATTTAAATTTTTATTTTATTTTTTATGTGTTACATAATAAATAACCTGAACAGAAGGCGCCTTAACGCTTTAAATATCAACAACAGAAGGATTGAAAAACAATAAAACTTCAAGCCTTCCTGTCTGAAGCTTCTACAGCAACAACAAAGCATAAAAGATATGTATGCCAGTGTGTGGGAGAAGCTGTTGAAACATATCGGGAAGATGTGATAAGAATCAACAAGAAAAAAATTCAAACAACAGTGTAAACCACAATATGCATTGAAAAAAGCCTTTCTTCCCCAATAACAAAGATGAAAAAAAAAGAAACTAATTAATGGCTACAAGTCATTGCCGGACCCGTACTCTGCTTTTTTTTTACCAGAATGCACTCTAAAAAAGAGTCAACAACATCAGTATATGTGTGTCATTGATCTGATTTATAATTTTTCAGGTAACTATGAGTCTAACATTTTCTGTTGATGACTAGTCTAAAGATTCATACAGCATATATAGTTCCCATACCATTGCACAGTGCTTATCTTTTTTTTTTTTGAGCCGCAAAATTAGTCAACGACAGAGGAAATATGTGAAGTTTCAGTTATTAGAAAAAGTAAAATTTGCAAAAAAATAATAATAATGAAATTGGCTTCACTTCAAAGATGTCTTAAAGCGGAGTTCAGGTTCATAGATAGTCGCAACTAATCATATACATATGAGTATGAGTAATAAATGTATGTTTTATTGTTCTTCTTCTTTTCAAAAAACGTACTCTGCTCTCACCAGCGAGTGAGCTCCCATCTTCAGTGTGGGCATCTAAAGCCCACTCGTTTCTTCTTCCTGGGTATGGCGCATGTACCTTCCGATCTCGCGCATATCGTAGAAAGCGCGGCGCACAAATTGTGTTGCAGGATACCCATTGACTCCTGGGATTGATGTCACTCATATTCCAAGAGCCAATGTGTGGCCGGAAATGACGTACCCCCCCTGCAGGGAGGTTCATGTAGGAGGGGAGCATTGCCTTCTAAATAAGCTACATAGATTATTGGAAAAAAAATGTCCAATGAGAAATTGTACAGGGATCACGAATGCGAGGGCGCAAAGTGTAAAATGTGGGTGGAATTTCGCTTTAAAAAATATTTTTTTTAAATAGAAACTATTGTACCAGATTGGATATTCAAAGCTACTACAACAGCAAGCACACTGTATGAAATAAAAAGTATGATGCACATATAAAAGTAATGATGATGTAAAATAAACTTTCCATTTGTGTAGATTACATACAGTAAATATAGATATATTAGTAGGTAACTTGCTTACTTGTGCCTTTGAAATGAAATGTGTACGAAACATACAGAAATTAAACACATGATTCATAAAATTACTTTAGAAATAGACCTCTCTATAGAGAAGGAAAACAATTTGAGTTTAAATCTAGGCATCATATTTGTAAGAATTACGAGCAATTAAAGTAGATGAAATGCCAACAGTCCCATTTACCCATTTTTCTCCTTCTAATGAAACCTGAAGGACCGCTGTCATTCAGCCTGTAACATCCTTAGGACAATTCCCAATATGTTGCCCCTATGCTCCAATTAACGACTTAAGCCCCAGACCATTTGGCTGCCCAAAGACCAGAGCACTTTTTGTGATTCAGCACTGCGTCGCTTTAACTGACAATTGCGCGGCCGTGAGATGTGGCTCCCAAACAAAATTGACTTCCTTTTTTTCCCACAAAAAGAGCTTTCTTTTGGTGGTATTTGATTACCTCTAAAAAATATATAAATACATTTTTTTTTCTCAGTTTAGGCGGATACATAGTCTCCTACATATTTTTGGTAAAAAAAATCGCAATAAGGGTTATAGAGTTATAGCATCTACAAAATATGGGATAGTTTTATGGCATTTTTATTAATAATTTTTCTTTACTAGTAATGGTGGCAATCAGCGTTTTTTATTGTGACTGCGACATTATGGCGGACACATCGGATCACTTTTGGCAACCATTCACATTTATACAGCGATCAGTGCAAATAAAATTGCATTGATTACTGTGTAAATGTGACTGGCGGTGAAGGGGTGTGATTCTAACTGTGGGGAAGAGGGGCTATGTGTGACATGACACTGATCACCCCTCCCGATTACAGGGAACTGTGTCCTGTTACTAGGCAGAATAGGGAAATGCTTGTTTGCATCAGCGTTTCCCCGTTCTTCCTCTCCATGAAACAATCGCAGGTTTCCCTGCAGACATCGCAGGACCCATGATCACACTCACGGAGGTCATGGCGGGCGATTGTGCCCGCAAACCGCTTCTTAAAGGTCAACGTACAGGTATGTTAATCTGCCTGTATGTGCCCTTCTGCTGACGTATATCAACGTGAGCCGGTCGGCAATCGGTTAAGCCTATTCAGCTTATGTCATAATACATGATCTAGACCAGTGGCCTTCAAACTGCGATCTTTTGCTTGCCTTAAAACCTTGGGACACTATATCTCCCACTGATACAAGGCACTATTCCTTCCACACCTACAATGGGGCATAATTCCTGTTACTGATGCCAAAATTAGGGCACTATTCTTCCCACTGACACCAACTGCAGGGCCCTATTCTTCCTTCTGTTCCCACTGACACCAATGATGTGACACTATTCCTCCCACTGACACCAATGATGTGACACTATTCCTCCCACTGACACCAACTGCAGGGCCCTATTCTTCCTTCTGTTCCCACTGACACCAACTGCAGGGCCCTTTTCTTCCTTCTGTTCCCACTGACACCAATGATGTGACACTATTCCTCCCACTAACACCAACTGCAGGGCCCTATTCTTCATTCTGTTCCCACTGACACCAATGATGTGGCACTATTCCTTCCCCTTATACCAATAATGGGGCACTATTCCTCCCAATGAACCCAGTGATGGGGCACTATTACCAACAATGAGGCAATATTCCTCCAAATGACACCAATTGGGGGGCATTCACTACTCCCATTGATGCCAGGGTATTATCTATTCCCACTGGCCTCAGTCAGGCCCCCTCAAAGTTTGAAGGACAGTAAACTAGCCTTTTGTTCAGAAAGTTTGGAGACCCCTGATCTAGACCCTGGACAGAGAGGGACACTCTAGCACCCAAAATAGCACATACAAAAAATGATTTTAAGGCATGGATCGAGCACCTTCTACGCCACCCTAATGTGAGCTCTTGTTCACTGGACAACATTTCTACCACAAGTAGAAGGTCCAGAAGGATTCACATCTGATGAGGTTTAAGATGTAATTTCCTTGGTTCTATCTTAATACACCTACAATACCTGATTTGCACACCCAGTTGGTCATATCTTGTGTATTTTAGGTGTATGTCATTAATACCCCCCATTTTTTCCGTCTATCAATGTTTCTTATGTCTGATATTCTCTGTAAACCACAAATAAAAAAAATATTATGGAAAAAAAATTATGTTAACCTTAAGTGGGTGACATTTAATGATGCATTTCATACCAGCTTCCAGTTGTGGCAATAGTAGAACGTGCCTTCACAATGAACTCTAACATAACATAGCTCAGTGATGGCGAACCTCGGCACCACAGATGTTTTGGAACTACATTTCCCATGATGCTCATTTACGCTGCAGTGTAGTTGAGCATCATGGGAAATGTAGTTCCAAAACGTCTGGGGTGCAAAGGTTCGCCATCACTGGCATAGCTTATTGTGTCCACAGGAAGTACACATGACAACGCAAGAGAGCCATTAGGAAATGGACAGGGGTTTTCACACTATTATTATTATTATACAGGATTTACAGTATATAGTGCCAACAGTTTGTTCAGTGCTTTACAACATGAGGGCAGACAGTACAGTTACAATACAATTTAATACAAAAGGAATTAGAGGGCCCCCTCCCCCGAGTGCCCCCTTACATGAACTGTCCCCATCAAGATTTATGGATTAGTGGATGAACTCTCAAAGATCTAGGGGGGCACAACTAAAATTTGGGTGAGCCCATCCAGATCAAGGCCTGGTAATCAACTATTATTTTACTCATAGCTGCAGATTTGAAATGTTTGAAGAATACTTTTAAGGTTGCCTTATTAAGTTAATGGGTTTATATGTCCTTTAAAGTGCAAGAAGGTTGGTCAGCTGCAAGTCCATTCTCTGACCAATAAGTACACAAGCATAAAATATGAAACATTTACCTGTATGTATACTATTAGACATTAGCATTGATTTAACAGGAGAATAGAGAATGTTCATATGGCCTATAGCAGTGATGGCGAACCTATGGCACGCGTGCCACAGCTGGCACGCCGAGCCCTCTCTGTGGGCACTTAGCGCTCCACCAGGATAGAGGAGGGAATCCCCCAGTAATGCAGTCACTTGCACTGGCGTGCAGGTGCGGAGTAGCCGGCTCCCTTCCTTTTATGAGTGCGATCGGGCAGTGGAGCTGCAGATGTGAGTAAAGCCCCCCCTTCATGCACTGAGGGCAGCCCAGTGGAAAGGACATGGAGTGTCTTCTGTAAACAGCGCGCAATGCCTCTGAATACCCAGGAAGAGAATAATGATTCTCCCTTCCTGGACTTGGAGAGCCAATAGGAGAGCGGCTTCCTGTACAGGGGCTCGGGTGCTGAAGCATGGCAATGTGGAGAACTTTGGCTGTACATACACAGGTAGGAAAGTGCTGTGGGGGAGGGGCCACAGAGGACACTTGTGTATGTGGGGGGGATGTGAAGGGGGCAGAGGACACTGCTTTGGGAAGGGCTCTGTATTCTGAGCACAATGCATCCATATTATTCCTGTATTCTGAGCACAATGCATCCATATTATCCCTGTATTCTGAGCACAATGCATCCATATTATCCCTGTATTCTGAGCACAATGCATCCATAATATCCCTGTATTCTGAGCACAATGCATCCATATTATCCCTGTATTCTGAGCACAAGGCATCCATAATATCCCTGTATTCTGAGCACAATGCATCCATAATATCCCTGTATTCTGAGCACAATGCATCCATATTATCCCTGTATTCTAAACACAATGCATCCATATTATCCCTGTATTCTAAACACAATGCATCCATATTATTCCTGTATTCTAAACACAATGCATCCATATTATCCCTGTATTCTGAGCACAATGCATCCATATTATCCCTGTATTCTGAGCACAATGCATCCATCTGCTGAGCGTAACGCACTCCTTTGAAAAAGCACAAACGTTTTTTTCTAGGCAGAATCGTACGTTTTTTGGTCCCTTAGGGCTCATTCAGAGGGGTGATCATTCCCACCCTCTGTAAAGAGTTGCTGGTAGGTTTAATTCCATGTTGGCACTTTGAAATAAATAAGTTGGTTTTGTGTGGCTGTTTGGGCACTTGGGCTCAAAAAGGTTCGCCATCACTGGCCTATAGCATAGTAAAAAGATAAAGCCGTGGTTATTTCAAGCAACCAATCATATGTTAACAAAAATCTTTTTTTTTGTTTAATTTGCAAACTAAACACAGTTTAAGTTTATTTACTATTTTCAAAGTTAACAATCTTTAATCTTTGTAAACTAACTCTAATATAATCTCTAATATTAATCTCTAATAATTTAGTTAATAAAATAGGCAGTGCCAGGCAAGTCTGCACTAAAAGTAAAATTGCCCTTTATAGAATTAATACCTAGTGATAAGATTAGATGATCTATTTTATGCATTTATCTAAAAATACATTGAAAAGGCTAAATATTCTCCATAAACTAAAGTTTTAGACCAATTTACAAGCTAAATTCAATTTCTAATTTTAATTGAAAACAAACAAAAAAAAAAAAAAGCCTAACATAACTCATACTGTACAGGAAAGTCCCTATAGGTTTACCCCTCTAATGTGACATGAAATGGCTTTTGTTTCAGAAAGCGGAGAGTTTCAATTTACGTGTAAAAACAAAAACTGCTTTAAAGTCAATCGTGACGCGAAAGACTCAAAAAGAGAGAAAGGATACAAAAAAAAAAAAAATATATATATATATATATATATATATATATATACACAGTATATTAGTATATTATTAAGTCAGATCTGTAAAATGGAATAACTGTCATTCTTTTAATTCATACTCTGACATAAAAATAGACAACCTCTTTAACATAAAATCGATGACCATTGAGGTTGAGATTTGTAGTTCCCATGTAGTAATGCTCTCAAAAATGAAAATGTGTGGTCATTATTTATCATGTAGTGCCTGTTTATTTTTATTTTTTTCACATATTATGATCAAAAAAAACCCCCAAAAAATAATAATAAAAAAAAAATCAGGGGATTTCAGAGAAATTTCATTAATTTGGTAAAATGCATTGGCGTCAATGGGGAGACAAAATTAGGGTGTATGTATGGCCCACATTGTTTTGGATAGAGTGGGTTTTTGTCCAGCTTTTTATGCCCACATTAGAGAAATTCATTCCCTCTATTTGTCCTGGTGGCCACTGTCACTGGGACTGAAAGCAAGGGAAATTTCTGAATTTTTGAGTTGTATAAATAAGATTCATCCAATGGCGGCACTCCTTCTGGTGACAACTGTCATGTCCCTTCTTTTGGAGGCTGTAATCAGTCTGTAGTGTCATCTATTTAATAGTGTGACCGTCAGATACAGTTCCATGAATAAAAATATAAAAAATAAAAAATACATACATTTTAATAATAATTGTTGTACATTGTTGCACATTTGTCGTCCCGCAGTTAAAATCTAGCAGGATATTATTTTATTAATAAAATAAAAAATAAATACAGATAGATACTAGATAGATAGATAGATAGATAGATAGATATGTTTATATATATATATATATAGATATATACATGGGTGTCCGCAGAACTTTTTTCAGGCGTGGGCAAAATTTTAGGGTCACCCATGCGCCGCCCCTTTTCGACAATGTCATTATCATATTATCATGGTCAGAGACTGCAGACATAGTAAAGTCCCTAGGATAAGTAGTGGATAATGGCCGACAGACCCTCTACCAGACCCAGCGAAACTACGGCAGTGATCCATCCGGCTGGACGATTGCTCACTCTGGGTTCCCCAGGGGTGACTCTGGTCAGTAGTGTATGTCTGTACTCTGGCAGTGGCTCAGTCTTTTTCTCTCTGGCGGTGCTGGGCAGTGTGCCTCTCTCTGGTGGTGCTGAAAAGCATGGCTCTCTGGTGGCACGGGGCAGTGTAGCTCTCTCTGGCTTCTGCCCAGCACACTCCTCGTTCTTTTTCCAGGCTGCAGTCTCTCAATCTCTCTCTTGATTGAGCTGTAGCCCCCTCCCTTTAGAAAATGGGAATCTTTGGGACTACATGTCCCATGATGCTCTTCTCTCCTAGTCTCCTTTGATTGGCCCTCTGGGCAGGGAACCTGGTGAGAGCCGTCGTCTCTTCTCCCTGACAGGAGAAAGGGAGGGTGACCGGGGGAAACCTGATAGCCCGCAGCTCACCTTTCTCCTGTCACAGCGCCGCTGAGTTCTCTGCTGGACTGAGCAGGGAAAAGAGCCCGCAGTCACACTACACTGATAGGGGGGCTTGACAGAACCTTGATGATATCACCCTAATAGTGATGGAACTGTGCTGAATTTAAGATCTGATCCCTGATTCCAGGTGGGGGCACTTGACCCCCCTTGCCCCTACCTGCGGACGCCCATGGATATATACACACACACACACATATATATATATATATATATATATATATATATATTTATTATATTTACAGATAAAACAGCTCCCATGCTATAAATTAATTTAAACAAAGGATTTTTAGTAGCATTTATTTCCCAGGTCAGGAATCTGAAAGGTTCTGATGGCAGAGGGGCAGCATTAAAGCCAGGCAGGTAGCATTGGTACAAGAAGGTCAGCAATGGAGTCCCACCATTCACTCAGAAAAGGTTTACTTTAATGGCGCGTACACACAACCGGACTTTCCGACAGACTATGTCCAATGGAATCAGTCCGTCGGACAATCCAATCGTGTGTGGGCTACTCCGATCTTTTTTCATTAAAAAAAATCAGACGGACCTAGAAATAGAACATGTTTCAAATCTGTCCGATTGAATCAATTCCTATCGGGAAAACTATTCGTCTGTGTGCTGGTCCAACGGACAAAATACGACGCAAGGGAAGCTATTGGCTACTGGCTATTAAACTTCCTTTTTTAGTCCCGTTTACGTCATCACGTTCAAAACTAACGGACTTAATCCAATCATGTGTGGCCAAGTCCGTTTGTTCAGAAAGCCTGTCGGGAAGACTGTCAGACCTAGGCTGCTAGAAAGTCTGGTCGTGTGTACGCAGCATAAGTGCTGACAAAATGTTTCTATGATATTTGGGTGATGCACTCATATGCTGGAGAGTGTGTAATTTTTCCATCATACATACATATTTCAATATTCAATTGTCAGTAGACTTCTTTTCCTCTAATTTACTGAATAAAAAAATACAAGCCCAACCATCTCAGTGTCTTAAAGAATTACTAAAGGCAATTTTTTTTTTTTTATAAATAACAAACATGTTATACTTACCTCCAGTGTGTAGCTCATTTTGCACAGAGTGGCCCCGAACCTGGTCTTCTGGGGTCCCTCGATGGCTGTCTCGGCTCCCTCCCACAAGGACTCCACAACTTCATGCAAGCTCCCTCGCATGTTGTGGAGTGCTAGCGGGCGTGCTCCCATGATAAAGCTGGATGTTACTGTCACTGTATCACTCAGCCACGCCCCCCAGCGCGCCACGTCATTGGATGTGATTGACAGCAGCGCGAGCCAATGGCTGCGCTGCTTTTAATCCATCCACTCTAATATTCAATGGCCAGGGTGAGCGGCGAAGAGGATGACAGGGGCAAGCACGGGACTTTCGAGGGATCAGGTGAGTAAAACGGGGGGTTGGGGGTGCGGCACTGTCGGATGTTTTTTCACCTTAATGCACAGAATGCACTAAGGTGAAAAAATGTTTACCTTTACAACCCCTTTAATCTGATTTGTGCACACACATACTAAGTCATCAGAAAATGCTGGAATTGTCCAAATATAATTTAATCTCATAGCACTGACTTGTTGACTTTAGTATGGGGAAAAGAGAATAAAGGTCGCTATGTAACAATATATATATATATATATATATATATATATATATATATATATTTTATTTTTTTCCTTTTTCGGTCATCAATTTCTCTTTTAGAACCAAGCACGCAGTAGAGTGTTTAATGTGGTGAACCATTCATTGCTGTAGCTTAAGTAGATAAAAGGGATCTCTTTTTGAAAATGTCCTCAATGATCTGTGACTCAAACGTATTTATGCCGATATTTAATATTTCCACCATGAGATCTAAGCTTGTGTGTGATCACCATCGTTCGTAGGTTAATGTGCCATGACACAATGAGAAGAAGAAAGAGACTTCTTCCTCTGTGGGAGGAGGTGGCAAGAGGTCTTAGACGAATGTCTCACAATCATGTGAGTCACTGATAACTGGAGGCTAGAATGGCGTGCCCTGTACAGACTACTAAAAGTCCGTGAATGGACAATATTAGGAAAAAATGCACACTATACCTGCTCTTGTACTATGCATTTATCAAAGCTGAAGCTAAATACACACATGAAATTATTTATATCTATATATATATATATATATATATATATATATATATATATATATATAATATAGTATAGAAGTACAGTTGTGCTCAAAGGTTTGCATACCCTGGCAGAAATCATGAGATTTTGGCATTAATATTGAAAATATGACTGATCATGCCAAAAATGTTTCTTTAATTTAAGTATAGAGATCATACAAAGGCATTTATTATCACATACAGTGGGCAAAATAATTATTTGATCCCCTGTAGATTTTGGGAGTTTCCCCACCTACAAAGAAATGAAAGGTCTATAATTTTAGAGACAGAATATCAACAAAAAATTCAGAAAGAAAAACACATAAAACAAATGCTATAAACAGAGTTGAAGTACGGTGAGCTAAATAAATATTTGATCCCCAAACAAAGCATGACTCAGTACTTGGTGGAGAAACCCTTGTTGGCAAGCACAAAGGTAAGATGTTTCTTTTAGTTGGTTGTCAGGTTTCTCAGAAGGAGTTTTGGTCCACTCTTCTTTACAGATCTTCTCTAAATCTCTAAGGTTTCTTGGCTGTCTCTTGGCAACTCGAAAGTTTCAGCTCACTCCATAAATTTTCTATAGGATTAAGGTCTGGAGACTGGCTGGGCCACTCCATGACCATAATGCGCTTCTTCTTGGGTCACTCTTTTGTTACCTTGATGGTATGTTTGGGATCATTGTCATGCTAGAAGACCCATCCACGACCCAACTTCAGTGTTCTGGCTGAGGGAAGGTTTTCATTAGACATGTGCATTCATTAGCTTCCGAATGCATTTTCGTCTGAATTTTCTGGGATTTTTGTGTCCATTTTAACAAAAGGATAATAATCCAAAGACATGCAGGTAGGTTAATTGGCTTCTGTCCAAAAATTGGCCCTAGTATATGAATGGGGACCTTGGATTGTGGGCTCCTTTAGGGTAGGGACCGATGTGAGTGTGCAATGTACAGGGATAGGGACAATTGAAGACACTCACTCAGGTTGAACTGGATGGACTGGTGTCTTTATTCAACCTTACTAACTATGAAACTATGATAACGAACGTGCAGAATCTGAAATGCGAAAGATTCTAAATAAAAAAAATGCTTTATTTTCGTATCCATTATATTTTCGTATTGTTGCATCAACAGCTCGATATACATAGATAGAAGATTCAACATGACCAGGGGCGGACTGACCATTGGGCCACTCGGGCACTGCCCGAGGGCCCCGTGCCACTAGGGGGCCCCATCAGGGTTGCCAGCCTCAGTAAAACCACTGAAAGTATGTAAAAATCTGTGTTTTTTTTACATCTGTCTCTCCAGTACCTTCTCAGTCAATAGAAACATGTCTGTTTATACTGTGAGATTGTATACTGTGTGTGTGTTTGTGTATACTGTGTGGCCCCAAAAATTTCTGATTGCATGGGGGCCCCATAATCTCCTATTGCCCGGGGCCCCATGAGTTGTCAGTCCGCCCCTGAACATGACGGTGACAATAGCAATCTGTGTCTATCGAACCTTCGGTCGAATGAGCCTAAACGAACTCTATTAGACCAAGATCATTCGACAAAGAGAAAAGATTCGACATTATAGAGACATGAAGATTTGAAGAAGAAGCTAAAAACATACGATCAAAGTGAGTGGACATTTACGGTTAAATGCTCTGAACATAGGCTATAGAAGAATTCTAATGTTGTTTGACTAGTAATAATAGTTAATAATTATAATTATTAATAGTCAAAAAACATTAGAATTCTGCTATAGCTTGTGGGCAGAGCATTCAACCGGAAATTTACGATCGCGGCTTCATACAGTTTAGCTGCTTCATCTAATATTCTTAGAACAGCCGTAGACGCCTTCAATTGACAGATTCATTAATTAGTTCGGATTTTCTTACGAATGCATTTTTTAATGAAACTAAATAAATACGGATTCCAGGAGTAACGAAATAAATGTATTTTTCGGACGAAACTGAAATTCCAAAACCAAATATTTCAGTGTGAACATGTCTAGTTTTCATCCAAGATTTTACAATACATGGCCCCATCCAATGGCCCCTCAATGCAGCAAAGTTGGCCTGTACCTTTAGAAGAGAAACGACCCCAAAGTATAATGTTTCCAGCTCCGTGCTTGACTGTAAGGATGGTGTTCTTAGGAACTTAGCATTTTTTCTTCCTCCCAACACGGCGAGTTGAGTTAATGCCAAAGAGCTCAATTTTGGTCTTATCTGACCACAGCACTTTCTCCCAATCCTTCTCTGAATCATTTAGATGTTCATTGGCATGACTGTACACGTGCCTTCTTGAGGAGGGGGACTCGCTGTGTTTTGAGGAAGAAAAATGCTGACTATTTATTGTAAAATCTTGGATGAGAACCTTCGTCCCCCAGCCAGAACACTGAGGCTGGGTTCACACCGCTGCGGGGGGAGAACCGGATGTGATTCGCACAGCAAATCACATCCGATCTCCGTAGCGCTGCGAGTTCAGCCATACAGATAGTATGGCTGAACTCGCAGCGGTCCCGCAGCAAACTCGCACGGGACCCTTTTTTGGGTCCGCAACGGAATCGGATCGCATGGGGGTTCACACCATGCGATCCGATTCCTGTGCGAGTCGGCAGATCGCACTGCGATATGCGGACGGATCTGGGGGTGTCATTAACATAACATTGACACCCCCAGCCGTTCGCATAGGGCAGTGTGAACTGCCGGCGGGAGGTATGCGATGCGGGAAAACGCCGCGGATTCGCGGCGTTCCCGCATCGCAGCAATGTGAACCTAGCCTGAAGATTGGTCGAGGTGGGTCTTCCAGCATGACAATGACCCAAAATATAAAGCCAAGGCAACAAAGGAGTGGCTCAAGAATAAGCACATTAAGATCATGGAGTGGCCTAGCTGGTCTCCAGACCTTAATCCTATAGAAAATTTACGGAGGGAGTTGAAACCTTGAGTTGCCTAGAGACAGCCAAGAAACCTTAAGGATTTAGAGAAGATCTGTGAAGAAGAGTGGACCAAAATCCTTCCTGAGATGTGTGCAAACCTGGTCATCAACTACAAGAAATGCTTTTACCTCTGTGCTTTCCAACAAGGGTTTCTCCACCAAGTACTAAGTCATGTTTTGCTTGGGGATCAAATACTTATTTTACTCACTGAACTGGAACAGAAATCACCTAAATGGCCCTGATCAAAAGTTTACAGACACTGGAATGTTTAGCCTTGGTAAAGACACACAAGGTGACACACACAGGTTAAAATGGCAATTAAAGTTAATTTCCCAAATCTGTGGCTTTTTAAATTGCAATAAGTGTCTATGTATAAATAGTCAATGAGTTTGTTAGCTCTCACATGTATGCACCAATCAGGCTAGATACTGAGCCATGGGGGAGGAGAAAAGAACAGTCAAAAGACCTGTGTAACAAGGTATTGAAACTTTATAAAGATGGAATAGTATATGAAAAGATATCCAAAGCCTTGAATAGGCCAGTCAGCTCTTCAATTACTTATTAAGAAGTGGAAAAATTCAGGGATCTCTTGATGCCAAGCCAAGGTCAAGTAGACCAAGAAAGATTGCAGCCACAACTGCCAGAATATTTTTTTTTTGGATTCAAAGAAAAACCCACAGTTTTTTTCCCTAAAATGCATTAGCTGCATTTGATGCTCTTAACTATTAAATGTTTCAAAAAGTTCTTCAAATGAGATGCAACAGTGCCTCCTCCACACTTCCTATGACTGGAGTGAAAGGAGAGGCAGCAGACTGACAGGTTTTCTCTCTCTTTGACTCTTTGTTCTCCTTTTATTCACATTCCCCTTGTTAGCACTTAAGCACTGACTAGCTCATTGCACTACTTCACCCTCTTCCAGACTGAGTTATGCTGTTCAAGGCCTTCAAGAGGCTAATACCAGGTCAAATATTGGTGCATACACTGGTTTCATTAAAAAAATACATTTCATGGTATAGTAACAAAACTGAGAGCTAATGTGTGTCCTTAATATTCGCCTCTAGTTTAGCTTTAGCCCTTTTGCTGCCATCAACATAAACATAACAGATTTTAAATCTGACAAGCTGACTGCCATGCTGTCAGATGGAAAGGAACGGGTGGCTCTGCAGCTGCCCAATCTCTTCCTCACACCCCCAGTAAAGCCATCCTGCATGCCCCAGAAATGCTTCTTAGGCGCTGCGTGCCCATTGGCACCCCTGGGAATGGCATGGCGGGTGCTGTCGGTTCGAGGCGAGGGAGCCGAAGAGAAGCGATGACCCAGAAGTGATGTGTAAAACATCACTTCCAAGACCCCATGTCACTTTCCCTAACCTGTATGGTTGGGGAAGAATCAAATGCATTGCAGGACTGCCCACAGCACTTATATTGCTTCAGTGATCTAATGGTAAAATAAAAGGGACAGAGAGTGCACCAACATAGAGTAGCAATTACTGGTCAAGTGCACTCACAAGTGCATAGCATAAACTTCCTTATTTGCGGGCCAGAGGTGAATCTCAGATCCAGTCCAGGAATCTTCCTGCCATGGCCATTGGAGAGAGTTAATGTGTCATTAAACCTAGACTATGAAAAACTCATTACATGCTATAATGGGGTTCATACTCACAAAGTTACTAAAGCATTTGTTTGGTGCAGAGTCAAATAAACCTGGTTAATCCTACCTTTTGTGGTCCCTCCCATCTTCTCTGTGTCCCCACTGCAGCCTGAGATTGTGTAGACCAACTGGTGTGCTCTACTGAGCATGCTCCAGTTTCAGTTTCTTCCAATCAGTTATTTTCCTCCTTTTTCTTATCTGTGTAGCACGTATGAGTATACAGTGCCTTGAAAAAGTCTTCATACCCCCTGAAAACCAGCTCGTAAGAAGGTGATATATAGAACAAAGGGAAAAAAATGCTTCCAATGATGTAGGTCAAAAAAAGATGGCCATTTATTTGCATAAAAACCACTTACAAATAAAACAAAAAATAAAATAGTGATCACAATGTCTTTTTTTTTATTTTCTTTGGTTTTTATGCAAATAAATTGCCATCTTTTTTTGACCTACACCATTGGAAGCATTTTTTTCCCTTTGTTCTATATATATTGTTCTATAAATCACCTTCTTACGAGCTGCTTTTTGGACCCTCGGTGGGCGATTCATTGGTTGGTGGCCCTATTCCCACACTCCTGATTTCATCAAGAGATGAGGTCATCGCGGACCATTCTACATCGATTGGAGGACCCTTGGTGGCCTGCTGCATTGTTTCCACATCATTGTGTGTCGATCCAGTTACGCTCGTTTGACCTGCTGTAGGTCCTTTGGCTCTGGTAAGAGTACCCATTTCTTCTTTATACCATCAAAGTTTCTTCAAAGATCCACTAATCGTTTCTGGCCCTAATTACATCATCGTGGTTGAGACAGACGTATTGATTATTTGGACTGTTTTCTTTTTTTTTTTTGGTCTGTTCGAGGTCTATAGAGTTTTTCACGGACTAATTTTTTTTTCAGTTTGGTTGGCACGAACCGATGTTTATTTACACATTTTTTCACGTAATATTTGGTATTATCATTTGTGATTTATGCACTTTATTATACAGTTGCACCATTATTTTAGCGCTACATTTTTTTGCTCTTTCACATTTATGAATTTTGTCACATTCGTATGTAGCTGCTTCATTTGCGTTATTTAGCAGATTAGCGCAGTAATTTTTTTGCACATTTTCACAGACATAGACTTATACTGCAGAAATAGTCGCCCCCTCCCAACAAACTTTCCCTGCATAAGCCAAAGAACAGGTAAAGACCATGTGACTACACAACAGCGCTGCAGGAATAAGGTACACAGAGGATTTAAAAAAAAAATACAAAATATGGAGGCATGATATACGCAATATTGCCAAAAGTATCGGGACACACACATGAACTTCAATGGCATCCCAGTCTTATGTCGCATACACACAATCTGATTTTTACGACAGGAAATGTTGGATGTGAGCTTGTTGGCGGTAAGTCCAACCATGTGTATGCTCCATCGGACATTTGTTGTTGGACTTTCCGCCAACAATTGTTGGCTAGTATGTTCTCAAATTTTCCGCCAGCAAATGTTTGTTGTCGGACTTTCTGATCGGGTGTACACAAGTACAAACACACATGCTCAGAATCAAGGAGGAGCCGGAAGCGCTCGGTCTTGTAAAACTAGCGCTCAAAATGGAGAGCTCACGTACGTCTTGTACGTCACTATGTTCATAATTGTTGGCCAATGTTTGTGTGACTGTGTGTATGCAAGACAAGTCAACACCAGTGGCGGCTCGCCCATAGGGGGCGCCCGGGCGCCGCCCCCCCTCCCCCTAGGTGTAAAAAAAAAAAAGTAAAAAAAAAAGTCTGCGGCGGCAGCGACAGAAGACCGGGCCACCGCCTGTAAAAGAGCTATAAGAAGGCCCGGTGGCCCGACAAAAGAACCGAAGAGGGGGGCAAGACCCCCGAAGTCGGAAGAAGAGGCCGGCAGCGAGGAAGAAAGCCGGGCTCCTCCGCTAGCAAAAGAGCTACAAGAAGATAGCGGAGGAGTCCGGCGAGAAGACCCCCGAAGACGGAAGACCCCCGGAGCTGTGCAATAAAATATTTTAACCCTGTGTTGTGTTTTTTTTGTACTTTTTTTCACAGGTGAATGGGTAGGGGTACATTGTACCCCATACTCATTCACATAGGGTGGGGGGCCGGTATCCAGGGCCCCCTTATTAAAGGGGGCTCCCGGATTCCGATAAGTCCCCCGCCCGCAGACCCCGACAACCAACGGCCAGGGTTGTCGGGAAGAGGCCCTTGTCCTCATCAACATGGGGACAAGGTGCTTTGGGGTGGGGGGGCCGCACGCCCCCCTCCCCCAAGGCACCCCCCCATGTTAAGGGCATGCGGCCTGGTACGGCTCAGGAGGGGGGGGGGGCGCCCGCTCGTCCCCACCCCCTTTCCTGGCCGGCCGGGTAGCATGCTCGGATAAGGGTCTGGTGTGGATCTGGGGGGGACCCCCACACCGTTTTTTTCGGCGTAGGGGGTTCCCCTTTGAATCCATACCAGACCTAAGGGCCTGGTATGCTCTCGGAGGGGGGAACCCACGCCAATTTTTTTTTCAGATTACATAAGGGGCGTGGTTTATGAGAAGTGGGAGGGGCCAAAATGATGGGCGGGGTCATGATGGGCGGGGTCTGGCACCCCCCCCATCCAAAAACTTCACCAGCCGCCACTGGTCAACACCCTTCGAACTAAATTTCATGGTTTTGTTGTCGGAAAGTCCGATTGTGTGTACGAGGCTTTAGTCTGCAGGGTCCAATATTGAGTTGGCCCACCCTTTGCAGCTATAACAACTTCAACTCTACTGGGAAGGCCGTCCACAAGGTTTAGGAGTGTGTCTATGGGAATGTTTGATCATTCTTCCAGAAGTGCATTTGTGAGATCAGGCACTGATGTGGACCAGACGGCCTGGCTCGCAGTCTGCTCTAATTCATCCCAAAGGTGTTCTGTTGGGTTGAGGTCAGGACTCTGTGCGAAGCCAGTCAAGTTTCTCCACCCCAAACTCGCTTTATGGACCTTGCTTTGTGCACTGGTGCGCAGTCACGTTGGAACAGGAAGGGGCCATCCCCAAACTGTTCCCACAAAGTTGGGAACATGAAATTGTCGAAAATGTCTTGGTATGCTGACCCTGAAGGGTTTCCTTTACTGGAACTAGGGGGCCAAGCCCAACCCTTGAAAAACAACCCCACACCATAATCCGTAAGTACGTAAGTACTGTTCTCCCAGCAACCGCCAAACCCAGACACATCCATTGGATTTCCAGACAGAGAAATGTGATTTGTCACTCCAGAGAACAAGTCTCCACTGCTCTTGAGTCCAGTGGTGGTGTACTTTACATCATTGCATCCGACGCTTTGCATTTTACTTGGTGCTATAAGGCTTGGATGCAGCTGCTCGGCCATGGAAACCCATTCCATGAAGCTCTCCATGCAATGTTGTTGTGCTAATCTGAAGGCCACACAATGTTTGGAGGTCTGTAGCTATTGACTGCAGACAGTTGATGACTTCTGTGCACTATAAGCCTCAGCATATCATTTTATGTGGCCTACCACTTTGTGGGGTAGCAGTGCCTATTACAGTGATTTACAGCTTCTACATGGATCCCACAGGGATGGCACATACATATGGACATTGGACCACCACTGCACAGACGTAACTATGTAAAAAATTGCCATACCTAAACTTCCCCTTTACAAAGATCAGACACAAGGTTTTTTCTTCTTGATTCTCTTTTTTGTTTCAGTTTTGTGGTGACTTCTTGCTGATGATGTCTACATGGACAAACCACTACTGGCCTCAAAAATTAGTTATAATAGAACATCCTCATAATGTTTCAAAACTTGCCTTTTTCTGATCCTTAATTTTAGGAACCACTATGGTACGGAAAAAGTGCACATAGTCCCTAAAAGCAAGCAAGATGTATAAAATTTGCTGTGGATGTTATCACACAGCAGAAGACTCCTTTAACAGGACGGTCAGGGAGTGTTAAAACCAGGCAGTTGATACATGTTCTTACTGCTGCTTGGTCACCCACCTACAAGCAGGTATGGTGCCGCCTGGGTGAGGACTCACAGGCAAGTGCACGGTGCATTGCTTTACAGTGTGGTAATTTTTAACGCTACATTCCGAGTTTGCCAGGTGGCACCACCTGTCAAACTCTTCAATGTAAGTGAATGGGGTGGCATTGCAATTACACAAATGCTGGGCTTGCAATTACAGGGATGAAACAAATCCCACATAAGTTGTACCTGTGCCAGAGCTGAGTGTAATCTGAGACCTTAGTGGAGGGAATGGACTCCCCCCACCCCCACCTACAAACCAAAGATTGACAGTGGCAGAGAGATGTGCTCAGTAGTCTGCTGCAGCTACTTTGGGCTGTCCAATGAAAGGTTGGGGCAGGGACAAGACTTGTAATGCTGCGTACACACGACCGAACTTTCCGGCAGAAAAGGTCCGGCGGTCTTTCCGACGGACTTCTGACCGAACGGACTTGCCCACACTTGATCACGGCAAAGTCCGTTCGCTTAGAACACAATGACGTATGACGGGACTAGAAAAGGAAGGTCAATATCCAGTAGTCAATAGCTGCCCTTGCGTCGTATTTGGTCCATCGGACCAGCACACAGACGAACGGTTTTCCCAATAGAAATTGATTCCGTCTGAAAGATTTGAAGCATGTTCTATTTCTACGTCTGTCGGAATTTTTGAAGAAAAAAGTCAGATGGAGCCCACACACAATTGAAATATCTGACAGAATGATTCCGCCGGACCTTTTCTGCCGGAAAGTCCGGTTGTGTGTACGCGGCATAAATGTTACTAAACTGCAGCAGAGAAAAATCAGGTTCCCCTCCCCAGTCACACAGGGCTGTACTGTGTAACAGAGCTGCGTAAATCTCAGAACTGGATGGGCAGGGTGGCACCATGTCACATCCTGAATATGGGTGTATAATGTTAACAAAGGTAGAGTTTAACCTGTTAAAAAAAAAAGAAAAGTTCAGTGGTTAGCTTGGTTCTCCCTATCTATCTACTGCCTCATGTTAAAGGGGTATTAAACCCAAAAACAAAAATGTAATCAATTGCAGATTACCAATTCCTACATCTGCTGGCTGCATTCGTTTTCTATTTTCATTTTTTTTTCTTTAATCTCATATGGTAATCCTTCTAGGAAGTCTTATTTTTCAGCTTCCCTTAAAGTAGACCTGTAGGCAAAACTTTATTTTTTTCATTTTGGATAGAACAAGGAAGGGTTATAACCAGGGTTGCACTGATACCGATAAAGGTATCGGTGCCGATACTAAGCATTTGCATGAGTATCAGAACTCGTGCAAAATGCACCGATACCTGAAACCGATACCTTCAGGTCTGGCTCTATCATCTGTCAGTGGGATTCCCCCGCTGACAGATGAAATGTATACAAAAGAATGCAAAATAATTTGTTGTTAAGGAGCGGGGCCGCCGTGTCCTTAACAACCAATGACGTTTCAGCTGTCAGTTGGGATTTCCCTTCCTTGCAGTGGACCCACCCCGGCTCCGCCCCCTCCCGCGCCGACTCTGTTTTTTGTGTCCTCCAGGGATGTGCTTCTCCTCCTCGGGCACCTCTGCGGGTGGCTGCGGGGTGACAGATCTGCCTGCCTGGTGAGTAGTGGGTCCTGCACTGAGCCAGGCTTTGCTGCTGCAGAACTTCTCGGAGGGGGAGGGCAGGTCTGCTGGGTGTTGTAGTGCAGTGATTGGGTTCCCAAATACCCCCCTTCCCCTCGCCCCTCTCCACCCAAAACAATAACCCCCTCCCCACCCCTCCACCCTAAACAATAACCCCCTCTTCGCCTAAAACAATAACACCCCTCCACCCAAAACAATAACCCCGTTCCCCCCCTCTCTGCCCAAAATAATAACTACTCTCTCCGCCCCTCCACCCTAAACAATAACCCCCTTTCCGTCCAAAACAATAAACCCTTCTCTGCCTAAAACAATAACCCCCCTCTTTGCCTAAAACAATAACCCCCCTCCCCCTCTCTACGCAAAACAATAACCTACCCCCCCCTCCCTGGCCCTCCACCCTAAAAAAATAACCCCACCTCTCCGCCAAAAACAATAACCCCACCTCTCCGCACAAAACAATAACCCCACCTCTCCGCACAAAACAATAACCCCACCTCTCCGCACAAAACAATAACCCCACCTCTCCACACAAAACAATAACCCCACCTCTCCACACAAAACAATAACCCCACCTCTCCACACAAAACAATAACCCCACCTCTCCGCACAAAACAATAACCCCACCTCTCCGCACAAAACAATAACCCCACCTCTCTGCACAAAACAATAACCCCACCTCTCTGCACAAAACAATAACCCCACCTCTCCGCACAAAACAATAACCCCACCTCTCCGCACAAAACAATAACCCCACCTCTCCGCACAAAACAATAACCCCACCTCTCCGCACAAAACAATAACCCCACCTCTCTGCCCACAACAATAACCCCACTTCTCCGCACAAAACAATAACCCCCTCCCCACCATAAACAATAACCCCACCTCTCCGCCAAAACAATAACCCCCTCCCCACCATAAACAATAACCCCCTCCCCACCCTAAACAATAACCCCCTCCCCACCATAAACAATAACCCCCTCTCCGCCCAAAACAATAACCCCACCTCTCCACCAAAACAATAACCCCCTCCCCACCATAAACAATAACCCCCTCTCCACCTGAAAACATTAACCGCCTCGCCACCCTAAACAATAACCCCCTCTCCACCAAAAAAAAAGTTAAAGTTAAAAAAAAAAAAAAAAAATTTAAAGATAGTTATCGGTATCGGTGAGTACTTGAGGAAAAGTATCATTACCTGTACTTGGGGTTAAAAAGCTGGTATCGGTGCAACCCCAGTTATAACTCTTGTCAGATTTTTTGGCCATCTGTGTCCTATTTTGAAGATTTCCCTTCACTTCCTGTCCCATAGCCAAACAGCAAGTGAGAGGATTCCCTGTAAATGAAGGGTCACCAGAACTAGTGTCCCCAATGGAAGATTTTCCCTCTATATTACTTTTCTGGGGACAACCCATAATTTGGGATGAAAAAAAAAAAAGTTTTACCTTTAGTTATACTTTAACAGACCAAAAGTGGCAGTTAGAGGGATGAGACAAACCATTTACCAATGACAGGGGTGCTTACAATGGTCAGCTTTCATTCATTTAAGTAAAAAAAAAAAACTTTATTCTAAAAGGAACAAAAACTATTTGCTGTAGCTGCCTAAAAAGTGTTATCTTGGGTTCTACTTTAATTTATTGGTCAAGCCCGTCTAAGCCTGCAAACCCATTTAACACTACCCTCTCCCCACATTGGCAATGGTGATGTCCAAGGGTGCCTCCATTGCTTCTCCATCCAGAGTGGAGACAAACCAAGTCAGAAAGTGTGCTGCAGGCCAGACCACCAGGTGAAAATAAAGGGAAAAAAAATAAGAAAACAAATGCAGCCACCACATTTAAGGATTGTTAAGCTGCAATATATATAAACTTTGCTTTTCTGTTTAAAGTGTTACTAAACCCACAACCGTAAAATCAGTCTGTATATGCAGTAAAGCTTGCTTGTTATACTCACTGTGGAACCTAAGGGGTTAATCCTGCGCAGTGTATAAAAAGGCTGTTTGATCCTGCTTCTCTGATCCTCCCCTTCTTCCACTGCCCCAATCTATCTGCTAATAGAACAGAGCCATGGGGGCACTCTGCACATGCTCAGTTTGGTGTCTATTGCCAGAGAGGTTTTTTTTTTTTGGGAGGGTGCATGTGATCAGCACAGGGCCAACCAGCGCTGTCCAGACAGATAGTCAAGGGTCATGCAGCCTCATAGGACAGACAGAGCAAAACGAAGACTTCTCCTACAAACTTTAACCAGTGCTCGACCGGACACTAATAGAAGTCACAAGACTGCTCTAACTGCTGATGAGAAAAGGTATTTAGTAGTTTATATTTACTAAAATAATTGCATTTCCACGTTCTGTGTACTGTGGGAGACCAGATATAGTGAATGCAGGGTCCTGGGTTTAGTAACACTTTAATATTGCTTTAAGTCCCCATGTTAGGCAAGATTCTAAGCAAAAGTTGTGAAACTATGAGGAGTGGGCGGACAAGGCTAGAGTAAAAAAAGAATGTTTGTTATCCTGTGTGATGTTTTGTTTAATATTTCAGCATGGAAAATTAACACCTCATATTGTACTATGGCTTAGCATGAACTTTCTTCAGCTTCTACTTTTTGCAGAGTGTTAAAATGCAAGAACTGGTTGTTCACTAATCCCGCTGCTGTATTGTATGTAGATAATGCATATGTATTCAGTAAGGCCATGCAATAACCAATCAGATTCTTGTTTGCATCAATAAGATCAGATAAAGTGTAAGTCTGGCCAACCACTTCAGCCCTGGAAGGATTTGCCCCCTTAATGTCCCAGGCCATTTTTTGAGATTTTTTGCTGTTTTGCTTTCATTGACAATTGTGCGGTCATGCGGCACTGTACCCAAACAGAATTGACGTCCTTTTTTCATACAAATAGAGCTTTCTTTTGGTGGTATTTGATCACCTCTGCGGTTTTCATGCTCTTTAAACAAACAAAGGGTGACAATTTTGAAAAGAAAACAATTTTTTTTTACTTTTTGCTATAATAAATATAAAAAAGAACACATTTATTCATCAATTTAGGGCGATGTATATTCTTCTACATATTTTTGGTAAAATAAAATCGCAATAGGTGTATATTTATTGGTTTGCACAAAAGTTATTATGTCTACAAGCTAGATAGATTTAGAGACTTTTATTTATTTTTTATTATTTTTACTAATAATGGAGGGGATTTGCGATTTTTGGTGGGACTGCGACATTGCGGTGGACAAATTTGACCCCAAATTACACTTTTTGGGGACCAGTGAAATTACTACATTGATCAGTGCACTGATCAATGTAAAAATTACACTGGCAGGGAAGGGGATAACAATAGGAGGTGGTCAAGAGTGTTCCCTGGGTGTGTCCTAACTGTAGGAGGGATGGGCTGACATGACAGTGGGAACAGTAGATCTCTGTCATGTCTCCTGGCAGAACAGGGATCCTCTTGTTTACACTGACAGATCCCAATTCTGCCTCTGTACTAGGTGACACCGGGTCGCCAGCTGACAGTGGGAACGAGAGTGCGCCAGTGGCAATGTGTGCCCGCCCACAACTGCACCTGCGCGAGGTACGGCGATTCATGCAGCTCTGCCAACCTGCCGCAGTATATATATATTGCTGAGCTGGTCAGCAAGTGGTTAATTTATGCAATACATGCAAAGTTCCCCGTGTTTTGTCTCTATAAAAACAACAAGTGCAAATATGATTCCTGCATTTCCTTCAGACTTTTTTCTCTCACGTATGCCAGGGTTCTATAATTTTCCTTGATATATAAGAATGCTGGGCCACATCACTTCCTGTCATCACTGCCCCCCCATGTGCTCTCTGATCACTGGAGCCCCCCCATGTCTCCCCTCATCGCTGGCCCCCCCATGTGCTCTCTGATCACTGGAGCCCCCCATGTCTCCCCTCGTTGCTGCCCCCACGTGCTCTCTGATCACTGGAGACCCCCATGTCTCCCCTCATCGCTGGCCCCCCCATGTGCTCTCTGATCACTGGAGCCCCCTATGTCTCCCCCCCATCACTGCCCCCCCATGCCCTGCCTGATCAAAGGGGCCCCCATGTCCTTCCTGTTCACCAATCATCAGTCCCCCCCAAATCACTGGGCTCCCCATGTCCTGCCCCCAGCCTCTGCTCAGGGGTCTCCCTGTGTCCAGGCTGGTAGGGGCCCCTGGTGTCTTCCAAGTTGTGGGGGAATCCTCCTGTCAGGATCATTGCCATGGCTTGGATATTACATGGATGTGAAGTAAATCTAAACCCAGTTCCATAATATGTGCTTTCTTTAAAAAAAAAAAAGTTGGTCATTTCAGGAATATGTTTTCTAATCTTACCCTAGGTTCACACCTCTGTGTTTTTTAATGTGTTTTGCAGTTTGCAGAAAGGCATTAGAGTCCATTTAACATTGTTTCCTATGGTACAATTTCACATCTATGCGCAATTTGCGGGTAATAGATTTCAAAGGAACAGCACCAGCAATGCAAGTGTTGTGTTTGTGATGAGTTTTTTAATGTGTTTTGCATTTTGTTTTTATTTTAACACTGTATATAGCTGGTTGCTAAGCATGGGGCAGGAAACCGGCCGCTGCTTCCTTAACAACCGATGAATCATCAGCTGTCAGCGGGATTCCCTGCTGAAAGCTGAATGTAAAAAAAAATTGCCGGCACATAAAAATTAAAAAAAGTCATGGGGTCCCCCCCCCCAGGTCTGTACCAAGCCCTTCAAATCTAGTATGGACTAATGTAGAAAATGGCGTGAGGTCCCTCCCAAAATCCATACCAGACCCTTATCCAAGCATGCCACCCTGTATGTCAGGAAAGGGAGGGTAGGATCGACCCCCCCCTGAACCATACCAGGCTGCATGCCCTCAACATGGGAGGGTGGGTGCTTTAGGGCAGGGGGGACTCTGCGCCTCCCACTCCAAAACACCTTGCCCCATGTTAATGAGGACAAGGGGGCCTCTTCCCAACAACCCTGGCTGGTGGTTGTCAGGGTCTGCAGGCGGGGGGCTTATTGGAATCTGGAAGCCCCCATTAACAAGGGGGCTCAATGAACTGTAGCTACCCAATGCTGGAAGCACTCATGCAGCCCCAGACCATGACACTCCCACCACCATGCTTGACTGTAGGCAAGACACACTTGTCTTTGTACTCCTCACCTGGTTGCCGCCACACGTGTGACACCATCTGAACCAAATAAGTTTATCTTGGTCTCATCAGACCACAGGGCATGGTTCCAGTAATCCATGTCCTTAGTCTACTTGTGTTCGGTAAACTGTTTGCAGGCTTTCTTGTGCATCATTTTCCTTCTGGGACGACAGCCATGCAGACCAGTTTGATGCAGTGTGTGGCGTATGGTCTGAGCACTGACAGCCTGACCCCCCAGCCCTTCAACCTCTGCAGCAATGCTGGCAGAATTCATACGTCTATTTCCCAAAGGCAACCTCTGGATATAACGCTGAACATGTGCACTCAACTTCTTTGGGGCCTGTTCTGAGTGGAACCTGTCTTGTTAAACCACTGTATGGTCTTGGTCATCGTGCTGCAGCTCAGTTTCAGGGTCTTGGCAATCTTCTTATAGCCTATTCCATCTTTATGTAGCACAATTCTTTTTTTCAGATCCTCAGAGTTCTTTGCCATGAGGTGCCACATTAAACTTCCAATGACCAGTATGAGAGTGTGAAAGCGATAACACCAAATTTAACACACCTGCTCCCCATTCACACCTGAGACCTTGTAACACTAACGAGTCACATGACATCGGGGAGAGAAAATGGCTAATTGGGCCCAATTTGGACATTTTCACTTAGGGGTGTACTCACTTTTGTTGCCAGCGGTTTAGACATTAATGGCTGTGTGTTGAGTTATTTTGAGAGGACAGAAAATGTACACTGTTATACAAGC
Source organism: Lithobates pipiens (assembly GCF_037356315.1). Lineage (NCBI taxonomy): Eukaryota > Metazoa > Chordata > Amphibia > Anura > Ranidae > Lithobates > Lithobates pipiens. Next base: position 28,637,695 of record NW_027507789.1, read on the forward strand.
TGTACACTCACTACTTTACATTGTAGACAAGTGTCATTTCTTCAGCGTTGTCACATGAAAAGATAGAATAAAATATTTACAAAAGAGTGAGGGGTGTACTCACTTTTGTGACATACTGTAATATGACAAAAATGAAGATCGATTGACCTAAAACCATGACAGTCCTTATAAATTCTAGTTGCAGAATAGCCAAATGAAGGAAGCATATGGCTGTAAAACTCAGATAACAAACATATTTTGAAGGTGTGACAATTGTACAGCCACAAAGAGCTGCGACATTCTGTGTTCTGAGAAAGCGCTAGAGGTGTGTGTTGTGGTGCGGCACAGGATGAAGCCAGTGACCACATTTCCAAAACACAGCAGACCCTTGGCCTTGAAACAGAATCAATCTATACGCCACTTCCTGTCCACTCTTGTGGGGGCGCTAAGAGAAGTAAGAGCTCTGGTGTTGATGTAGCATTTTGGACTTTTGCAGCAGCCAGTGCACCTTTAAAAACATTATCTATGTCCAATTGATTTAATTAAAGGGAATGTATTTTATATATATATATATATATATATATTTTCTTTTTTATAGGTAGGACTAAGAACTATAAATAATTAAAACTGATTTTTTTTTTTCGAAAGGTAAATTTGTATATTTTTTTTATTGTCTTATATGGTGAACAATTGGAGCTCTCTACTGTCTCTCATGTGCATTCAGGTTCTTCTTAGCACCATGTTGAAAACATTCCCTGTTGTTTACAGAGCACATCATTTAAGATACCTTTGTGGATCTAGCAAGCCAGAACTGTATACATGCATGAATGAGTAAAAACAGTATTTCCTCCTTTCCCATATTCCATTCCTTAGCCAGATGCATAGGAAGTTTCAATTAGAGACAAACTGTCTAAACGCAAACAGCTTTTGCTGGACTCTCACTTTAGCAGAGCTAAAATGCTCTGTAAATCTAGATAAGATAGATAAGATAGATAAGATAGATAAGATAGATAAGATAGATAAGATAGATAAGATAGATAAGATAGATAAGATAGATAAGATAGATAAGATAGATAAGATAGATAGAATAAGATCAAAATAATTCAGTCCTGGGGTTTGGACGAATACTTGGAAAGAGCAGCCTACACGAAATATGTGATACCAAATCAACAACTATGGTGTATAAATAGTGTGGCGCTAAATCAAATTCAACAACATGACTACATAAAAAACAATAAATCCATAATATATAGTAAAAAGTATAATACAAAGAAATAATGTAACAGTTGATAAGATACTTAATAAATAAAATAATGATGAGGACACCTGATGTATGGGGAAACTGTGATGGGGACAACTGATGTGTGGGGCGCTAAATCAAATTCAACAACGTGATTACATAAAAAAAAAAAAAAAATCCATAATATATAGTAAAAAGTTGAATACAAAGAAATAATGTAACAGTTGATAAGATACTTATAAAATAATGATGGGGACACCTGATGTATGGGGAAACTGTGATGGGGACACCTGATGTATGGGGAAACTGTGATGGGGACACCTGATGTATGGGGAAACTGTGATGGGGACACCTGATGTATAGGGGAAGCTGTGATGGGGTCACCTGATGTTTGGGGTACTGTGATGGGGACAACTGATGCATGGGGGCACTATGATGGGGACACCTCATGTATGGGGAAACTGTGATGGGGGACACCTGATGTATGGGGCGCTAAATCAATTTTAACAACATGATTACATAAAAAAACAATCAATACCTATCATATAGTAAAAAATATAATACAAAGAAATAATGTAACAGTTGATAAGATCCTTAATAAACAAAATAAAGAAGGTCCCAAATCATAAGGTGCAGAAAGGTGAAAGGACTGTTTGCCTGTTCATGAAAAACAGTCTTCATTGATTTGCAGATCACCTTCCAGGGCAAAAATAATATAGAATGCCGTGCCAACATAAAGTGAAACAGAGAGCCAGAACGGGGATCTGTCAATGTAAACAAACAGATCCCTGTTCTGACAGGGAGTATAGAGAGATCGTCTGTCCCTAGTGATCAAGAACAGCGATCTCTCTCTACTCCCTGTCAGTCCCACCCCCCCACCCCCCACAGTTAGAAACACTCCCTAGGGAACAATTAACCTCTTGATCGCCCTCTGGTGTTAACCCCTTCCCTGCCAGTGCCATTTATACAGTAATCAGTGACTATTTTTAGTTCTGCTCGCTGTAATAATGTCACCGGTCCCAAAAAAGTTGTGTCACAGCCCCACTAAAAATCGCAGCTTGCTGCCATTACTAGTAAAAAAAATGTATAATAAAAATGCCATAAATGTATCACCTATTTTGTAGACGTCATAACTTTTGCGCAAACCAATCAATGTACGCTTCTTGCAATTTTTTTACCAAAAATATGTAGAAGAATACATATTGGCCTAAACTGGTGAAGAAATTGGTTTTTTAAAACATTTTGGGGGATATTTATTATATCAAAAAGTAAACAATATTGTTTTTTTTTTCCAAAATAGTTTTTTTTTTGTTTATAGCGCAAAGAATAAAAATCGCAGAGGTGATCAAATGCCACCAAAAGAAAGCACTTCTTGTGGGATTTAATTTATTGGGACTTCATTTAAATCAAGTCGATTTAAATCATGATTAAAACCACTAGTAAAAAGGCTTTATTTAAAGTAATCATCTCTGTCCTGCAGCAGCTCCTCCTCTGACCCGCTTTTGACTCACCAACAGTCTCATTCACTTTAATGGGACGGCTGGTGATGCGGCAGTGACACAACAAGGTGAAGGATGTGGTGGCAGCAGGTGAGTGGATGCCCGCTGACAGGCGCTGCCATGATGGATCTGAAATGACAGGTGCTCTTTAAATGTAAGGACTCATTCTTACTGGTAGTTACAATCTTTAATATTTGCAAACAAAATGAAGGTTTACTATTTAGAATAATAAGTTGTAAGGTTAGTAAAACAGCGATATCAGAACCAATTCAATCGTACAGTTTGTAGTGTACATAGATTTGCAAAACAATGGGATAAACGAATATTCCTGAACTTTGGTTTATCTCATGGTTTCTGTGAAATTGCGTGAATGCATCAATGCAGTGCATTTTATCGCAGCCTGCAGAGCTTGTATTCATTGAATGAGTGCATATTTCACTCCTGTCCACCCAACAATTTTAAAAACTGCCTGGCTACAGATGAGTCAACACAGAAGCAGTAGCACTTGTGAAACACACAAGACTCCCTGGCTGAACCAATGTAGTCTTCCTGTTAGGCAGGAAAGCTGCTATATTTTACTTCCAGTCTACTGTTAAGCAGGAGACCACACTACTCTAACTATATACATCTTAGCAACCTACCTGCGAGAGTGTTACACAGGTCCGGGACAAGGGGTGGGCAGGAGAAACGGCTGCCCTGGGCACAATGGTTTATTGCAGGCATAGGGGCACCCTGACCCTAACCCCAAGAGAAGGGGGGGCACAGTTTGGTATCTTTGCCCTGGGTGCTACATGACCTTGTCCCAGCACCGGTGCTACATATGGGGATACTGTGATGGGGACACCTGATGTATGAGGGAACCTGATGTATGGGGAACTGTGATGGGGACACCTGATGTATGGGGGAACCTGATGTATGGGGATACGGTGATGGGGACACCTGATGCATACCTCCCAACTTTTTGATATGGGAATAAGGGATGCCTATCAGCAAAAGTATGCAGACATAGGCAGGCCCGGACTGGGACAAAAAACAGGCCCGGGCAATTTAGACTGAGCAGCCAATTTTCCAGCAACCGCCCGTTCACGAGGGCGGTTGGTGACGGGATAATCACGGAGTCGGTCCTCCGCACTCTAATGTGGCATTGTGATATAAAGGGAACAGCACTGTAAAGGAAACTGTAATGATTACATTCCCCTTTTCAGTGCAGTTCCCTTTTCATCACAGTGCCCCTACCAATCACAGTGCCCCATCACAGTGCCCCTACCCATCACAGCCCTCCATCACAGTGCCCCTACCAATCACAGACCCCCATCACAGTGTCCCTTGCAGTCTTGCCCCCCTCTCTGCCTCCCCTACGCAGTCCTACCTTTGGCAGGGCAGAGGGAGGATTCAGCCTGTGGCTCTCCCACCCCTCCAATGATGTCATCCTATCAGCAAAGTAGGGCGCGGGAGGAGCTGTAGATCTGGATCCTATTAACAAACGGGTGATTACCCACTTGTTGATGTGAAAATAATCCCGCTCTCTGTGCAGATCTCCAGCTCCTCCCACCCCCTACTCTGCTGATAGGATGACATTGTTGGAAGGGTGGGAGAGCCAGTAGAGGACACACAGGCATGGCCGCATAATATCCCCCTCTCTCAAGCACTCTGTATATCAGATCTATGTAAGTAGATCACTCTCTCAAATAATGATGGGGTTGGCTTTAAGACCCCTTTCACACCAGGGCGTTTTGCAGGCGCTATAGCGTTAGAAATAGCGCCTGCAATCCGCCCTAAAGAAGCTGCACCATTGTGTGCAGTGTGAAAGCCTAGAGGGCTTTCACACTACAGCGATGCGCTGGCAGGACGTCAGAAAAAAGTCCTGCCAGCAGCTTCTTTGGAGCGGTGAAGGAGCGGTGTGTTTAGCGCTCCTCCACCGCTGCTCCCCATTGAAATCAATGGGGCAGTGCTGTAATACCCTTTTTAACCCTTTCGCGGCTGCTAGCGGGGGTAAAAGCGCCCCACTAGCGCCCAAAATGCGCCGCAAATCTAAACTAAAAATAGTGGCGTTTTACCGCCGACGCAATGGGCGGTGTGGTGTGAAAGGGGTCTAAATGCTGTGATCATCTTTTTCATCTATAATATTTTAGGTTTTCATATTTTTCTTTTTTCCCTCTTTCTGGGTTTTTATTCTTCGTGTTCTTTCATTTTATCCTTTATTTATTATTATACATTTATTTCTTCTTTTTTTTTCCTTTTCTTTTTATTATTATTTATACTTTTTTTTTTTTTTTTATAATTTTTATTTTTATATTTATTAATATTTTTATTTTTTCACACTTTTATTTTTTTCTTACTTAGGTCATTTTCTTTACTTTTTTTTTTTAAAGTTAATTTTCCAACATTTTTCTTTTCTTTTTTACTATTCTCATTTCTCTATCTTTATTCTTTTTTATTTTTCACTCATATTTTTCTCTTATTTTCCTCTCCTTTGTCTCTTTTTTTTTTCTCTCTTTTTCTTTATATATCCCCCTTTTTTTCTAACCGTTCTTCCTACCTTCCCCTCTTCTTCCCCCTTTCTTATCTCCTTTTTGCCGCCATTTATCTTTATCTATTTACACTTTCCTCCTGTGTCCTCCATTACTCCCCGGACTGCCTTCTCATTTACCTGTTTTCCTTACTTGTGTCTCCTTTCCTTGTATACACTCTGAATTGGCTTGACTTCTCACATTTACATCCATTCAAAGTGAAGAAGAAAGTAATCTGCCTGGCGTCATCCGGTTTCATTTCATCATCGGCACCAGCCCTGGAAGCGTCCCGTTGCCTAGCGATCGTCGGCCACAGCGCGCATGCGCGTACAGCGGTCGCTGTTTTAATTGGATCCGACTTGGTACCTAGCAACCACGGATCCCTGTTCAGTCTACAGATCTCCGGCTTCTCCAGCCCCTGTTCTGCTGATAGATTACATCGTCGGCAGGGGAGGAACCTGGAGAGGAGACACAGGCACAGCCGCACAGCGGGAGGTGAGTGGGGACGGCGGCCTGTGTTAACCCTCTCCCGGCCGCGGTCACCGCTTACCTCCTGCTGTGCAGCCCAGCCATCATCAGGCATCAGATCACGGCCCCGAGGTTGAGCCCGGCGGCCCCGGCCCACCGGGCAAATGCCCGGCATGCCCTATGGCCAGTCTGGGCCTGGACATAGGAATCAGATGAAAGGTTTAGTGCTGGAAAACACTTTTTGATAGATAAAAAGTGCATCTTATATACAATTATATAGATCAGACCAAAATGAGGGGCAAATGAGGAGGAATGAGGGGCAGAGGGACATTGCTCCAAATCAGGGACAGTCCCCCCAAATCAGGGACAGTTGGGAGCTATGTTGATGTATGGAGGAACCTGATGTATGGGGGCATTTTGATGGGGACACCTGATGTATGGGGGAACCTGATGTATGGGGACACTGATGAGGACACCTGATATATGGGGAAACTGAGATGGGGACACCTGATGTATGGGGAACCTGATGTATGGGGATACTGTGATGAGGACACCTGATGTATGGGGAACCTGATGTATTTGGACACTGTGATGGGGACACCTGATGTTATGGGGACACATAATGTATAGGGACACTGATGGGGGGCACCTGATGTATGAGGACACTCTGATGGGGACATATAGTGTATGGAGACACTGATGGGGGACACCTGATGTATGGGTACACTGTGATGACACCTGATGTAAGGGGGCACATTAATGGAGACACCTAATGTATGGGTACACTGTGATGACACCTGATGTAAGGGGGCACAGTAATGGAGACATCTGATGTATGGGGGCATTGTGATGAAGAACACCTGATGTATGGGGACACTGTGATGGGGACACCTGATGTATGGGGAACCTGATGTATGGGGATACTGTGATGAGGACACCTGATGTATGGGGAACCTGATGTATTTGGACACTGTGATGGGGACACCTGATGTTATGGGGACACATAATGTATAGGGACACTGATGGGGGGCAACTGATGTATGGGGACACTCTGATAGGGACATATAGTGTATGGAGACACTGATGGGGGACACCTGATGTATGGGTACACTGTGATGACTCCTGATGTAAGGGGGCACATTAATGGAGACACCTAATGTAGAGGTACACTGTGATGACACCTGATGTAAGGGGGCACAGTAATGGAGACACCTGATGTATGGGGACACTGTGATGAAGAACACCTGATGTATGGGGACACTGTGATGGGGACACCTGATGTATGGGGACACTGTGATAGGGACACCTGATGTATGGGGGGAACAGTAATGGAGACACCTGGTGTATGGGGACACTGTGATGAAGGACACCTGATGTATGAGGACACTGTGATGAAGGACACCTGATGTATGGGGTCACTGTGATAGGGACACCTGATGTATGGGGACACTGTGATGAGGAGACCTGATGTATGGGGACACTGTGATAAGGACACCTAATCTATGAGGACACCTGATGTATGGAGACACTGTGATGGGGACACATAATGTATGGGGACACAGTGATGAGGACACCTGATGTAAGGGGGCACAGTAATGTAGACACCTGGTGTATGGGGACACTGTGATGAAAGACACCTGCTGTATGGGGGCACTGTGATAGGGACACCTGATGTATGGGGGCACTGTGATGAAAGACACCTGCTGTATGGGGGCACTGTGATAGGGACACCTGATGTATGGGGGCACTGTGATGAAGGACACCTGCTGTATGGGGGCACTGTGATAGGGACACCTGATGTATGGGGACACTGTGATGAAAGACACCTGCTGTATGGGGGCACTGTGATAGGGACACCTGATGTATGGGGGCACTGTGATGAAGGACACCTGCTGTATGGGGGCACTGTGATGAAGGACACCTGCTGTATGGGGGCACTGTGATAGGGACACCTGATGTATGGGGGCACTGTGATAGGGACACCTGATGTATGAGGACACTCTGATGGGGACATATAGTGTATGGAGACACTGATGGGGGACACCTGATGTATGGGTACACTGTGATGACACCTGATGTAAGGGGGCACAGTAATGGAGACACCTAATGTATAGGTACACTGTGATGACACCTGATGTAAGGGGGCACAGTAATGGAGACATCTGATGTATGGGGACACTGTGATGAAGAACACCTGATGTATGGGGACACTGTGATGGGGACACATGATGTATGGGGAACCTGATGTATGGGGATACTGTGATGAGGACACCTGATGTATGGGGAACCTGATGTATTTGGACACTGTGATGGGGACACCTGATGTTATGGGGACACATAATGTATAGGGACACTGATGGGGGGCAACTGATGTATGGGGACACTCTGATGGGGACATATAGTGTATGGAGACACTGATGGGGGACACCTGATGTATGGGTACACTGTGATGACTCCTGATGTAAGGGGGCACAGTAATGGAGACACCTGATGTATGGGGACACTGTGATGAAGAACACCTGATGCATGGGGACACTGTGATAGGGACACCTGATGTATGGGGGGAACAGTAATGGAGACACCTGGTGTATGGGGACACTGTGATGAAGGACACCTGATGTATGAGGACACTGTGATGAAGGACACCTGATGTATGGGGTCACTGTGATAGGGACACCTGATGTATGGGGACACTGTGATGAGGAGACCTGATGTATGGGGACACTGTGATGAGGAGACCTGATGTATGGGGACACTGTGATAAGGACACCTAATCTATGAGGACACCTGATGTATGGAGACACTGTGATGGGGACACATAATGTATGGGGACACAGTGATGAGGACACCTGATGTAAGGGGGCACAGTAATGTAGACACCTGGTGTATGGGGACACTGTGATGAAGGACACCTGCTGTATGGGGGCACTGTGATAGGGACACCTGCTGTATGGGGGCACTGTGATAGGGACACCTGATGTATGGGGGCACTGTGATAGGGACACCTGATGTATGGGGGCACTGTGATAGGGACACCTGATGTAAAGGGGCACTGTGATGGGCACACTGTGATAAGGACAACTGATCTATGGGGACACTGTGATGGTGACACCTGATGTATGGGGGCACTGTGATGGTGACGCCTGATGTAGGCTGGTAGGGCCCCAGAGCATTACTTTTTTCCATGGGCCCATGATACTATTAAAATGGCACTGGCCATCTGTAACAATGGCAGATGGTACGTGTAGTCTATTCATTTACAGGAAATCGGGAAAGTAACTGTATTCTCTGGTGGTGGCAGCATTGCTATGCAGTTAACTCATAAAGTTACTTTCCCAATTCAGTGTCACAGACACACCAGTTTGCGTGCATCTCCATTCATCATATCTGTCAGGCTAGGTGCAGATAACAAGTAACAGTTCAGGTGTGCTGATTATACAAAGAGTTCAAAGCACATACCATGAGCAGGTCTAAGCAGAGCAGGTCAGCTGGGACTTGTAGTACACCGCTGTAGACGAAGGTAGGTGATTGCTGGACCTTGTAGTTCACTGCTGTAGATGAGGATAGATGAGTGCTGGACCTTGTAGTTCACTGTTGTAGATGAGGATAGATGATTGCTGGACCTTGTGGTTCACTGCTGCAGATGTGGGTACTAGTAGAATCAGGCAAAGCGTAGTCTAGGCAAGCTGGGTCATACACAGGTAGATCAGAATCCAAACGGTACAGAATCAGAAGCAAGCAAGGAAGGTCAAACAAGCCGGGTCAAACACGAAAGTCACAGAGCAAATATCAGCTGGATCAAACACAAGTGAACTCTAACACGAGCGCTGACTGAATGCTGATACAGGTGATTTAAACGTGAGCTGGCCAATCACTGTTGTTTCCCAGACACAGGCTGTGTCAGGTGAGTTGTGCTGGGTCCTAAAGGGATTCTAGCACTGACAATATCATACAGCAGCAGCCCTGAAGAAGGGGGAGTCTTTGTTCCACCAAAACGTGTTGGTTTTATTATGCTTTACTACTTTCAATAAAACAACCACATATTCACCTTTACTTCACTTCTTATTTGATACCGGGCTCTCCTTTTACCTACCTTCACTAGGGATGAGCCGAACACCCCCCGGTTCGATTCGCACCAGAACTTTCGAACGGACCCCGCGTTCGTTACGAACGTTAGAACCCCATTGAAGTCTATGGGACTCGAACGTTCGAAATGGAAAGTGCTAATTTTAACGGCTAATATGCAAGATACTGTCCTAAAAAGGGTTTGGGGACCTGACTCCTGCCTCAGGGGACATGGGTCAATGCAAAAAAAAAGTTTTAAAAACGGCCGTTTTGGCGGGAGCACTGATTTTAATGACGATTAAAGTGAAAAAAAAGTGAAATATTCCTTTAAATATGGTGCCTGGGGGTGTCTGTGGTATGCCTGTGAAGTGCCACGTGTTTCCCGTGTTTAGAACAGTCCCTGCACCAAATGACATTAAACGGAAATAACATCATTTAAAACTGCTTGCGGTTTTAATGTTATATCTGGTCCTTGCAATATGGTTGAAAATCATTCAGAAAAATGGCATGGGTAGCCCTCCCTGCCCATTACCAGCCTATTTGGGTCTTGTACGCATATTAAGGGGAACCCTGTACCCATATTAAAAAAAGGAAAGGCGTGGTGCCCCCATGCCCTATATACTCAGAACAGCAGTATACAGGCGGTGCAAACAAGACAGGGACTGTGTAGGTTTGTTGTGTTAAGTTGAATCTGTTTGTAATTTTCAACTGGTACATTTTTAAAGTGTAGCTCCAGTCAAAAAATCTATTTTTAAGCTTTTTGGAAAACATAGGGAAGGGTTATCACCCCTGTACAATTTGTTTTGTCGTCCATCTTTTTTCATCTCACTTGCTGCTGTCTGATGTTTGCAAGTTGGATGTTTGAAAGTAGGGGCCTGCCCTATATGCTCTGCAGATATGGCGGAACAAGGTGTTGGTTTTGCCACAACATTGTAAGCCCTCAAAGTGACTCTTGGTGGGCGCTGGAGCGCCCTGCTGTGAACGATTATATCAAGAATTGTAATTACATGCCATTGTTGAACAGTGGTAGAAAAATTGACCTTTGGTGGTTGTGGTGCTGGTGCCACAACACTATAAGTCCTCACCGTTACTCTGGGTGGGCACAGGAAGGGGCCCTCCTGTGAAATATTATATCAAGAATTGTAATTACATGTCCCTGTTAAACAGGGGCAGAAAAATTGGGCCTTAGGCACTGGTGCTGGTGCCACCACAATGCAACCTCTGCCATATACTCTAGTTTTATTGCAGGAATTAGCCCTGCTGCAAAGCATTGCATCAAAAATTGTAATTAAACGCCCCTGTTAAACAGGGGCAGAAAAATTGGGCTGCTGGCATCACCTAGAACCAAAAAACTCCTGCAGATGCCTTTTTTATAGAACAGCAGAAATAAAGGGGTATATACAGATGTATACTGTGCTGTGCCAGAGGCACACACAACTTCCAATAACTCCTGCAGATGGCAATTGGGCTCAAATAGAGAACAGCTATGTAGGTGGATTATAGCGGTATGTACTGGGTACAGAGCACGCAGACAGGACGCACTCCTAACACTACTGACTGCAAGCTCTATTATTAAAGATGGACCACTAGCTATATAGGTGAGGTGAATATCACGGTGTATACTGCGGTCAGGGCACGCAGACAATAACCAGAAAACAGCAGAGATAAAGGGGTATATACAGATGTATACTGTGCTGTGCCCGAGGCACACACAACTTCCAATAACTCCTGCAGATGACAATTGGGCCCAAATAGAGAACAGCTATGTAGGTGGATTATAGCGGTATGTACTGGGTACAGAGCACAGGGCAGCACGCACTATCTCCTAACACTACTGACTGCAAGCTCTATTATTAAAGATAGATCACTAGCTATATAGGTGAGGTGAATATAGTGGTGTATACTGCGGTCAGGGCACAGACAATAACCACTACACAACAGCAAGATAGGAAATCAGCCAAAAACGATCGGCGTGTAACTGTGTTGAAGGTACACAGAACACCCACTGCTTCAGATGCCAACACACTACACGAGGCCGCCTCAAAGGCGGCCTTATATAGTGTGGGGCGTGCACTACACAGCCTGAGCTATGATTGGCCACAGGCATCCTGCCTGTGGCCAATCATGGCTCTCCTCGCTGCTGGCGCTGCGATTGGCCAAGCATGCGGGGTCACAGTGCATGCTTGGCCAATCATGAGCCAGCAATGCACTGCGTCATCGCAGTGCATTGTGGGCCGTGCGCGCCACACGAATTTTGATGCGAACGGACCAAGAGTTCGGATTTTGCCGAACGGACGAACAGCCAATGTTCGAGTCGAACGTACGTTCGACTCGAACACGAAGCTCATCCCTAACCTTCACAAGTATATGCGGAACTACCTGGAGGGCGTACCCAGAGGTAGCAGCCCAAGCCCCTCAAAAGGGGCTCACCGCCACTTTTCTGCCAAGTTAGACTGGATTCACCGGGAGCAAACTTCCCCAACACACCCCCACCACCACTCACTCACAGACCCTCAACCAAGCAAGTCAGTCCAGCATGGTCTCCCACCTGTAAGAGTCACCCTATAACCGGAGGGGCCAGAACCCGGATCTTCACTGTAGGATCACCAGGTATTATTTTAATAAAAGCCGCATTCTATATATATATTTTTTTACTTCACTTATATTAATAGCAGATAAAAAGGACTGTTTTTACAAAGCTTTAGTCTCACAATGGGTGACCACAGGAAGGGGATGTGCATACCATCAATGTGCTATAAAAAAAACAGGTAACAGTATTAGGAGGCTCAAAACCCCTAAGAGATCTAAAAATAGTATATAGAACACTTAAAATTGTAACAGTTACCTAAGGCCCTCATAACCACACACACCGCCGTGCCTTGTGTATGCTGACCCAGAATTCCAGTTTGTGAATGGAAACCAGAGTCAGTTAATGCGAGACCTACAAAATAAAATAAAAATAAAGATAAAATAAAAAATAACCCTAAAAACAACATAAATCAAAGTAGAACGTGCAGCTAAAAGCACAGAAAAGTATTCATGCTTGCTTGCAGTGTTTTTCCATTCCATAAACAACAATTTTATTGATTTGCAATGTGTCCCTGAATTTTCCAGCAAATGTGAATACACCTGGAAGAGTCAATTCTCCAGCACAGATTTTGTGGGTGAATTTCATGTCTAAAATCTGTTAAGCCCCATACACACTATCAGATTTTCTGCTGGTTTTTGTCTTCAGATTTACCAAAACCATGTAGTGCAAGGGCCTGCCTGATTGCATACAAACTGAAACTCTGAGGCCACGTACACACGAGAGGATTGTCCGCCCAACTTAGTCCGCTGAACCGTGTTTCAGCGGACAATCCGCTCGTGTGTGGGCTTCAGCGGACTTTTTCAGCGGATTGTCTGACGAACAAAGTCTTACGGAATTTCCGTAATTTTGTCCGTCCAAACTTGGTTTCAGCGGACAGTCCGCTCGTGAGTATGCTAGTTCGACGGACTAAGTTTGGCGCATGCTCAGAAAGGATTTACACGGCGAAGGTTGCATTGCAGTGTATTGGACGTCAAATTTTTCGTCCCATCGTACGTGCTGTACACGTCATCGCGCAAGCTTTCAGCGGACTGTCTGTTCATCGTATGTGGTCAAGTCCGTTCATTCAAAAGTTGGACGGACTGTCTGTCGGATTGTCTGACGAACTTAGTTGGGCAGACAATTCGCCCGTGTGTACGCGGCCTCATGGTGCATACTCACAATCGGCCTTTCCGGCAGACTTGGTCCGGAATCCGTCGGACAATTCGATCGTGTGTGGGCTCCAGCGGATTTAGAAATAGAACCTTTTTTCGAATCTATCCGACGGACTAAAAATCGGGAAAACCGCTCGTCTGTGTGCTGGTCCGACGGACCAAATACGACGCAAGGGCAGCTATTGGTTACTGGCTATTGAACTTCCTCGTTTACGTAATCGCGTTCAAAATGAACGGACTTTCGAACAGACTAATGCCCTGTACACACGGTCGGACATTTCGACCACAAAATCCGTCTGATTTTTTTTCAGACGGATTTTGTTCGAAACTTGTGTTGCATACACACGGTCGCACAAAGTTGTCAGAATTTTCCGATCGTTCTGAATGTGGTGACGTCAAACGCGTACGTCGGGACTATAAATGGGCCAGTAGCCAATAGCTTTCGTCTCTTCGTTTATTCTGAGCATGCGTGGCACTTTGTCAGTCGGAATTTATGCGATCGGATCATGTTGACGGAAAATTTTAGATCCTGCTCTCAAACTTTGTGTGTTGGAAATTCCGACAGAAAAAGTCCGATCGGATTTTTCCGACAACATAATCCACTGGACTTTATCCATCGGAATTTCCGAACCGTGTGTACAGGGCATTAGTCCGGTCGTGTGTGGCTAAGTCCGTTTCGTTCAGAAAGTCCATCAGACCTCCGCCGAAAGTCAGTTGGGAAGACCGCCGGACCCAGTCCATCAAAAAGTCTGGTTGTGTGTACGCGGCACTAAGGTTTGATGTCATATTATATGGTTTTGGTAAATCTGAAGGAAAAAAAATCTGCAGAAAATCTGATAGTGTGTATAGGGCTTTAAATACACATATAAACTGATAGGAAGATTTTAGTTGAAATGATTGGTTTGGTGACAGGGTCTCTTTAAAAGAAACAGTTGTTCTATTTCCACAGGTACTACGGGCTGGGGTGTAGCAGATGGCAGTGGTTGAAACTTAGATTAAACAGTGCTGAATAAAATATCTGCATTACATTTGACCTATACTTTAAACACTTGACCTCTGGAAGATTTACCCCCCCCCCCCCCCCCTTCATGACTAGGCAAATTTTTTGCACTGCATTACTTTAACTGATAATTGTGCGGTCGTGCGGCACTGTACCCAAATAAAATGTATGTCCGTTTCTTTCCCCACAAATAGAGCTTTCTTTTGATGGTATTTTTTGCGCTATAAGGCTGCGTTTCCACTAGTCTGACTTGTCTTGCGACTTGTCCTGCGACTTGGGACTGCAAAGTCTTACCCCATGATTTCCAATGAGTACCGTTCATATCTGTGCAACAGTGGTCCTTGCACTACTTTGGTCCCACTTTGATGCGACTTGAGGTCCATAGAACTCAAGAATACACAGGCATTGCTTCAAGTCGCATCAAAATCATGGGAAAAATCCAGGCAAAATCGCGCAACTTTCAGGTCGCAATAGGGGAAACCTAGGCTAAACAACAAAAAAAAAAAAGTACGACAGTTTTGATTTAAAAAAAATCTTTTCTTACATTTTGCTATAAAACATATCCAATAAAAAAATTGAACAAATCAAATGTCTTCATCGATTTAGGCCAATATGTATTCTGCTACATATTTTTGGTAAAAAAAAATCCCAATAAGTGTATATTGATTGGTTTGCGCAAAAGTTATAGCGTCTACAAACTATGGGATGTTTTTATTTATTTTTACTAGTAATGTCGCTGATCAGGGACTTATAGGGGGACTCCAATATTGTGGCGGGCATTCGGACACTAACTGACAGTTTTGAAATTTTTTGTGGACCAGTGACACTAATACAGTGATCAGTGCTAAAAATATGCACTGTCACTGTACTAATGACACTGGCTGGGAAGGGGTTAACATCAGGGGGTTGATAAAAGGATTAACTGTGTGCCTAGCCTTTGTTTTATTACAGTGTGGAAGGTGCTTTTACTAAGGGAAGAGACGGAATTTATTCCCTGCTTTGCAGGAACACAGGATCCATTCCTTCCCTCCTGTCAGAACGGCGATCTGCCTTTCTGCTGAATTATCGGCGGGACATCGAGTCTGTGGTACCATCCGCTGGGCTCCAGCTGTGTGTGTTCACAATGGGAATGAGCCACCAGGGGCGCTCATACTTGTACCCCAGCCGGTGCACAGGTGCCACCCTATAGCAGGCGGACCTAAAGTGGTAAAAGATACCTTAAAAGTCTTTCTGGTAAATAAAGAAGAAATATATTATATACTTGTACAAGAGAAAATGCTGATCCTTGTTCCATACAGGGCTGCTCATAACATGGACATTTGGCCAGGAGACCTCTGCTGAAGGAGGGAGTCGTGATTCAACCTAAGCTGACCTACCAGTATCCCAGTCTACACAACTGGCAGGGGAGGCGTAACATCCTGGACCTGACTGCCAGTTTCCTGGGTACAATACAGAGGGGATCAACTCCAGAGATACAAACGATAATTCTCCCGCTCTACAAGACTCTGGTCCGGCCGCACCTGGAGTATGCTTTCCAGTTCTGGGCACCAGTCCTCAGGAAGGATGTACTGGAAATGAAGCGAGTACAAAGAAGGGCAACTAAGCTAATAAAGGGTCTGGAGGATATTAGTTATGAGGAAAGGTTGGAGAAGAGACGCTTGAGAGGGGATATGATTTCAATTTATAAATTCCACACTGGGGACCCTACAATAGGGATAAAACTTTTTTGCAGAAGGGAATTTAATAAGACTTGTGGGCACTCATTAAAATTAGAAGAAAAGAGGTCTAACCTTAAACTACATAGAGGGTTCTTTACTGTAAGAGCGGCAAAGATGTGGAATTCCCTTCCACAGGCGGTGGTATTAGCGGGGAGCATCAATAGTTTAAAAAAAATATTAGATAAGCACCTGAACGACCGCAACATGCAGGGATATACAATATTGGTACCCCATGACGACGTCCTATTGATGACGAAATGCGTATGGAGCAGGAGCGACGTTCTGACGCCACCGCTATACGCCTAGTCCCGGAAGCTACGGGCTGTGAGCAAGGCCGGCTGGCTCGCAGTTTTTGCTGATTATATCTACGTTATTGTAAGTGTCGATTTGACTTTTAATAAATTTATAAGGGTTTTTAAGCTATGCGAGTTCTCATTTATCTTTTGGGAAATGTGCCGCATGGCATGCCTGAATCTGTGGATTAGCCCTTTGGAGCTGGGAATTCCTTTGGTATCAGCCAGTCATTAATTTGTGTCGTTTCATCTGTGGATCACTCTATTGAAGCTGAGGAATCTCTCGGGTGCGATAATTCACCCCGGGCTGGGGTTATAGCCATTCGCACAGTGTGGCCCCCTGTAGTAAGGGACCACCTCGTTCTGGTAAAGCGGCAGTGTGTTATTCGTGGTGGAGGTGCTTCATGAGTCTTCTTGTGTGGAAGTCTGGGTGCTACACTAATGCTAAAGAATCACTGAATCTCATAAGGACTATTTATTATTAATTTATCCTATTAATTAACGTGATCACTATCATATGTGGATTTTTTAGTCACGTGTTCATATTAAATTTATGTTATATGTTCTTATCACATTAATTCACGGGATCACTATCTTATGTGGACTTTTCCTTTAGTCACATGTTTATATTGAGTTTACGTTATACGTTTTTTGATTACTATATAACATATATTTTATCACTCAGTATTGATAATTTATCTCATTTATTGATATTTCATTTTTGTTACTATTCAATATTATTTATAGTACCTAGCCGGGCTTGGATGTTTTTCTTGGAAAAAAAAATACCTTTTAATAAACCATGTTACTATGTTTTGCTCTACTTTGTTGGCCCCCATACTTTCCCTTATTCAAAGTCCCATAGGCTATTTTCCTTTTGTTGCATTGTTTAGGGATGGAGGTATGTAGTATCAAAACTGTCTCTTTTTTTTCTTGGTAAGAAAAGGCTTTCCCGTCTTGCCACTCTACCCCATAGCCCAGACATATGAAGAATACGGGAGATTGTTGTCACATATACCACACAGCCAGTACTTGCCAGATATTCCTGCAGCTCCTTTAAAGTGGTTGTAAACCCTTACAACCAACTTTGACCTACAGGTAAGCCTAGATTAAGGCTTACCTGTAGGTTCAAGAAATATCTCCTAAACCTACACGGTTTAGGAGATATTTGCCAAAAGACAGGCATGCGCCGTAGACAGCGGCGCGCAGGCGCACTGAGCGCACCGTGGTCAACGGCAATATGCCGTGAGTGGCGGCTCCCGTGCGCATGCGCAGGAGTGACGTCATCGTGGCTTCACCGAATGACAGCGGCAGAGCAGCGAGACCCACCGAGAAGATGGACGCTCCGGACTACAGGGGACAGCGGTGACTTCGCTGGCTCCTGTGTCAGGTAAGTGACACATAATGGACTACTATGCGATGCATAGTAGTCCATTATGCTTTACCTTTGCAGGGAATGAAAGAGGAAGTAAACTCATCAGGGATACTTCCTCTTTAATGTTGCTGTAGGCCTCTTGGCAGCCTCCCTGACCAGTTTTCTACTCGTCTTTTCATCAATTTTGGAGGGACGTCCAGTTCTTGGTGATGACTGTCTTCTCTATGTTCCATGGTATAGCTAATGCCTTGGAAATTTGTTTGTACCGTTCTCCTGACTGATACCTTAACAATGAGATCTCTGGAAGCTCTCCGCGGCCCATGGGTTTTGCTTTAGGGAGCCACTAAGAAAATGTCAGGAAAGACCTACTAGAACAGCTGAATTTTATTTGGGGTTAATCAGAGGCACTCTAAATGATGGCAGGTGTGTACTGACTCCTATTTAACATGCGTTTGAATGTGATTGCTTAATTCTGAACACCGCTACATCCCCAGTTATAAGAGGGTGTGCGCACTTATGCAACCACATTATCCCCCCCCCCCCTTTAAAGATTTCAGTTTGCTTTTCAATTGAGTTGTAAAGTTTATAGGTCACATTAAAGGTGGTAAAAGTTCTGAAATGATTTATCTTGGTCTCATTTTTTTACATCACAGAAACCTGACATTTTAACAGGGGTGTGTAGGCTTTTTATATCCACTGTATATATGCTCGAGCGGTAAGCGGTTCAGTGTTTCCAAAGGAAGAATGAGCTTTATTTATCAGTGACAGTGTCACTCCAGAAATACCACATCATTGGAATAGCTATTGTAGATGGAACACGTTTGCTTGCTTGATCTCTGTAATTCGAGATCCATAATATCTGGTAAGAGGCCACCTTTTTGCATAAAGGAGCACTTTCGAGCACTGGAGCTCTGTGGAGTGGAAAATTATTGGTTGTAAACAGCACCAAGCACTTTATCACTTTGCACACATATATGCACTTTCTGTGTATATATACTGTATATATATATATATATATATATATATATATATATATATATATATATTTATCGGTGTATAACATGCACTTTTTTCCCCTTGAAATTGGGGAAATCATGGGTGCATGTCCGCTACCACGGAGGCGAAGGAGGGAACGAGCGCCGCCGGAATAGACCGAGGCGAGTTGAGTGTACTGTGTACTCGACTAGGCTCGGTTCAGCTCGGCTCAGCTCAGTTTTGCTCACAGTCATGCCCAGTCCCACCATTGGACCGGTGTTGTGTCCATCATAGGACTGCGAGAGGAGTCAAGTACACAGGACATCTGGCTCTGTCAATCTCGGCAGCGGGAATGCTGCAGATGACACTTGGGCAAGGCTGCAGATGGACACTTGGGCAAGGCTGCAGATGGACACTTGGATAAGGCTGCAGATGGATACTTGGGCAAGGCTGCAGATGGACACTTGAGCAAGGCTGCAGATGGACACTGATAAGGCTGCATTGATGGGCATTTAAATGTACGTTTTTTCCTTAAACTTCCCTCCTAAAAGTTTTTTTCCTTAAACTTACCTCCTAAACTTGGGGTGTATATTATACGCCGGTGCCTGTTATACACCGATAAATACGGTATATAGGCTTGGCAGAGACTGTGAGCCAGGCCTTCTCGTCCAAAATCAGTGCCTGATCTCACAAATGCTCTTCTGGAAGAATGGTCAAACATTCCCATAGACCAGTGTTTCTCAACCTTTTTGAAGTCAAGGCTCCCTTTAAAATTATAGACAAACTCAAGGCACCCTTTAAAATTATGAACAGTCTCAAAGGCACCTCATTCTAAAATGTAAAAGACTATTCTAATAGTTTTCCATAATGCAGCGACAGCCACACGTAGGACACCCGTAAGCCCTTGTACACACGGTCGGAGATTCCGACAACTAAATCCGTCGGATCTTGTCTGAAACTGTTGCATACACACGGTCGGACAAAGTTGTTGAAAAATCCGATCTTTCAGAATGTGATGACGTAATTTCGTTACGATGGGACTACGTTCAGGCTAGTAGCCAATAGCTTTGATGTAGGAATTTGATCTGAGCATGCGTGGCACTTCGTCCGATCGGAATTCTCTACACAT
The DNA here is from genome assembly GCF_037356315.1 of Lithobates pipiens. NCBI lineage: Eukaryota > Metazoa > Chordata > Amphibia > Anura > Ranidae > Lithobates > Lithobates pipiens. The sequence continues at coordinate 28,657,687 of NW_027507789.1, forward strand.
GATCGGAGTATGTCCTATCGGACAAGTTTGTTGGAAAATATTTCCAGCAAGTTGGAAAATTTGGTCCGACGGATATTCAGACAGAAACAGTCCGATACATACCACACACAGTCGGATTATCCGACAACACGGTCCGATAGGACACATTCTGACGGATACTCCGACCGTGTGTACAAGGGCTTAGAGGTGATTGATTCTTTCAAAGCACATACACTTTTGCACACTGGTATAGACTATTATTCCTACTGTGTTCCTCTTCTCCCTCAATTCTCTCTAATGTGACCCCAGTGCTGAGGGAGAGGGGCACAGGAGGGTCAAACAAGGATGCTGCGGAGGCAACATTCATCATCCTTATCAACTAATGATGTCATTGGTTGTTAGTCGTTGTCTAGAAAGTCGTAATGGCGCACAATGAAAACCTGTGGCTTTGTGTAAATAAAAGGCAGGCTTGATCCACCTGCTGGCTTGTATACAGTTTTTGATAATGTTTTAGGCATTTTGCCAAGGCACCCCTGAAGAAGTCTCAAGGCACCCAAGACACACTCCTAAACCTTGTGGACAGCCTTCCCAGAAGAGCTGAAGCTGTTATATCTGCAAAGGTTGGGCCAACTCAATATTGAACCCTACGGACTAAGACTGGGATGTCATTAAAGATCATGTGTGTGAAAAGCAGTGTTTCTCAACTCCTGTCCTCAGGACCCACTAACAGGCCGGATTTTATGTATTACCTCAATACTGAAATCACTGTGCAGCAAATGAGCATCGCCTGTTATGTATTTCAGTTATCTTGAAAACCTGGCCTGTTAGTGGGTCCTGAGGACAGGACATGAGAACCACTGGTGACAAGGCACGTGCCCCAATACTTTTGGCAATATAGTGTATATTCCTTATTTATAGTATTACGATGATATTTGAACTTTTCAATTTTTTTCATTTATTTGATCACTTGTTGCTGATTTTAATTTAAAGGAACAGCGCACCATTTTTTTTTGTATATATACCTTTTAGTCTAGTATTCTAACATTTGAGTGGCAGCAGTTCACAATGTTTGTGTTGGCCGTGCGCAAGACCTACTCTTTTCTTTTTTTTGGATTTATATATCTTAAAATATCATCAACATGGAACATATCACTCTCTTGTGTGCAGTATAAGGTGTAATCTACTTTTTTATTGTTCAATGCTGCCCCCTACTGGACAGTAGAGACACTGCATAAAAAGTAATGTTTTCGCGTTATATACTGTATAATACAAAGTATAGGAGATGTATTGGTTTAAGCAAAGGTGACCCTACCTTATAGACTGTTTTATCAATATGAATGGTTCTGATGTATTTAAAGAGGAACTGCAGTCTGCTCACATAATCAATTTGTAATAAAAACATCTTTCCCATTCTGAACCTTCCCTTCAACCACTTTGCATATTATTTTATACATATTGCAATTCTGTACTTGCTAAATATGCTGCAGAAATCTCCCTCCACCAAGTCACATATCATCACAACTGCTTAGTATATCCAGGTGAATTGTACCTGGTTTTTCGGGACAAATTGGGCTTTCATTTGGTAATAAATGGCAATGGACATCTATTTATTTATTTCATATATATATATATATATATATATATATATATATATATATATATATATATATATATAATTATTATTATTATTTATAAAAGAATGCTGGCACAAAATAGTAAAAAAATTATATATATATATATATATATATATATATATATATATATATATATATATATATATATATATATATATATATATATATATATATATATATATATATATAGCTGTATATTTCTTGCTTTTACAATAACCACCAAAGAACAACCCAAAATGAATTTTCCTGCTGCCGGTGATCGGGAATATACCACATTTGTGTATGTTAATTGTTGTTTGTATCCATAGTAGGGCCCAAAAACAATAGTGCATTTTGCTTTTTTTATCTTACTAAAACACACTGATCCTAAATTAAAGTGATTGTAAAAGCTATTTTTTTCCCCTATAAAAATAACAAACATGTTATACTTACCTGCTTTGTTGCAGTGGATTTGCATGGAGCCCAGATCCTCTTCTTCTCGGGTCCCTCCTCTAACTCACCTGGCCCCTCCCTCCCGTTCAGTGCCCCCACAGCAATCAGCTTGCTATGGGGGCACCTGTGTTCATTCAGACATGGAGCCCCAACTTGGCCCGCCCCTCTCTCCCCTGATTGGCTAGCTGACTTTGATTGAGCAGTGGGGGCCAATGGTGCAGCTGCTGTGTCTCAGCCAATCAGAAGGGAGAATCTCGGAAAGGCTGAGACACTCATGGACAGTGGCGTCACTAGGGGGTGGCTTTTGGGGCTATAGCCCCGTATCTGGGGCCCATAGCCCCGAGTCTCTGCCGGGGTCCCCAAGGGGAGGCGAGGCTCTCTGGGGACCCTGATGTAAGTGGGGAGCTCTCTGGGGACCCTGATGCAAGGGGAGGCTCTCTGGAAACCCCGATGTAAGTGGAGGGCTCTCTGGGGACCCTGATGCAAGGGGGAGGCTCTCGTGGGGCTCTGATGTAAGGAGGAGTATCTCTGGGGATCCTGATGTAAATGGGGGGGCTCTCTGGGGATCCAGATGTGATGGGGTCTCTCTGGGGACCCTGATGTAAGTGGGGGGGCTCTCTGGGGATATATACGCACACGTATATTACTGTATATACATGTGTATGCCTGCCCAAGCGCATGCCTTTCTTTACCATGCTGCCGGGGTCCCCAAGGGGAGGCAAGGCTCTCTGGGGACCCTGATTTTAAGGGAGAGGCTCCCTGGGGACCCTAATGTAAGGGGGGCTCTCTGGAAACCCCGATGTAAGTGGAGGGCTCTCTGGGGACCCTGATGCAAGGGGGAGGCTCTCGTGGGGCTCTGATGTAAGGAGGAGTATCTCTGGGGATCCTGATGTAAATGGGGGACTCTCTGGGGATCCAGATGTGATGGGGGCTCTCTGGGGACCCTGATGTAAGTGGGGGGGCTCTCTGGGGATATATACGCACACGTGTATTACTGTATATACATGTGTATGCCTGCCCAAGCGCATGCCTTTCTTTACCATGCTGCTATGGGCTCTAGCCCCAGATCTTTTGTAGACCTAGCAACACATCGCTGGACAGAGATGGGGCTCAGGTAAGTATTAGGGCGGCTGAGGGGGGGCTGCTGCACACATCTTATCTTAATGCATAGAATGTATTAAAGTAAAATAAAACTTTCTGCCTTTACAACCCCTTTAAAAAATTTTTTTTTTTTTAAATCCTACCTCAAATACAGGAACCCTGACCGATGACTCTGACCTTGAACTGTGACCCTAACCCAGACACTGACTTCAATCAAGCCCTAATCTAGCTGTTTGATCTTATTTTTTTTTTTATATTCATTTATTTACACCCACTGTTCTTTGCTTACACTTTTCTCCTCTAGTACGGGGAAAAAGATACAGTGGGGTTAATTTAAAAAAACCTAAGAGTGCAAAATCTGGTGCAGCGCTCCATAGAAACCAATCAGCTAATAACTTCAGCTCGTGCAATTAAGCTTAGACAATAAAACCTGGAAAATGATTGGTTTCTACGCAGAGCTGCACCAGATTGTGCAGTCTCCAGTTTTGGTAAATCAACCTCACTGTATTATATAATTCCCTGATGCCCCACCTGTGGCCCTTTGGCATTTGAGATATGGCCCTTGGGCCCCAGTAGTCAGCAGAGATTGCACTGATTTTTAAAAGGTCCCTCAATTGCAGGAAAGTCCATCGGTTTCATGCAACACATCCCCTATCTTTGCTGGTCTCATATAGTATGACTTCAGTCTCCACCACTATCTGACCAGGGGTGTTGCTAGTTACAAAAGATCTGGGGCTAGAGCCCATAGCAATGTTTCAAAGAAAGTCATATGCTTGGGCGGGCATACACATGTATATAATATACGTGTGTGTGTATATATCCACAGAGAGCCCCCATTAAATTAGGATCCCCAGAGAGCTTCCCCCTTGCATGAGGGTCACCAGAGAGACTCCCCCTTGCATCAGGGTCCCCAGAGACCCTCCCCCTTGCATCAGGGTCCCCAGAGACCCTCCCCCTTAAATCAGGGTCCCCAGAGAGCCTCCCCCTTAAATCAGGGTCCCCAGAGAGAATGGAGATTAGGGGAAGGGGCTGGTAAATATGTAATTTACCGGCCCCTTCCCCTTCTAAATGAACACACTCTCTCGCTACATCCATTCATAACTGTGTTTACTATGCTTCGGTTTGTGAATGAACAGGAAGCTGCTCAGCACAGAGCACTTCCCATTCATTCATTATCCAGTGCAGCTGAGGCTGCAGAGAAAGGTGTGCGTGTTTGAGGTTTGGGGTACACACCCTAATGCAATAGTCTGCGCACACCTATGCTTTTGACGCCTGAAGTGGATAAGCTCATTTCCCTTTGTTAATATAGTCCACCGCCTGATTAAATATGGCTCGTTCTTATCTAAGCTTAGCTCACATAGCACACAGGGTTTAACCACTTGCCGACCGCCGCATGCCAATATACGCCGGCACAATGGCAGCGGTGGGCAAATGGGCGTACTTGTACGTCTCCTTTAAGAGCCGGGGGTTAGGAGGCACACGCGCACCGCTGCATACAGCGCAACCGTGCCCACGGTACTGGCGGACTCGATGTCCGCCGGTCTCCCGGAGATCGTGTCATGGAGCCTCAGAACGGGGAAGTGTCTATGTAAACAAGGCATTTCACCATTCTGGCTTGTGTCATGACATAGATAACTGCTCCCTGTCATTGGGAGCAGTGATCGCTGTCATGTGACTTGAAGCCCATCCCCCTCACAGTTAGAATCACTCCCTAGGACACACTTAACCCCTTCGTCGCCCCCTAGTGTTTAACCCCTTCACTGACAATGTAATTTACACAGTAATCAGTGCATTTTTATAGCACTGATCGCTGTATAAATGACAATGGTCCCAAAATAGTGTCAAAAGTATAATGTTGCAGTCCCGATAAAAATCGCAGATCGACCCATTACTAAAAAAAATAAAAAATAAATAAAAATGCCATAAAACTATCCGCGCAAAAAATAAAAACCGCAGAGGCGATCAAATACCACCAAAAAAAAGCTCTATTTGTGAGAAAAAAGGACGTTAATTTTGTTTGGGTGCAACGTCGCACGGTGCAATTGTCAGTTAAAGCTGCGCAGGGCCGAATCGCAAAAAGTGCTCTGTTCAGGAAGGGGGTAAAATCTTCCGGGGCTGATGCGGTTAAAGTGGATGTAAACCCGATTCATGAAATTTGAGCTGGGCACATATATCTGCAGTGCTCTGTTATCTCTCTTTAAAGCACTACGTCCCATTGCTTTATCCTTGTCCGTTCTTATGTTATCAGCATGATAACATCTGACAAGTTTTCTGTCAACTGTGATAAAACCAGCCTGAAATTTGTGTCAGGGCGGGTGCGATGAATGGATTAGCAAAGAGCTGGTCCATTCACAGCACAGCTCTGCAAGTCTCTGCCTATGAGGAGAGGGGGGTGTGTGCCTTTTCTCCAATCAGCTATCTCACAGTGTATGGCAAGACTCCTCTCCCCCTGCTGGAACAGGAAGAGAAAATTCTAACAGGATGGGCACTTTCTAAACAGTATATAAAGATGAAGACAGCAGATATAAATGTAAAACTAATGTAGGAAGATTTGTTTCATCTCTGTGTATCATCTGAGGCTGTTCACTTCACTGGGTATATGTGAGAGTTTACATCCACTTTAAATTCTCCCAATAAAGTGGTAGTATACTGCTGTTTTTTAAACCTGCAAGGCAAAGTCATAATGTGTTAGTATGTGTCGCATACTGGCAAAGTTATAATGTGCTAGTATGCGTCGCATACTAGCTCATTATGTGAAACTTACCTTAAAACAAAGCCCTCCAGGGGCATGCTGTCGTCGCTGACAGAGCTTCCATCATCATCTGGTCTTCCTCCTGGGTTGGTGGACTCCGGTCCTTTGATTGGATAAGCCACTGTGACATCGTGCCTGTGCTTGCGTGCAGGAGCCGCTGTTCTCAGCATAGAACTCTGAAGCAACAGCACGGTATGCCATTCCTTCAGAGTGCATGCGGCGGTGATGTCACCCGGAGATTTACAAGTAAATATCTCCTAAATCCACATTTAGTTTACTGTACTTATAGGTAAAAATCATCCATGGAAGTTTACTCACACTTCAAGGGACACAAAGCTTTTCAGCAATATTAATCTCATCAAGTACATTTTACATTCAAAAGGAGAAGAAAATCACTTACAGTGCAGTCATAGCCAATAACAGCCTGCCACACTGATCAGGTGACCCGGGCATCCCAGTTCCAGATCATTAGACAGGCTGTAAGGATCTTAGGTTGGATCTGTGCAGAGAAGCAAGGAAGATGAAGAATATGTATGTGTGTGTATATATATTTATATTACATTTAGTCTATTTTATATATTTCTGTTTATTTGTATTTTGTCTTATATATAATATTTATTTATTAAACAACTAGAGGGTCTTGCGAGCTTCCAGAACAAATGTGTAAAATGTAAATCATTAAATGTGAATACATTTCCAGCTGCTGGCCCTGTTTACAGTCTCAATACAAATGTGCTAAATAAATCTAAAAATGCCGCACTGATAAAAATACTCACTCTGTAGGTGCTTGTACCGATCTATATCCAGCAAAAACTTTTATATCCCATTAAAAGCCATAGGTCCCTTTGTATAGGCACCGCAGGTAGTTCTAATGCTGCTGCTTCTGCCCAAGCCTGTCCTTGTCTCCTCCCCAACGCGTGTCGACACAGGGATGCGTGAATGTGAGTTAGGGGGACGTGAGGAAGACACGTGATTCCCTGTGTCGACACGCGTTGGGGAGGGGACAGGACGGTCCTGCTGTGTCTGTACAAACGGACCTCTGGCTTTTAATGAGATATAAAAGTTTTTGCTGGATATAGATCGGTGCGCTACAAGCACCTTGAAAGTGTGAGTACATATATATATATATTTATATATATATATATATAATTTTTTTGTATTATGTTACATTTCAGCCCTGATGAATTGGTCAGAGTAAAGCCTCCGAAAACACATTGGATTTGTAAACAAATTTGCCTTAAGCATAAACTTGTATCTGGACTTGACTGGAATATTACGGTGTGGCGCTTTTATCCTAGACTCATTCGTCCTCATCACAATTAATATACAGTATATCACTTTTGGGTAGGCTGACACTTATTATTGAAGCCTGAAGTGTTTTTTTTTTTTTTTTTCAGAAGCCACGTGAACCTTCCTAATACTTTTAATAAATTTTAGTTAATTCGTAATACTTTTAGGATTTCAAAAAATAACACAGAGAAAAAGTTTGCCAAGTTTATTTCCAGTAATCAATAAATCCACAATCTGATACATCCTCTGCCATACGGCACATTACTTCCGCAATTAGATACATAGACAACAAAAATGTCATTGGCGTAAAAAATAAAACCCAATAAAACAGTGGTTTATCCTCTACATTGGGAGGATTCCGGAGAATGAAGAATGGACTTCATAATGTGTTCCATTCAGGGCCGTCTTCAACACAGGTCCAAAGGGGCAGCTGCACCGGGCCCAGTCATTGTTGTGGGACCCAATGCAGCCTCCCCTTGAGCCTGCAAATAGTTGATAAGTGGATTCGGGAGGACCAAAGGAAATGTTTGCCCAGGGTCCAATCAATATTAAAAACGACCCTGATTCAGTTCGAAAATCTGCACACACAGCACCATTGTTTCCTTTTTTTAAGTACGGTTTACTCAGTAAATTAAATCATGTCACCTTTTTTTGCAAGGCAATCGGTGTAAATTCCATCACAACAAAAAGTGAGCACTGAATTAATGCAATGCAACTATTCCTTGAATTAAAGTATAACTAAAGGCAAAACTTTTTTTTTAGTTTTGGATAGAGTGGAGATGGATTAAAACCCCGATCAGGTTTTTATTGCGGTCTGTGCCCCCCCCCCCCCCCCCCCATTAAGGAGATTCACTTTCTCTATTTGTTCTGGTGACTGTTATCACAAAGAGTGAAAATAAAAAATTAAATCCCAAATGTTGGGTTGTCACCAGAGCGGGATTAGAGAGGAAATCTTCCGTTGGGGACACTAGTTCTGGTGACATGTCCTCACTTTGGAGGGATTCTCTCTAATTTCATACCTTTGCATTGTGGTAATGCGCAATACATTTGCATGCACATGTGAGTGCATTGCAATCTTAAGGTCAACACAGCACACTAATGCCGCGTACACACGGGCGGACTGTATGGCGTACTTAGTCCCTCGAAACACATTTCAGCGGACAATCCGCTCGTGTGTGGGCTTCAGCGGACTTTTTCAGCGTGCAGTCTGGCGTACTAAGAATTTCGGATTTTTCGAAATTCTGTCCGTCGTACTTTGGTTTCAGCGGACAATCCGCTCGTCGGTATGCTAGTTCGACGGACTAAGAATGGCGCATGCCCATAAAGGATTTACACGGCGGAAGGGTACTTTGCTGTGTATTGGACTTCCTATTTCTAGTCCCGTCGTACGTGCCGTACACGTCATCGCGCAAGCTTTCGACGGACTGTTTGGGTATCCGTGTGTGGTCAAGTCCGTTCAGTGGAAAGTACGACGGACTGTCCGTCGGATTGTATGACGAACTAAGTACGCCATACAGTCCGCTCGTGTGTACGCGGCATAAGCGATGTACTGTATCAAAGTTGAATTTTAGGTACAGCACTTTTTCCATAGTTATACTGGTCCAGCTTGGACCAACATGTATATGTATGTGCCATAACCAGTGCTGGGACAAGGTCATCCAGCAAAGATGCCATTCTGCAGCCTCCCCCCCCCCTCTTCTATTCATGATGTACAAGTTTAGGGGATCCTACACCCAGCAGTCACGCTTATTAAAATCACTGCCGCTGTCACTACTTCTATCAGCCTTGCAACAGAAAGAAGGCGCCCCCATGCCTACAGTAAACTATTGCTCCTGGGGGCAACCGTCCCTCCAGCCCACCCATTGATCTGGCCCTGGCTATACCTCATGGAAGCTGGAAATCACTGCAATAGACACCAGTAGACTTGTGCACTGCCAAAAAATGTGTTCCTTTTTGTTTCATTCTTTGCTTTTCTAGTCATTCGTTATGATCGCAATCCATAAATTCGTACATTCGCACATTCGTAAATTTGTAAATTCGTACATTCGCACATTTGTAAATTCGTACATTCGCACATTTGTAAATTTGTACATTCGGAAATTAGAAAATGTGTATATTCGTAAATTCGTACATTTGTAAATTTGTAAATTCGTAGATTAGAAAATTCGTATATACGCAAATTTGAAATTAGAAAATCCGAAAACCCGAAAATTAGAAAATCTGAAATAGTAACTAACTATTAAATTATAGGTATTGTAATTTACTTTCAAATTTGGCGTTAGTGTACGTAAGGAATACGGATTTATCCGAAGTTACGAATTATCTGAAATAATGAATGCCACATCTAAACACATGAAACGGAATAAATGAATAATAAATAATAATAATAAAAAAAAGGTTTTATTATTATTACTGTTATTTATTATGATTGGAGTTCCACCCTAAAAACAAACATGTCATTTATGTGCATGAAAAAAAAAAACATTTGGAGAAATTATATATTTTTTTACTCACCTCTAAATGCCTGTTTCTAGGGGGTCCTTCGTAGTCTGCCTCCTTCAGCGCCTGGCGCTCTTGACGTCACTTCCCTCGGTGCAGGAAGGGGGATCAGCTCTGCCCCCTCCCTCTTGTCAATCATCTGGGACACGTCTCATGTCCCAGATGATTGCGTGGCCAATTTACGACGTGCGTGCGCTGCTTGCTCATGCGCAGTGGGTGCCCGGCTGTGAAGCCACAGCCGGGCGGCCACAGTTACAATGCCGGCGCCGCAGAGCGGAGGGGGAGGCGAGGGGGGCTTCGCATTCGCTGGACCCTGGGACAGGTAAGTGTCCGAATATTAAAAGTCAGCAGCTGCAGTATTTGTAGCTGCTGACTTTTAATTTTTATTTTTTTAAAGGGAATTCCTCTTTAATTCATTATGTTCTATGCGTTGGGATACAGCATTTGTTATTTCGGATAATTCGTAACTTCGGATAAATTTGTATTTCTTACGTTCAATAACAGCCAAATTTTAAAGGAAATTACAATATCTATAATTTAATAGTTAGTAATAGTTAAGTTTTTATTAGTTAATTATTAGTTCAGATTTCCAAATTTACTAATTTACGAATGTACGAATTTCTGAATGTGCGAATGTACGAATTTACAAATTTTCGAATTTACGAATATTCGGAAAAATTTGTTAAGCGGGTTTTCGTTAATTCGGATTAATTAATTCATTTATTAATGAATTAACGAATTTGTCAAAATTCATAAAAAAACGAATTTGGAACTAAACTAATTGCACATGTCTAGACACCAGTGCTGCAGTGATCTCCACTAGCTTCTGGGTCCCGTATTGAGTAGCTGTGCTGCTGCGTTCTGAACACAGGAGGTCACCAGGTCAACACGGGTGCCATTCAGGGAACATTTAGAATTTTCTCAATGAATGCAAAGTGTTCTCTGATTGGATGAGGTGGGCGGGTGACATCCTATTCTCCACCTCGTCCAATCAGAGAACACTGATTTGTTCCTATTTCGCACCATTAGTGGGCTGCAGCAACAGCCGATTTTCGAATTTGAGTAATCGGACAAGTTGCAATTATTCTGAAAAACCGTGCGAGAAATGTAATCGAAAAAGAAATGCGCATGTGCAGAAAAGAAAATTCCTGGAGAGAAAAGAAGATTCCCAGCCACGAAAAAAAAATTCTGTAGCAACACGAGGTGAAATTGAAGGCTTGGTTGGTCGAATTTCGAAATCAATGGTGGCACATCGGATCACAAAACGCACAGATTTTCTGATTTTCAAAAACGCCAATACCTATAATTTAATAGTTATTATTAGTTAGTTATTATTTAGCATTTTCTGATTTTCGTTTATTTGAATTTTCTGGTTTTCTCTCTTAATTTCAAATTTCCAAATTTTCAGACTTTCGAATTTTCGATTTCCAAATTCGGAATTGGAAAATCTGAAAATTCAAAAATCCGGAAATTAGAAAATTTTGATTTTCGAACTTACAAATTTACGAATTCCAAATTTTCGAAAAATAAAAACAAACAAATGAAATGAAAACTAACATATTTTTCAGCAGTGCACATGTCTAAATTGTGGTACTCTAGTCTGCATCCCCCTAAGGTAATACTTAAAACCTGGCCTGTTAGTGGGTACTGAGGACAGGAGTTGAGAACCACTGTTCTATAGTGTGTACTTGTCTCAATCCAGAGCACTAACATTTCTGTCTACTGCCTCGTTCCTCTGCTATCAGCATGAATCACTTCTGACACCAAGAGAAAAAAAGGTGACGGGGGAGCTCCAGCACACAACCTGTTATTGACAGCTTTAGCTCTGTTTATGTGTGCTGTGTGAAGGGGGGGGGGTGTCCCTTCCCTCCAATCAGCTCTCCAGAGTTCTCCTCACTGAGCTCTGCAGAGTTTAACTTCAGCTCCCCGCCGCCTGCTTTCTGAAAGCCCAGACAAGCTTTATAAATTCTGGAATTTGAATGGCTGTAGAGGAGAGAAGACTGCAGATAAACAGCTTATGTAGGAGGATTTGCTTAATCCCTGTGTATCACCTGAGGACAGTCACTTCACTGGGTACATGGAAGGGTTTACAACCACTTTAAAACGAACCTTGACCTGCGAAAACTAAGTTATAAGTGGAAGGCTTAGCCCTTGTACACACGGTCAGAGATTCCGACAACCAAATCTGTCGGAGTAATTACGACGGATTAATTCCGGAAGAGGTCCGGAAGTGATGTTGCATACACACGGTCGGACAAAGTTGTTGGAAAATCCGATTGTACATAACGTGATGACGTTATTTCGTTACGACGGGACTACGTTCAGGCTAGTAGCCAATAGCTTTGGTCTAGGAATTTGATCTGAGCATGCGTGGCACTTTGTCCGTCGGAGTAGGCTACACATGATCGGAGTATGTCCGATCGGAGCATTTTGACAGAAAATTTTACCGGCAAGTTGGAAAAGTTGGTCCGTCGGATATTCCCACGGAAACAGTCCGATGGAGATCACACACAGTCGGAATATTCGACAAAACGGTCCGATAGGACACATTCCGTTGGAATCTCCATCCGCGTGTACAAGGGCTTAGACATCACCGAGTGGAAATTGGAGCTGTGTACTTGCTGAGCCATTGCCGCAGGGCTCCAAAAACATGAGTATTTCTAAGGCACAGCTCTAGTACATACCACATGGTGGGGAAGCTCCTCTCAAAACAAGACGAAGAACTTCCACTGTATGATCGTTCGAGTATTGAGTATCACAAACTTTTTTTTCTTTCAAATAAAATACTCATTGTGGTTTTCCAACACTTTTTCCTCTCCTACAGCCTCTTTTCCAGCCACTTCCTATCTCCGTGCACCACAGTGATGGCTGCTTGGCATCTCTTAGGTTGGGTTTTCTCTTGGTGGCAACACTGGTCTACGCCTTCATAAGGGGTTCCCAAACAGCCAACTGTGGTCACCATCAGAAGCCCCCATGACAGGGTGACGATGCAGGAACACAATTGGTAGACTTGGACAGAGTGTTGTCACCCTATAACAGGAAGTACCTGAACAAGGACCATCATGGCAGGATCATCATGTATTATAGTAATTTTGGTGATTGGGTTTACATTACACGAGTGATCCTGTCCTCAGGGCCCACTAACAGGCCGGGTTTTATGTATTACCTTGGGGAGATGCAGACTAGAATACTGTAATCACTGAGCAGCAAATGATATCACCTGCGATGTGTTTCAGTTCTCTTGCAAACCTGGCCTGTTAGTGGACAGGAGTTGATGACCACTGCTTTATACTATAGGTTTTGATGGACCTTTGCTACTTAGAAGATATGTGTCGGGACGTAACCCAACATGGATATTTCTAAAAAATTACTCTGAATATTAAAAGTCTACGTTCACACTGGTGCGACTTGCGATTTGAAGGGTCCAGATCGCATGACAAGTCGCACCCCATTGTCGGCAATGGAGCTGTTCAAATTTGTGCGATGCCGACTTTGCGGTGCCGCACCGCTTTGAAAAAAAAATAGGTTCCTACACAATTTTTTTGCCATTTCAGGTGTGACTTACATAGACATCTGTGCAAGAAGTCAGCCAAGAAGTCAGGAATGTTTTGCCTTTACTCTTTAAACCTCAGAGAATATAGCCTTGGAACATTTGATTTTGCCTCATTTGTACACAACTAGATTTACATGTAGTTTCAATAAATTAACAATTATGCATTTTTTTTTTAAGTACACCCCTCAGTCATTAAAGTGTTACTAAACCCAGGACTCTGCATTCACTATATCTGGTCTCCCACAGACCATGGAAATGTCATTATTTTAGTAAATATAAACTGCAAAATACCTTTTCTCATCAGCAGTATATAGCAGTCTTGTGACTTCTATCAGTATCTAGTTAAAACTTGTAGGAGGAGTTTTCATTCCCCTCTGGCTCCCCTATGAGGCTGCATGACTCCTGACCCTCTGTCTGGACAATGTTTATTGGCCCAGTGCTGATCACATGCACCCTCCCAAGAAAAAAAAAAGCAATAAAAAACAAACTGAGCATGTGCAGAGTGCCCCCCCCCCCCAGGCTCTGTTCTATCAGAAGATGGATTGGGGACTGTGGAAGAAAGGGAAAAGGATCAAGCAGCCTTTTTACGGAGGATTAACCCCTTAGGTTCCACAGTGAGTATAACAAGCATGCTTTACTGAATATACAGGCTGATTTTACTGTTGTGGGTTTAGTAACACTTTCATCCAGTTTTGCATTTCTGTAGTCAAATCAAAGCAGCAAAACCTCAGCTCACCCAACCCAATCCTAGTTAGTGCATTAGTGCTCTGCAGACCACGCCTGACTGGCGCGTTTCGCTCCAACCCATTGGTCATGTAGTCAGATCAAGCATATACCCAGAGTGTACATCCACGTGGGTCCCATCCACAGACAGACGTCGGACCTGTGCAAATGTAAAGTCAAGGGAGCGCTTGGAGATCTGTGCAGCCAGATGCCTGTCATTGATTTGGACAGGCCGCCCGCATGGAACTCCTGTGCATCCCGTACACGTGAAGAGATCCTGCACAGGGGTGTACAGATCGATACGCATATTAACCCTTTCATGACTAAGCCTATTTTTGGAATTTGGTGTTTACAAGTTAAAATCCATATTTTTTGCTAGAAAATTACTTGGAACCCCCAAACATTATATATATTTTTTTAGCAGAGGCTCTAGAGAATAAAACGGCGATTGTTGCAATATTTTATGTCACACGGTATTTGCGCAGTGGTGTTTTAAACGCAACTTTTTGGGAAAAGGGACACTTTCATGAATAAAAAAAAAAAAACAGTAAAATTAGCCCAATTTTTTTGCGTAATGTGAAAGATAATGTTACGCCGAGTAAATAGATACCAAACATGTCACACTTTATAATTGCGCGCACTTGTAGATTGACGACAAAGTACGGTACCTAAAAATCTCAATAGGCGACGCTTTAAATTTTTTTTACGGTTACCAGGTTAGCGTTACAGAGGAGGTCTACTGCTAGAATTATTGCTCTCGCTCTGACGATCGCGGCGATACCTCACATGTGTGATTTGAACACCGTTTACATACGCGGGCGCGACTTCCGTATACGTTTTCTTTGCTTCGCGAGCTCGCGGGGACGGCGGGCGCTTTGAAATTTTTTTTTATTTTTTTATTTATTTTATTTATTTTAAAACGACTAAATTGTTTAAAAAAAAAAAAATAAATTTGATCACTTTTATTGCTGTCACAAGGAATGTAAACATCCCTTGTGACAGTAATAGGTGGTGACAGGTACTCTTTATGGAGGGATCGGGGGTCTAAAAGACCCCCCACCCCTCCTTTACACTTCAATGTATTCAGATCGCCGAAAACGGCGACTCTGAATACCGGATATTTTTTTAAAACCGGCGCCATTGGCAGCCGAGTAAACGGGAAGTGACGTCATGACGTCGCTTCCGTGTTTACGATGAGGAGACTGGAACGAAGCCGATTACGGCTTCGTTCCAGTTCCTCCGCAGCAGCCGGAGGCGTCGGACAGGGAATCGGTGCTCCCGATCGAGCGGGAGCACCGGTAACAGCGGCGAGAGGCGGCGGGAGGGGGGGACGTCCCCTCCCGCTCCTCCGGCATAACAGCCGAGCGGCTTTTAGCCGCATCGGTTGTTATGCCTGGATAGCCAATCGCCTGCTGCAAAAAACGGTACCGGGATGATGCCTGCAGGTGCGGGCATCATCCCGGTATACCCCCCGGAAGCCGAGTACGCAGATCTGCGTACGCTCGGCGGGAAGGGGTTAATATGGCCTCAGGCCTCATTCACACCTTAGTACTTTTTAGCTCGAAGGTGCAAAATGCCGGAGGAGAAAAAAAAATCAATTATTCTCTATGGAGGCGGTTCACATCTCCTCTCCAAGTTGCCTGAAGCTCAACAAAAAGTTCTGGATCTTTTTTTGTGTCTCGAATCGGGCATATTTTAGCATTTTCGGCACCTTTTTATTCTCATAGAGATTAATGCAAACGCACCAGTTGCACATTTGTGTGCGCATTTACACGATTTTTTGCTCAAATGGAAATATGTAAAAAATAAAATAGTAATAATATATGAATAAATAAATGCAAAATAAATACACAAATAACTAAAAATCATCATAAATAAAATGAATTAATAATATGTAATAATACATAAATAAATAATTAACCCCTAACCTTAAAAAAACTTAAAAAAATTATTATTATTATTATTATTATTAATAATAATAATAATAATAAGTTATTCATTTATTTTGTGTTAGGGTGTTTAGTTATTTATTGACATTATTTTACTTTTATTTTTTAAGGGTTAGGCATTAAAGTGGTTGTAATGTTTTTTTATCTTAATGCCTTCTGTGTCCAGCAGTCCCCCTAATACTTACCTGAGCCGATCTTGATCCAGCGACATTAGCTGAGACAGCAGCGTGGCACCATTGTTAGTCAGCCAATGAGGAGGGAAAGGGGGCAGGGCTGGGCTGCAGCTCCATGTCTGAATGGACACAGTGAGCTGCAGCTCAGCTCAGGTGCCCCCATAGATAAATATAACATGTTTGTTATTTTTAACTTAAAAAAAGCTAAGCTTTTATTATCACGTTAAGGTTAGGGGTTAATTATTTAGTTAATATTATTTACTATCCATTAATTGAATCTATTTGTTATTTATTTATGATTTTTATTTATTTGTGTATTTATTTTACATTTATTTCTTAATTTTCTTTTATTAATAATAATAATAATAATAATAATAATATTATTATTATTATTATTATTATTAGTAGTAGTAGTAGTAGTAGTATTAACAACCTAACCCTAACAAACAAAAAATATTATATATATATATATATATATATATATATATATATATATATATATATATATATATATATTCAGTGCCTTGCGAAAGTATTCGGCCCCCTTGAACTTTTCAAACTTTTGCCACATTTCAGGCTTCAAACATAAAGATATACAATTAAAATTTTTTGTGAAGAATCACCAACAGGTGGGACACAATTGTGAAGTGGAACGAAATCTATTGGATATTTTAAACTTTTTTAGCAAATAAAAAACTGAAAAGTGGTGCGTGCAAAATTATTCGGCCCCTTTGCTTTCAGTGCAGCAAACTCACTCCAGAAGTTCAGCGAGGATCTCTGAATGATCCAATGTTGTCCTAAATGACTGATAGTGATAAATAGAATCCACCTGTGTGTAATCAAGTCTCTGTATAAATGCACCTGCTCTGTGATAGTCTCAGGGTTCTGTTGAAAGCGCAGAGAGCATCATGAAGACCAAGGAACACACCAGGCAGGTCCGTAATACTGTTGTGGAGAAGTTTAAAGCCGGATTTGGATACAAAAAGATTTCCCAAGCTTTAAACATCCCAAGGAGCACTGTGCAAGCGATTTTGAAATGGAAGACCATTGCAAATCTACCAAGACCTGGCCGTCCCTCTAAACTTTCAGCTCAGACAAGGAGAAGACTGATCAGAGATGCAGCCAAGAGGCCCATGATCACTCTGGATGAACTGCAGAGAACTACAGCTGAGGTGGGAGGGTCTGTCCATAGGACAACAATCAGTCGTACACTGCACAAATCTGGCCTTTATGGAAGAGTGGCAAGAAGAAAGCTATTTCTTAAAGATATCCATAAAAAGTCTTGTCTAAAGTTTTTCCACAAGCCACCTGGGAGACACACCAAACATGTGGAAGAAGGTGCTCTGGTCAGATGAAACCAAAATCGAACTTTTTGCCCACCATGCAAAACGATATGTTTGGCGTAAAAGCAACACAGCTCATCACCCTCAACACACCATCCCCACTGTCAAACATGGTGGTGGCAGCATCATGGTTTGGGCCTGCTTTTCTTCAGCAGGGACAGGGAAGATGGTTAAAATTGAGGGGAAGATGGATGCAGCCAAATACAGGGCAATTCTGGATGAAAACCTGTTGGAGTCTGCAAAAGACCTGAAACTGGGATGGAGATTTATCTTCCAACAAGACAATGATCCCAAACATACAGCAAAATCTACAAAGGAATGGTTCACAAATAAACGTATCCAGGTGTTAGAATGGCCAAGTCAAAGTCCAGACCTGAATCCAATCGAGAATCTGTGGAAAGAGCTGAAAACTGCTGTTCACAAACGCTCTCCATCCAACCTCACTGAGCTCAAACTGTTTTGCAAGGAAGAATGGGCAAGAATTTCAGTCTCTTGATGTGCAAAACTGATAGAGACATACCCCAAGCGACTTGCAGCTGTAATCGCAGCAAAAGGTGGCTCTACAAAGTATTAACGCAAGGGGGCCGAATAATTTTGCACGCCCCACTTTTCATTTGATGCAACTGATAATAATTTTCTGTATTGGTTAATAAAAAAACGCCAAAGCTAAAAACGCTGTATAAAACACACAAGTTGCGCATAAAAACATGCCAAAATCGTGCATAAAAATGTGCAAAAAAAAAAAAAAACGCTAAAAAAATGCTAAGCTCAGGTGCGAATATAGCCTTAGGGCTCTGTCACATGGTCATCCTCCATAGTGACGGGGCAGCGAAGAAACATCATCTAATGAATGGCCCATAGCAGATAAAATATCCAGTTTATCGACATATAAAAATATAACCATAACAAGCAGATAAAGACTTTTTAAAGCAATTCTGAATAATCACTGTGTATGAATCAGCGATGAGAACCGCGTTTAATTACTGCATCATAAATAACAGATAAAACGGAATTCCAGCAAATCAGCACACAGCGATTCTCTTCTTCAAATGAATTTGTTTTATCTCATAAGTTGGTTTTATAAAAAGGTGAATCTCAGTTCTGCAGGAAATTGCAGGCTCCGCCCACATCCTGGTATAAACCAATAAGACAAAATCTAATATCTACTCTAGATTTGCTATTATTGCCGAGAAGTATTAAAAGTTACACAACAATCAGCGGAAATCAAGGTACCATCTGATCAAATTCAACAGAAATTAAAGCCGAACTCCAGGCAGATGTAAAAGACACACATGCAGCTTTGTATTCAGTAATATATTATTAAATGTATTATTTTTTTTAATGCAAGCTGTGTATTGCAATCCACTGTACAGCAGAGCTCAGACATGCAGAAGGAGAGGCAGCAGTCACAGCTCAAGGCAGGAACAAGACCTGTAAGTTTTAATGAACTGCAGCAGAACAATATGAGACCTCCTGCCCTGCCAGACCGGGCTATGATGTGTGGCAGAGCTGTGCAAATCTTAGAAATGCAAGGACAGAACTGTGAAACCTTTTGGTAGCTAATAACGCTTCCATATATGCATTTCATCTGTGTATTTAGCAGTTGTGTTTCATCTGTGTATTTAGCAGTTTGCATAGAGTTTACCTTTAAGGCAGTGATGGCGAACCTTGGCACCCCAGATGTTTTGGAACTACATTTCCCATGATGCTCTGGCACTCTGCAGTGTAGTGGAGCATCATGGGAAATGTAGTTCCAAAACATCTGGGGTGCCAAGGTTCACCATCACTGCTTTAAAGCATACCATGATTCAAATATTGATATGTTATGTAGAAATTGAAAGTAATACAGGAGCGGAAATGCTTATCGTCCCTGGAGAAAATGCTGCTCCCACTTGCCACTGCGCATGTAACTAAATCCCGGCATCCTTCTAATAGAAAGATTGGGCCTATAGATATGTAAGCAGCACTGAAGGGAATCTGCATTACATACAGATACAGATATATACATCCAGTCCCATGTTATGGTGCACCACTATTCCTGTCCATTGTCTGATATGAAATAAACAGAAAATCAAGACTGCAGTAAATATTATATAATTAAAAATGCTTCTTAATTCCAAAATGGTTGCCTAAAAGTCAAGCCTACTCAATGGACGTGTAAAAATACAAAATATTAAAATGTATTATTAAAAAATGGGGCATGTGAACAACAGATCTAACATTTGCACCCCAATGTTCGACCCCCTAGAGTAGACTCAATGCTTTCTAGTAGCCAGACATTTGTTGGAGGGGCAGAGACACAAGACTACTGAGGAGCAGCCAAACTCGCTCATCCAGGTCTTTATGGACCTTGCTGTGTGCACTTGTCTAAATCATTTGGTGGAGGGGGGGATTATGGTGTGGGGTTGTTTTTCAGGGGTTGGGATTGGCCCCTTAGTTCAAGTGAAGGGAGCTCTTAAGGCAGTGATGGGGAACCTTGGCACCCCAGATGTTTTTAGACTACATTTCCCATCATGCTCAACCACACTGCAGAGTGCATGAGCATCATGGGAAATGTAGTTCCAAAACATCTGGGGTGCCAAGGTTCACCATTACTGTCTTAAGGCATTAGCATACCAAGACATTTTGAACAATTTCATGCTCCCAACTTTGTGAGAACAGTTTGGGGATGGCCCCTTCCTGTTCCAACCTGACTGCGCACCAGTGCACAAAGCACGGTCCAGAAAGACATGGATGAGCAAGTTTGGGGGGGGGGGGGGGGCTTGTCCTGGCCTCAACCCGATAGAACACCTTTGGGATGAATTAGAGTGTTGTGAGCCAGGCCTTCTAGGTCAGTGCCTGACCTCACAAATCTGCTTCTGGAAGAATGGTCAAACATTCCCATAGACACTCCTAAACCTTGTGGACGGCCTTCCCAGAAGAGTTGAAGATGTTATAGCTGGAAAGGGTGGTCCAACTCAATATTCAACCCTACAGACTAAGACTGGGATGACATTATAGTTCATGTGCATGTAAAGGCAGGTGTTACAATACTTTTCGTAATTTAGTGTATATGCATATGGCTGATGACAACAGTTTAGAAGATTTTGAAATGTAAATGAGTGCCTATATCTGACCTAATATCTGTCTATTGTCCCTATTTAGCAGGGCTGAGGGTGAGAGACAAAAAGCAGTACAAGGTGCCAATAAGTTCATGTGACAAGAAGCATGCGCTGAGCACTGCATTGTAGTTGCAGAAGAGGATGTGTCTGTACTCCCCACAGCTAAGAGTTTTCCAAGAGCTCTGATGGAATTCTGAAGACCATCCAAGATGTTCTTATGGTGCTACGTGTCTGGCAATGTCCTTACAGCTGAATTTCAGGCATATATAAAAGACACAAAATAATTCAGTTCTGTATTTATTAAAGTGAAATTTCTGCCTAACCATAAGTATTCTTAAAAATTTCCCCTCCCACCTATTACTACCTATCTGGCCCACCCCACGTAAAATAAGATCTGAATACTTACCTTTTTCAACCTGCTCCGGTCTGGTCATGTGATTCCACATCTCCGGTTCCCCTGTGTCAGTGAGCAGCCGGCTGCAGGGGTGAGGAGGGGACGCCAACAGAGGAGGGGCTATGGAGTGACGTCACCCCTCCCAGAATTCCCAGCTCCGGGGAGCTGGAGCTGCAGGATCATGTGACCAGGCCAGAGCAGGCTGAAAAGGGTTTGTGTACAGATCTTTTATTCATAGGGTGGGCAGGATAGGTAGGAGGGAACATTTTTACGAAACGTTTCGTATAGACAGGAATTCCAATTTGATACATCATTAAAAAAAATTTTTTAAATACAAGCGGTGCACGTCTCTGAATTCGACTTGATATCAGCCTCTTGAATCCCCCTGTATGGTAGGTCCCAGAAAGGGGAAGAGAGAAGCAGCACAAAAAGCCTGTCAAGTGTGTTGTAGTGCAAAAAGTCTGCAGATAGGAGGAGAAAGCAGAGTGATAGGGAGGTGAGTACATCACTGTACTGCTTCTCCTTGCACTGTCTAGTCACAGAGTGCAGAAAAGAACTGTAGGTGAAAGTGAAACTGCAACAAAGAAAACAATCAGGTTGTTTTTATATATAACACAATTTGTCACATTGTAGTGTCAGCAGCTATCCGCCTTCTCAGTAGAGAAGTAATTTTTACACATTATTGGACAGAAATACAAAACTTTTGGCAGGTGAAGCAATTCATCTGTGTACCTGGAGTTCAGTTTTAGTTTACAAGCCTTTTATCTTTGGTTGGAAATAAATAAATTAAGTATAATCTCTCCAACCACTTTTATGCCATAACGCTAAGGAAAAAACACAGCGAGAAGAACAGATAACCCCAATCTAGCCATATAACTTCATTGCTTATAATCCTGCTTAGTATGAAATTAATGGCTGGTGGATGGTGCAGATTTATTAACGTGAATCATTGAATTGAATTGATTATTTAATATTTCTTCTTAAAAAATGTTAACAGTGTGTACATTGTAAGAAATACATAATACAACCATGTCAGTCCAGTCTTACACCCACTGGTCCATCATTTTAATTCATTATAGAGAAACAGAACATTAGGTAAGATTCATAGATGACATTTCTTTCTGTGAGTTAATCATTTATCGAGAAAATTTCTATTAAGCTCAACTTTGATCCCACTGAAAATCAAGATTTTGGCTAAAAATGAAGGGATGTTAAAAATCACCAAATGCAAATAATCGACACTTTTGGACTAGTAAAGAAGGAGAAGATAATATGTGGAAAATGTTGTGTCCATGGCTTCCCCCTCGTCTACATCATACAGATAACATAGAGCATAACATTATTATACTATTATATTACCAGAGCTGACCTTCATTGTTTACCTAGTTTTGTCCAACTTAGATTTGACATGCCAAGAAAAGACCACACACAAGACCCAGAATTCAGATCTATGCACACGTACTCTCTGTTAAAAGTCATAAGGCAGCCATTCTCATCCAGGGTTTAGTGGAACCCTAGGGTTCCTCAAGAGGTTGCTAGGGGTTCCCTGAACTTTGGCTAATTAACCTCCTAATTGATGAATGAATGAATGAAATACTTATATAGCGCACAATGCGAACTGAATCGCCTCTAGGCGCTGTGGCGAGCTTTGATCATCTGCTAAAAGAGGAAGGTCTTGAGTTTTTTCCTAAAAGCCAGGTGATTTTCTTCCAGGCGGATGTTTATTGGTAGAGCATTCCATAGCCGAGGCCCTTGGACAATGATGGTGCCCGCAGAATTCCAGGACTAAACGCCAATTGGCAAACCAGCAACATGGCACCAATATTCTTTTTCCTACTTTTAAGGATGGCATTCTGGCCATCACTGTGAAGGGTGCATTCTTTCTACTGACCACCAATGTAAGTGTCATTTTTTTCCACTGACCCCAGATGAACTGGTTTTACCTGGGGTCCCCTAAGACCTTAAAAATTATTTTAAGGCAGGGTCTGCCATAAAAAGTTCACCATTTTTCAATGTCCAGGGAGCCCCAGGTGACACATAGTTTTAGTTTTTCTAGAATGATAGAGTGCTAAAATGTGGTCAATTTAGATACAAATAATGCTTGTCTTTTTACCACATTTGGATAAGTGCACTTTTTAAACACATTGGTTCCTTTATTGTAACTAGGAAAATAAAGTGACTGATTTGTGACTCAATGTACAAAGCTATAATGATCATTATTTGCCATAATTATTATTTTTCAGCAATGAGACCAGTCCATCACATAGCTCAAAAAAACAATGCTCATGGCAGATATCAAGCATGGTATAGCTTGGTAAATTACGACTACAATCACTTAATTTTTGCCCCTTTCTTTCTGTCCTTTAAAAGCTGTCCTACTAGCTTAAGTTTTTCTTGGTTTCAATTAGCCTGCCTTTAGCCATGTGCAAGAGACATTAAGCTGTGTATCTATTGAGTTATCTCAAAGAACGCATCTCTAGAACCTTTGGAGCTAGCTTCCAACTGGCTGTCAAGGTTCTGCTGGGGTTCCCTTTGTTCACCTTCAAAGAAGGCATCTCTAGAAACTCTGGAGCTACCACCCAATTGTCTGGCAGGGTTCTGCTGGGGTTCCCTCTTTGTTCACCTTCAAAGAAGGTATCTCTAGAATCTCTGAAGCTACTACCCAATTGACTGTTGGCATTCTGCTGGAGTTCCCTCTTTGTTCACCATCAAAAAGGCATCTCTAGAACCTCTGGAGCTAGCTTCCAACTACCTGTTAGGGTTCTGCTGGGGTTTTCACTCTCTGTTCACCTTCAAAGAAGGAATCTTCAGAACCTCTGGAGCTAGCTCCAAAATGGCTGTCAGGGTTCTGCTGGGGTTCCCTCTTTTGTTCACCTTCAAAGTAAACATCTCTAGAGCCTCAGGAGCTGTCAGGGTCCTGTTGGAGTTCCCTCTGTGCACCTTCAAATAAGGCATTGCCAGAACCTCTGGAGCTAGCTCTCAAATGGCTGGGTTCTGATGGAGTTGCCTCTTTGTTCACCTTCAAAGAAGGCAGCTCCAGAACCTCTGGAGCTAGCTCCCAATTTGCTGTCAGGGTTCTGCTGGGGTTCCCTCTTTGTTCATTTTTAATTTTTCTCACTGCATTTCCTAATTTTACCAGAATGTGTCAAACAAAAAAAATCAAACTTAAAGGCTGACTTTCTCAACAAGGGCTCCGTGGAACATTTGAGTGGTTGCTTGGGGTTCCCTGAGCAGTGAGCAGAAATTGAGTAACATCCTGCCTAATGGTGCCCTAGTAGTTCTGGAATCAACACCATTTGGCAGAGCTAGAAGCATGGAAATATTGAAGCTTCTCCTCTTGTTTCTCATGTTAGTGAGCCCTGACACTAATAGGTAGGTTAGTTGTCTGTGGGGGGGGGGGGGGTCATGACTACTAATGTAGGGAACATTTTTCCCAATATCCAGCAATGTATTGGGGCCCTAGACAAACCATCATATTAATGGGCATTCTTCTCATTGACCATTAGTAACAGGGTACCCTTCTCACTAACCACCAGTTTAAGGGAGCCCTTCTGTCACTGACCAACTATGTGGTATGGCCAATGTACCATTACATTTAGATGTAATCATTTTAGCAGGTGTTCCCTGAAAAATAAAGTAAACCTCTGAGGAAAAAGAGTTGAAAAAGCTGTTTTAGGGACTCCTGGCACTAAAGTAATCAGACATGAGGAGCAATAAAGTATTCAAAGCTCAACTCACTCTGGGAGAGCAAGAAGCAACACTAGGAACCAATCAGGTGATAAGGATCATGCTGACAGGCAGAAAAAAAAGAGAAAAATTGCCTCATCAACCTGCTGCTGCTCCTTCATTGACCCATCATAGATGGGGGGCAGAGAGGTGGCCAAAATGTATAGCATAACTGTAGCAGAGAAAAGTAACGTCATCACGTAGACAGAGAAGTGTAAATCTCCGTACTGAAAGAACAAAAATACAAATACTCCATTTGTACTTCATCTGTGTATTTAGCTGCTTGCCTGGAGTTCAAATTAATAAAAAGGGTAGACTTATTTTGTACATACTTCAGTTTTTCTGGCAGGCTGTCATCTTAATGCAATATTTAGGGCCTGGGTTTATGGGCTTTTGTTCACAACTGCTTCTCTCCCCATGCAAGTCAATGGGAACGCCAAAACAGCTTGAAGCAGGTCAGAAGGAAGTCAGTGAACTCTAAATGATCTCCACAGCATCTCAAATTGATCTCAATCGCAAGCGAAATGCACCTGAATGCAAACTGTACATGCCCATCAACAAAGCCCGTCCACACAGGCCCCCGGTATGCAGTCACTTAAATATGGTTGACTGGGGTTGGACCTTACTATTTGCACTGTTGGTGGTCTGGCTATAGCCTTGTGAAGGATCAAATGTTTTCTCAGATAAAATGATCAAGTTCTAGAGTTCCAGGTTAAACTAACCCGTCAAATGTATTTTTAAAAGAAAAATGTCTTTACATAGCTATAGATATATAATAAGCAATACTGATATTGAAGAAAGCATAATTTTCGCTAATCTCCCCAATACTATATATAGATATAGCTCAAAAAAGCAGAAACAATCTTTATGCAGAACATTTTTGTTATGCCTCTTCTTATATTTTTATTTCAAACACTCACATACAGGAATCATAGAATCAAGTGGTGACCAGTAAATTAAAATGATAAAAAGGTTTCTCTGTTTTTCCTGTTCTCTTTTAGCTGTTGTGTTTCTTAAAACAAGTCTTCCCATAATTAACATGTCCATTGTACTGTTTTAGTTACTGGCTATCTCTGCTCTCCAAAAAATGGAGACAGTAAACCCTAATAGAAAAACGTTCTGTCAAGTTATGAAGACTATTACTTAGAGGCAACCCTTCAGCTGTTTCGAGAGACAAGTTTTCTCAGAGAAGTGTACATTTTCCAAATATTTACAGCTAAGCTTATTGCTGCATTTGTTTCTTTTATTTATTAGGTATAAAGCTATATTTTATGGCAGATTTAGCTACAGCTCCCTATCTGCTCACACTATTTATTTTATTTTTATTTTACATCCAAAACATTCTTTTTTGAGAAATGATGTGTTCTTGTGCAAAATTATAAAGCCTATGCAAAAATTAATGAAACAAAATGTATCAACGTGCATACTGTTACGTCATATAACTGTATGCATGTACATTGAGAATTAAAAAGTATACTTGCAAAAAAAAAAAAAAATTATAAAAATAAAAAAACAGTATACATGCACGATATGCTAAATCTCCAATTCAATTATTTGCAATAAACAAATATCATAAATTACTGGAGAATATGCAGAAATAAATATTATTTTTTCTAACACATAACAGACTCCACGTCCATCTAATATTGGACTGATTTTTATTAAAATTAATTAAATGTGGCAAGCACATAAACTGAAAGCTTTATGGGACCAACAAATTCAGTAATCTTTCAAGGTCTTCTTTAAACATGATAATTAAAAAAAAAAAAGAAAAATCACAAAATCTATTAATATTATTTATCCTGATTGTCCACAATCAGAAATAAATATTTACTCTTACATAATAAGAGTCATAAAAAAATCCAAGCTGTTTCATTAAGAGATGAAAAGCTATTCCTTACTAAGAAGCATTTCCTTAACACGTGACATTCAACAAAACAATTTTGTAATGTCATGTTTTGTTTTATTAAACTTTCCGTTTTTTTTTTTCTACATGAGTACAACATTTACCAAACATCGCCGTTGGGTGAACAGGTATTTCTTTCATATTCCGCTCTCGGCGCCACGTGAAACCAGCAGGCCGAGAACGACATCCTTTTAAAACGTTTACAACATTTCATTAATGCAGGCAGAGAATGCCAAAAATTCGATAATCTATATTTAACAACTTTTGTATGTAATAATTCTGACCAGCAGGGATTGAAAAAAACAAAAATGTTTCTGTGCATTAAATTGGCGAGCCCATCCAAGGAACAACTGTTCTGTCAAGACCTTCCAACAACGATTCTTTTGCCTTCTAAGAGAAATAGGTGTGCTTCGTCTTCATTTTGTGCTCAAATTGTCGTAAGAAACAAGTCTGAATGTAGCTGACTTCAATGGAGAAAGCTGGTTTTTAAGACAAGTCATCAGCCAGTTCTATTCGTCGTTTTTTTTTTTTTTTTTTTTTTTTTTTGTGAAGAAAAACTCCAAGCAAGTTCGGCCGGTGCTCACAAAGCAAACCCCGGAAATGGCACACTAGAAAAGGTATGAGGCAGTAAGAATGAAAGAGGCTCCATTGTGTAAGGCCATCTTTGTAATCCTTGAAGTCTTTCCTTACTGGAAAAGCCGGGATCCACAGTGAGAAAAAAAAAATTGTCTGTTGCCAGTCCCATCAATGGACTTGGGATCCCAGAATCTTTTTAGCCCTCGTGAAAACTAAAAAGAAAACACGAACGTTTCAGATCTTGTCATACCCATTCTTGCACCGGCCGTTTGTAATAGGTCACGTTTTGTTGCACCCCCTTGTTCTTAAACTGGAAAATAGTATATACCAAGACCAAGATGCACAGGGACAAGATACAGGGGATGACCACCGCTATAGCATTGACGGTGCTGGGAACGTCATTTATTGTCACCATAATATCCACATCGTCGTGCGGTAAGTGGCGGTCTTTGCTGTTGTCCACTTCTTTTTGGTTGCAGCCCATCCAGTCTTTGACAATCGACCTCGGGTAACCCAGTTCCACTAAAAGCTTTTGATTATCAAACTTCCAGTATTCCTTTCCTTTGTAGAAATATGTGTAAGCTGTAAAAGACAAAGCATTTAGAATTATGCAGTGAATTAAAGCCCAAATCCAGACAATTGTTTTATTATTATTATTATTAGACTCCTTAGAGTTTCTTAGAAAATAAAAAGCAGCTCAAGCTGAAATACTCACCTTAAATCCATAGCTTCCCCTGCAGTACTTCCATTTCACTACAAGATGTCCACATTCTGGGTTGAATGACACCTAACATCACACTGAGAAAAAACATTGAATGTAGGCCATCGAGGCCCCGCTCGCTTAGGGGGCATCACCATGTTGCCCTTCATTGGTCGGATGAAGAATGCAGTAAGCTGCACTCACACGATGACGTGTGCACTACTCTTTGCATAATTCAGCACCGTCCACTGCCAGGAGAAGAGTAGGAGAGGAAAAGGACAATGCTTGGCCTAAAGCGATCACAAAATTAAGCGAAAAATATTAGAGTTGGGAGGCATTGGATGGAGGGGAAGTTTGCACATTGGGGAAAAGTGGCATGGAGTGACCCCAGAGTTAGGCTTTAGTAATACGCATTTTTACTAGCAATGGCATACTGTAAGCCATCTGTATAGGAAAGAAAGACCAGGATGTTGGATTGAGACCAGCAGCTGACAAATAACAGGAGCATTTACATGCTGTTGACATTACCCACCCCCTGAGGAGGGGCACCCAAACCCTTAGAAGGATTCTGAACATCGGGGCACCTGACCATCAGGCTGGGCATCAAGCACAGGACTATTACATTGGACAATGGTAAGATGATCAGTGAGGTCAGGTTGGTTAGCAGGTGACATGTCACTGGAGTAAAGCTGGATAGCTGGAGCACAAGCTGGATGCAGAGTGGTTTGAAGAAAAGGTCGAAGGCCCCACCCTGCCAAATGAAGAAGTCTATCCAAAGGGTGGATAGAACTTCTTAGACAAGTTTGAGCAGATGTAGTTACAGTAGGGTGAGGCTCAATTGGCATGGGCTGGACCGGAATAAACTGGTGTAGAGACAGACTGGATCTCATCGGCAGGTGTAAAGGCAGCAGAACTTGAAGACAAGTTAGCCTGGATGTGCACCCCAGGGTGTCCAAGGACAGGCAAAGGTGGGGTAATCCAGAGGGCTTGGCTTTTAAGGATTTAGAGCGAGTACAGGTTTTACAAGCCTTTACATATGACCAGGAGACCTTATGGAGAGAGTGCCACCAAAGCCCACGGAAACCAAAGAAAACGTTTTAGTAATCCCTAGGTGCCTGGCTGTCTTAACGTCACGTGTTTCTGGAAGCACTTTAAGCCTAAGGTGGAAGGTAACAAACAGCTTTCCAGGGGGTAAATTAGGCAGAACACTAGACTGATCCTTTAAAATACAGCCCAAAAGGTCAGGGGAAAAGGGCTCAAGGCTGCAAGGCAGTGGGTAAGTCTGGCCTATAGGAGGAAAAGATTCAGACTGGCAGCTGGCTGGAGAGGTGGCCTGTAGAGGATTCAATAAACTTGTCAGTATCTTCTGCTACAGCAGTCATATATAGCAAATGGTTAAGTAAAGTAGAGTTACACTTAGAAAAGTTGTCATGATCAAGATCCGAATAGGACTGTAATAAAGGCAAATGACTGGTATTGGCCACAAAAGAGTTTCAAATGGGCAACTGGTCAGCAGTTTTAATGCAGTTCTGGAGGCAGCTTTGGGACCAGGACATAATCTCCCCTGTAGCCCAATCTATGTATGGGTTATGAAGTTTAAGCCAAGGATTACCTAAGATAAGGGGATAAGCAGGAGATGTTATCAAATAGAAGCTGATTGTCTCCCTATGAAATTCCCCATAGGTAATACGGTGACCAGGCCCATGGACAAGGGAGAGTTATCAACCGCTAAGACTGAAAATGGTTTGTGCACATTGGTCAGGGGAATCTGTAGACGGTGTGCTATTTCCCTATCAATGAAATTGCTAGTGGCACCAGATTCGATGAAATCTTAAGGTGAGAGGTGATGAGAAAACATGGCAGAACTAAGTTGCATAGGAACTAATAGTTTATCTCGGGGGAAACCTGGCAGTGTATATAGTCTAAAGAAGCAGACCCCACCCATTTCCCAGATTATTGGGGCAGCTGGTGACAAAGTGGCTGTGGTAGCCACAGTATAAGCAGAGCCCCCGGGATCTTATTCTAGCCTTTTCTAGCCTTATGCACAATGCTATAGGACCTGGCTACCATGCCAGGGCATGCGTGAACTGAGCAAAGCAAACAGGTACTTGCGGTTGTCAGACAGGCAAGGTTCAGAATAGTCAGGGTCAAATTCAAAAGGCAGGCAGAGTTCAGAGAATAGTCAATATCCAATCCGAGGTCATCAAGGAGGTAATCCAATCTAGCAGAGCAGGGCAGACAAACAGGTAGCTTTATCAGGTATTACACACGCTATCACAAGCATGAGACTGCAGGCTTGGCTGGCTTAAATCAGGTTTGGTCTCCACCCAGAGGCTGACCATGTCAATCACCTTGCAGGTGGACAGGCAGACAAGGATGCATCATAGCCAAGACCAGGATGCTGGAATGAGACCAGCAGCTGTCAAAGAACAGGAGCATTTACACGTCCTTGACATTTTAACTGGAAACGTTAATGGTTTTCGAACCAGTAGACACTGTATTGTAGAGCATTCTGGGTTTTCTAAAGAGAGATCACAGCAGAAGCTTCTCCCTTTGTGTTTGTGTCTCAATAAATCATTTTTTTGTAGGTGTAAACAGGAGCAGTGAGTTGGGATGATGGTAAGACACTTTATTCAGCTTTCATTGTCATCTGAACTGCAACTATTTGGCTGTGCAGACACATAGCCTATAATAATATCTAATTTTGTTAGTTTTAAATGGATTGTGGAAGGGTTAGAACCCCCATCAAGTTAATTTGAATGCCTATGTACCAGGGGTGGAGATTCACTCTCCGTATTTGCTATGTGTTTCAGAGCTGCCTGGTTCCTTTCTTAAAGTGGTTGTTAGCCCACCAAGTGAAAATAACAGTATCCTCTGTAATAATAATGCAACTATATACCTGTTTACAGAGCGCCGATCAACAGTCACGTGACAAGCTACCTCTCTCCTCTCTCGGCCTGACAGCTGCAGCGGGTGGGGCTGAGGATTTCCCGCTTACGTCAGTCAGGAGGGGAGGAGGAAAGGAGGAGAGACCCAGCGGGTCACATGAACAGGTATATAGCTGAATTATTTTTATAAGGCACAGACACAGGAGCACATTACATGAATAAACAGAGAGGATACTGTAAAAAATGTACAGCAGCAGGAGGGGATGGGGCAGGCACAGACATGGAGGTGACAGGCAGGGAAAGGACGGAGGGGAGAGTGGATGATGGAGGCACATAAACAGACCACGATGTCAGGGCTCGGCAGCCATGATATGCCCTGGTCAGTTTACAGGGGGAGGGCAGAACCAGGCAGGATCAGCCACTTATTTCAGGTGATACAGGGGGCCAAATGACACAGCACAAGCACTGTGCTACATACCATTCTTTATGGGAACAGTATCTTTTTTTTTCTTTAGGGTACCAAACGCTTTGGGCCTGGCTTGAGAAAGGAGCCAGACGTCTCCAAAATGCATAGCTACGTGTCTTTCTGCATATGACATCACTTATGGTCCGGCTCTGTGTTCTACAGAGGTCCCTGCTCCCTGGTGCTGAGATTACAATACACTACCCAGCCAGCAGAGTTTCCTGGTATGGACTGATGCATACCCACAGATGGCAGAGTTGCCGGCACAAAAATTTTGATCGCAAGTGCTGTTATTTATCACCTTTATGTGAGTTGTCTTTCCATTTATTAAAGGTTTTTGAAGGCCACCCTTAGTCTGGTGCCCACTGGTTTTCCCTTGCATTTTACAGAGATTTCTTTAGTCTTTTGAGGTGCTGCAACAAGCGTACCAGGATGAAAGGGATAACCCTTTATGGAATTTGATGGGCATTATGAGCTCCTGGTTTTTCACCCCTTTATCATTTTCTTTTTAGAATTCACATTTTTAGTTGAACTAAATTTATCTTTTGCACCATTCTTTATTTTTAATACTCCTGTTCAATGTCTGCAACCTCCGATTATCTCTTTTAGCATACAGTACCTTTAGTCAATGACCATCTCTTGTAGCATATCTATAGTCACAGACCATATTCTGCTCTACATCTGACATCTCTAACCATCTCTTGTAGCATGCCATGAGAACATGAATCTATGTTCCCACAGCGCACCAAGTCTCTGACATTCACCAGGCCCCAAAATAATGATCAGGAACCACATCTGACATCTCTAACCATCTCTAAGAGCATATCTGTAGTCTCTCACCATCTCTTGTTTCATATCTGCAGGCTCTTACTGTCTCTTGTAGCAGGCCTATAGTCTCTGATCATCTCCTGTTTCATGTCTGCAGTCTATGACTATCTCCTGTTCCATGGCTGCAGTCTCTATCTCCTGTCCCATGTCTACAGTCTCTGACCATCTCTTGTAGCATTCCATGAGAACATTAATCTATGCTCCGACAGCGCACCAAGTCTCTGAGATTCACAAGGCCCCCAAATAATGATCAGGAACCACATCTGACGTCGCTAACCATCTCTAGGAGCATATCTGTTGTCTCTGACCATCTCTTGTTTCATATCTGCACTCTATTACTGTCTCTTGTATGCCTATTGTTAATGACTATCTCCTGTTCCATGTCTGCAGTTTCTGACCATCTCCTGTTCAATGCCAGCAGTCTCTAGCTCTTGTAGCATACAGTATCTGCAGTCTCTGACCATCTCTTTTAGCATGTCTATAGACTTGGACCATCTTCTGTACCATATCTGTAGTCTCAGACCATCTCCAGTTCCATGTCTACAGTCTCTGTACAGTCTTATATTATGTGCGGCCCTTTGGCGATGTCAGGGGCTGAACGTGAGGCCCAAAACATCCAGTTGACCACCACTGTTTTAAAGTATCACCACAATAAAATTTGTACTTACTTCCTTCTTTGCTCACAAAGGCTCCTTGTGGTGCTTCTGGGATTCCTTTCCAAACTGTTATAGATTTTGGGTATCCAGGATCAGCCGTTTTCTTTTCTTCATTGTATCTCCAGTAGCGGTCCCCCTTAAAGAAGTAGGTCTTGCCAACTGACTCCCATCGTAGAGCTGTGTCGATTCCCTCCCGTGGTAGACAACTTCCCAACTCTACCAAACTGTGTGGATAACCTGGCTCTGCTGTCACTTCCTTAAAGACCCAATATTTGTCACCTACAATAAAAAGAGAAAATGTTTTCACAAAAGCTTTGCCACATATTTTACACTTCCTATTCTGCAATAAGGCCCCGTCCACAAAAAATGTGCCCTTTAGGAGCTATTCAAATCTCAGCAGCTGGTGCCATCGACAGTGCATGCGCACTGCACGCTGCATTGAGGATCAGTGCCGGGACAAGGTCATCTAGAGCCCAGGACCAACATGGCAAAAACACTGAGCACTAATCTGCATGCTTACCCCCTAAGCATACACCCCCCCTCTCCCACTACAAACCCCCTGCTGAAATCACTCCTTCTCAGCACAAATCTTTACCCCCATACTCCCCTCCAAAAAAAAGTTCAATCCTCCTAGCACAAATCCTCTACCACTAAAATTTCCCCTCCTAGTACACATCTTCTCCCCCCTCCCCCACGGCAACCCCCCCCCCAGCACAAATCCCCCCTCCTAGCCCCAAAAATAACCTCTCCTAGAACAATACTTACCCTCCCCCCCAAATTCCCCCTTCCAACACAAATCCCCTCCGCCCCAATCTCCTTCATGTGCCTCCCCAACTTATGATACCACAGTGCCCAGCCGCCCCTCCTGCCCACCTGTTGTCCTGGCCCTTTTGAAGCCACACTGAGTGCACCTTCAATTCAGAGTACTGTGTCGCAATCATGACTCTGGTTGCGCATGCATGGGTGTGACATCATCACAGCTCAGACTTTCAAATGCCCAGAGCATGTGAACCTGGAAG
This sequence comes from Lithobates pipiens, assembly GCF_037356315.1. Classification (NCBI taxonomy): domain Eukaryota; kingdom Metazoa; phylum Chordata; class Amphibia; order Anura; family Ranidae; genus Lithobates; species Lithobates pipiens. The sequence goes on from NW_027507789.1 coordinate 28,691,372, forward strand.
GAAGACCTGATAAGGCTGGAAGTGACGGCAGCGGTGACAGCGTGCCGCTGGAGGGCTTTGTTTGAAAGGTAAGTCTGCCATAATGTGCTAGTACAGGCATACCCCACTTTTAGGTACACAATGGGGTTTCTTTACTAAAGCTGTAAAGCGCAAAAACAGGCTCACTTCTGCATAGAAACCAATGAGCTTCTAACCTCAGCTTGTTCAATTAAGCTTTGGTCATAAAACCTGGAAGCTCATTGGTTTCTATGCAGAAGTCAGCCTGATTTTGCACTTTCCATCTGTAGTAAATAAACGCAATTGTGTACTTAAAAGTGGGGTATGCCTGTATGTGGTGCATACTAACACGTTATGGCATTAACCTGCAGGGGAACCAGTTTTTGTTTTAGACCTTACTACCTTGTTAACTGACCCAGGGGGTCTCTAGTCCAAAAGCAGAAAGTTGCAGAGTGACCCTACTGACTGGTAGATACCAATCCTTTGCAGGTCAAACAATAAAATGATATGCAATTATATATATAAAAACATATAAATAAATTGTGTATTTAGCTGTTTGCTTGGGGTTCCACTTTAACAATTGTACAGATAGGGGTTGATTTACTAAAGGCAAATAGACTTTTCACTTCTGCAAGTACAGTTGCTCCAGAGCTTAGAAAATTAGGTAGTGAGGTTGATTGAGGTAAAGCTTTACTTTGCAAAGAATATCCAATCAGGAGCAAAGAAAAAAAACAAAAACATAATTGTTGCTTGCACGTGATTGGCTGATGGGAGTCAGCTGAGCATCTGCTCATTTACTAAGCTCTGGAGCAACTGTGCTCAAGTGCACAGTCTATTTGCCTTTAGTAAATCCACCCCAAAGCTTCACTTTACAAAGAAAAACCAATCACATGCAAGGTGGATAAAAAACAGCATTTATGCTTGTAAATGATTGGATGATGGAAGCCAGCAGAGCTCCCCCTCATTAACTAAGTTCTGGAGGAACTGCTCTTGCAGTGTGCAACTGTACTTTGCAAAGTGCACAGTCTATTTGCCTTTAGTAAATAAACCTCGTAGTGTATTGAAGCAGAGGGACACAGTCTGATACACAGTCTAAGGGAATAAAAAAAGAATACCTTTGAAGAAGACAAATTTGCCATCTGACCGCTCATACGCTGCATCTATTTTAGGTGGCAACCCTTTCCAGAACTGTTCAATCTGCATTGGGTATCCTTCCTGGACTTTATTATTACGAAGCCGCCAGAACCACCGATCCTGAAAAAAGGTAAATAAAATGATCTTAGCCTGTTTGCTTCTAAAGTCCCATTCCCACCGGCACTACTTAGCCCTTGTACACATGGTCGGAGAATCTGTCGGAATGAGTCTTATCGGACCGTGTCATCAGATAATCCGACTGTGTGTGGTATGCATCGGACTGATTCCGTCCGAATCTCCGTCCGACCCAATTTTCCAACATATTGGAAATATTTCCCGACCAACTGGTCCGGACGGACCTAATCCGATCATGTGTAGAGCATTTTGATCGGACCAAGTGCCACGCATGCTCAGATCAAATTCCTACATCAAAGCTATTGGCTACTAGCCTGAATGTAGTCCCATCGTAACGAAATTACGTCATCACGTTCTGAAAGATCGGATTTTTCGCCAACTTGGCCCGACCGTGTGTATGCAACAGTTTCGGACAAGATCCGACGGGCAAAATCCGACGGATTTGGTTGGCAAAATCTCCGACCGTGTGTACGTGGGCTTAGAAGTATAAATTACTTTAATGCAGGGATATGCACCTCCAGCTGTTGCAGAACTACAAGTCCCATGAGGCATTGCAAGGCTGACAGTTACAAGCATGACTCCCAGAGGCAGAGGCATGATGGGACTTGTAGTTTTGAAAGCGCTGGAGGTCCGCTAATTGCATATCCCTGCTTTAATGCATTCCAGATCACTTTTTTTCTGTGTTTAGATATTTCTTCTTTAAAGTAGGTTTAGCCACGTCTAGATGCATTGTTTTTTTGTTTTTTTTTACCATACAGGATGTGTTTAATAAAAGAAATAAAAGCGGTATTGGTGGCATGGTCTTTACTTGGATATATGCAAAGACACAATCTAGAACGGGAGATTACTCTTACTGGAAATATATCTCTCTTACAACAGTTCCAAATACAGCAATGGCAGGAAGGGATGGGGGCAGAGAAAGGGGCAGACACAACATATAATCATCAGATGGTCCTACTGGGCCCTTCAAGGTAGCCATACCTTATGATACTTCCAAGCACAGTTCTGGTTAATATATGTTATCTTACATGAAGGAATCCATGCCAGACCGAAGTGTCTGGTATAGCCTTGGAGGGGAAACTCAATGCCTTTTTTTTTTTGGTGTGCGGGGTTCCTTTTCAAGATCAGAGCACAAGCCACATCCCAAAGTCGGATCAGTTAAGGCGGTGATTCGAATTTGATCCGACTTCAATGATATTCAATGGGCTGAAGTAGGATCAAAGTCGGACCAAAGTAGCGCAGAAACCTGACTGACTTGCGTTGGACCAGTTAAGACGACCACAAACACTATATATAGTGTCAGTAGAGCAGTGGATGGTGTCAGTAGGGCAGGGATTGATGTCAATACAATAATTATTTTTTTTTTTTTTTACAATTTATTACATTTATAAATATCAGGGGTCTGAACAGCCTCACTTTTGAGACAGAGAAAGGGACTGAGAACAGAGATTTCCCAGTCCCTTTCTCTGCAGCCAATCAGTAAGGGGCATGCCTATGAAGACAACTCTCATTGGGAATGTGCTCCCAATGTTGGAGGGTTTGTCGTACCAGTGTGAACCTGGACTTATGCCGCGTACACACGACCGGACTTTTTGACAGCAAAAATTAGATCGTGTGTAGGTTCCATCGGACCTTTGCTTGGCAAAAATCTGGCGGACTTTAGAAATAGAACATGTTTTAAATTTTCCCGCCGGAACTCCACCGGACTGAGAAATACGTTTGTGTTTACGCTAGACGGACAAAAACCGATGCTAGGGCAGCTATTGGCTATGAACTTCCTTATCCTAGTCTGATCGTACGTCATCACGTTCCAATCCGTTGGACTTTAGTGTGATTGTCTGTGTCCAAGTCCATTCATTCAGAAAGTCCACTGGAACTCCGCCAAAAGTCCGGTCGTGTGTACGCAGCATAAGACAATATTTGCTTATTCTGGAGTTGGGCTTTAAGTAAGCTCTCTTCCGCGTATTGCTGTGACTCTGTAAACTTGTAAAAATAAGAGGTGACTCAGAGACTTCTGGAGGCAGTCCCACAGACACTAGAGAGTAGGATGTTCTTGGCACTGACATTGATATACCTCCTATGTGTAATTACTAAGGGAAAGAGCGGCCTCACAATACCAGATGAGTAGCAGCACTGTAATTATATCATTATGCAAATATATTAAAATAACTTGCTTTCCATAAGCTCTATGAGTAACTCTTCAGGTGGTAGGAGACGCACTTATGTAATTGAAAACATTTGAGAAGCCAATACCTTAAAGACAAACATCTCTCCTCGAAACAGAGCCACGGTATTAAAGTTCCCATCACATATATTCGGTCTGTTGCCTGGGTGGGCGGGTTTTTCTCCGGATGGGGGGCGGGGTCTCGGCTGCCTCTCGTGCTTTCTTTCGGATGTTGACTGTATCCTGCGTGGTGGAAGTGTAGGCAATGGTCGAGTAGGCTCTAACGTTTCGGCAGGGGGACCTTGAAATAAAAAATATAAATTGTAACATATAGTATGGAGGAAGGCTTTGGTAGTCATTGTAGAAAGGGTTATTTTATTTTTCATGAAATTCTTTCGTACTGTGCTTTTCTGTAACCTTGTAACATCCTGTGAGCTCCCAAACCTCTTCTTTTTCCCCTTCACTTCTGTTTATTTGGAACAAGCAGTGAATGTTAGTTGGAGTCGTGTGCACTGCTCTATGCACATTACAAATCCCATAAATAATCCATCATGGGAGCGAGCAAGGGGTGGCTACTTTCCTACATGCAGTGGACCATGGAGCAAGAACACAGCCACCCTCTAACAGGAAGTCAGATCACAGAAGCAAAAACTAAGAAATTTGGAGATTTGGAAATTTTTTGGGAGTTAATACAGATTTTTTTTTAAACCAGAGTTTAGAGTCTTTAACTTCTTCAGATCCGCGCTATAGCTGAATGATGGCTACAATGTGAACCTACTTTACCAGGAGGGCATCAACAGACGTCACCCTGTGCTCGAGCAGCCTGCGTTCCCCCTGAAGGACGCGCGTGACACACTCTGTGATCAGCGAGTTTACGAGACTCGGCTGATCACAGATTGGAGTAAGGAGTCAATCCCGACCCCTTACCACGTGATCAGATGTCAGCCAATGACAGATGATCATGTGATGTAAACAGAGCCAGTAATCAGATATTTTTTCTCCTCGCACTAAAAAGAAGTAGATCACTGGCCGCTGTCAGAGGGACATCGGTCCCGATCAAGGAGAGCTGCTGCCAGCCCCTCTGTGCACACCTGTGCCACCTACCAGTGCACAACAGTGCCACCTACCAGTGCCCACAATGCCACCCATCAGTGCCCACAGTGCCACCCATCATCAGGCATGTACTAGCCATCGGGACTACCGGGAGTTTCCCAGTGGGCCGATGGCTCAGTGGGCCATTCTGATGTAAGGGGGCTGGTGATGGGACACTCTGATGTAAGGGGGTGCTGATGGGACACTCTAATGTAAGGGGGCTGGTAATGGGACACTCTGTTGTAAGGGGGCTGGTGATGGGACACTCAAAATGTAAGTGGGCCGGTCTGGATGAAGTCCAGGGCCAAATTTCTGTCCCAGTCCAGCCCTGCCTATCATTGTCACCAATCAGTGCCTCATCAACAGTGCTGCCCATCAGTGTTACCTACCAGTGCCATCTATCAGTGGTGCCTATTCTATCAGTGCCCAGTGCCATCTATCAGTGGTACCTATAAGCGCTCAGTGCCACCCATCAGTGCTATCTTATCAGTGGCCATCAGTGCCGCCTTGTCTGTGCCCATCAGTACCGCCTTATCTGTCCCCATCAGTGCCACCTTTTCTGTGCCTATTAGTGCTGCCTTATTTGTGCCTATCAGTGCCCATCAGTGCAGCCTATCAGTGCCCACCAGTGCAGCCTATCAGTGCCCCCCAGTTTCGCCTCATTAGCGCATATCAATGAAGGAGAAAAATTACCTGTTTGCAAAAGTTTATAACAAACTTTGAAACATGATTTTTTTTTTTTTGTTCAAAGTTTTCCAAATTTTTTTGTTTGTTTAGCAAAAAATAAAAAACCCAGCTGTGATTAAATACCACCAAAAGAAAGCTCTATTTTTGTGAAAAAAATATAATAAAAATTTAATTTGAGTACAGTATTGTCCGACCGCGCAATTGCCATTCAAAGTGCATCAGCGCTGAAAGCTAAAAATTGGTCTGGGCGGGAGGGGGGTTTAAGTGCCCGGTAAGCAAGTGGTTAAGAGCTGTCAGCGCAGTGAATTTCCACATCACTTTTACTTTTTTTTATGCCCATTTGCTGCAAAAACAAAACCCTGCCAGGACAATGTGTGGTGTTTTGTTCCTGATTTGTGAGTCAGACGGGTTGGTAGGGCTGGCTGCGTTGGCAGTCACGTTGGATTACATGCGAGGCATACGATTGTGCGTGCCCACCAATGCAGCTACTGAAAGTGCCAGCCTGCCTAAATCTGGAAGTAGTAGGGTCTAGGAAGCTGCCCTTATAATTTGTTTTCCCCAATATCAGTATTCCGATATGATTTATGTACATTCGCCTATGGCATCCCTGAAGAGCTACTAATCAGTAAAAAAATATTGCTGAACAAGTCAATTCAAATGACAAATACTGCTACCATTGTTAATACACAGGGGGCACACAGGGGGCTATGTGGGGGCACACAGGGGGCTACAGAAATATGAAAACACAAATAAATACAATAATACGAATGATAGACCCACTAAAAATCACAAATCGCCACCATTACTAGTAAAAAAAAAAATTATAATAAAAATTACATAAAACTATGCCATAAACTATTTTGTAGACGCTATAACTTTTGCGCAAACCAATCAATATACACTTATTGCGATTTTTTTTACCAAAAATATGTAGAAGAATATATATCGGCATAAACTGAGGAAAAATCTTTTTTTTATGTATATATTTTTGGGGGATATTTATTATAGCAAAAAGTAAAAAATATTGTTTTTTTTCAAAATTGTGACTCTTTTTTTGTTTATAGCGCAAAAAAATAAAAAAGAGGTGATCAAATACCACCAAAAGAAAGCTCTATTTTGGGGAAAAAAAGGACATCAATTTTGTTTGGATGCAACATCGCACGACCGTGCAATCGCCAGTGAAAGTGACGCAGTGCCGAATCGCTAAAAATGCTCTGGTCAGTAAGGGGGTAAAATCTTCCGGGGCTGAAATGGTTAAGGAGGAACTTGACTCTAACCTCCTTATTGTTTAAACCTCTACTTAACTAGTGCAAGTTTGTTCTCAATTCAGGTACTTACCCACCCAGTGGGCTCAGTTTGCCTTGTGGTTGAATGGTTCAGCGCATTTTTGCATGCTGTGTAGACTAAGATTGGGTATAGACGCGTTTTTATTTATTTTTTCATTCAGCTGGTGGGCTTAATGAAAAAAAACAAAAACAAAAAAACGGATTCCCCCATCCACATAAGTGGTTTGAGTTAGAGGAAAGGCTACAAAGTCGGGTCTGTAGGTAGACCAAATTCCGCTGTCATTCGTTGCAAGGCCACTAGAGGTCTCGCTTTCCTACGCTGCATTTCTGAACAAGCACTCACTCACCCAAACACATATAGGCAATATGATCTACATATCTAGATATTTATGTGGAAGATGTCATTTTCATGTAAATAATTTTATCATCTTGTTTCTAAGCGTCCTTTTTAGGTAAATGATCTGCATTCTTGTGGCTCAGAAAGCGCTGAAGCCAGAGGATCATATGACAGCCAGGCAGTTGGCATTTTCAGAAGGGGAGATCATATTTTGTCAGTACAGGTTTCCTAGGATTATGGGTGTGGTCTGTTCGGTAAAGGGTGTGGATAAAAAGAGCTGCCTTCTCGCAATGGTGTTGTAAGAATTACAGTGCCTTGCTATTTTGTTACATTACAGCCTTTAGTTCAATGTTTTTTTAAGGGGAACTCTGGGAGCACCTGATGTAAGGGGGTACTCTGATGGGGGCACCTGGTGTAAGGGGGACTCTTATGGGGACACCTGATGTAAGGGGGACTCTTATGGGGACACCTGATGTAAGGGGGCTCTTATGGGGACACCCGATGTAAGGGGGACTCTTATGGGGACACCTGATGTAAGGGGGACTCTGATGGAAAAATCTGATGTAAGGGGGCATTGATGGGGACACCTGATGTAAGGGGGACTCTGATGGGAAAATCTGATGTAAGGGGGACATTGATGGGGACACCTGATGTAAGGGGGACTCTGATGGGAAAATTTGATGTAAGGGGGACATTGATGGGGACACCTGATGTAAGGGGGACTCTGATGGGAAAATCTGATGTAAGGGGGACATTGATGGGGACACCTGATGTAAGGGGGACTCTGATGGGAAAATTTGATGTAAGGGGGACATTGATGGGGACACCTGATGTAAGGGGGACTCTGATGGGAAAATCTGATGTAAGGGGGACATTGATGGGGACACCTGATGTAAGGGGGACTCTGATGGGAAAATCTGATGTAAGGGGGGGGGGGGCTCTGATGAAGACACCAGCTGTAAGGGGGGACTCTGACAGATGCACCATATTTAAGGGGGACTCTGATGAGGACATCTAGGGTTGCCACCTTTGTTTTTCATTTGTTCTGCATAATAGAAACAAAATTGCTGTGTGCTGCTAAAGTCTTCTGGGGGGTTCTGCCTTTTACCTCTGAGGGGAGGGGTTGGTGTGTGCAGCCTGTCACCTGGAGGGTGGGGGGGGGGGGGGTGTTGGCACAACCTTCCACCTCCAGAGAGTGTGGGTGCGTGCAGCCTATCCCCTATGTGCCAACCCGGTTCTTCTCCCTCCTCTTCTTCTTTTGCCCTTTCCTCTCCATAGGTAAGGTCACCAGGGAGAGTAAAGGGAGTAGTGGTGCCAGGAGAAGAGGAGCAGGTTGAGGTGCCTTCTGGTAGTGGGAGGGTGGCAGTTCAGGTTGTGCTGGCTAGCTTGCCTGCCACCTATCCCCAGCCGTGCAGCCTGGCCCCCCAACAGGCACCGTCCGTGGCCCCCGGAGGGTTGTGGACCCCTGCCCTACTGACTTCTTATTGACCAGAATTTATAAAGCTTGTCCGAGCTGTCTGAAAACAGTGGGTGAAGAGGTGAAATTACACTGTGCAGAGTTCAGTGAGGGGAGATTTGAAAGCTGATTGGAGGGAAGAGATACGGCCCCTTTCACACAGCACACAGGAACAGAGCTGAGGCTGTCAATCACAGGCTGTGTTCTGGAGCTCCCTCCCTGTCACCTTTTTTTCTCTTGGTGTCAGGAAAAGTAGTCAGACGTGACTCATGCTGATAGAAGAAGGAGGCAGCAGAGAGAAAGACACTTAGTGCTCTGGATTGGGGAAAGTGTGCACTATACAGGGATATGTTTTGTTCATATTTCATGACTGAGGTTTACAATCACTTTAAACTTAAAAATAAATTGCCCATATTTGCTTTCTGGGAATTTAGGTCAAATGTGAATTGGGACTAAGGGACTAGTTGGGACTTAGGTTAGGGGGTCACACGCTGCTCAATACCCAGATAACTAGATGAACAGATAAACGGAGAGATGGGAGAAGCACAGTGAAGGGGAGAAGCAATGAGAGCAAAGCAAAAAATTCCTTTAAGGCCCGTTTTACATATATGTGATTCGGATGCGTTTTTAACCGCATCCGATACGCATAAGATGTGAATCAGACCGGCTTTGAATATTACATTTCAATAAAGAGGACCTGCCATGCTTATTTCTATTACACGGGATGTTTACATCCCGTGTAATAGGAATAAAAAAAAATTAAAAATAAAAAGTAAAATAAATAAGAAAAAAAAATGTACGTGGTGTTCGCATCCCACATGTGAGGTTTTCGATGCGATCATTAGAGTGAGAGCAATAATTCTACTGCTAGAACTCCTCTGTAACTCCAAACTGGTAACTTAGAAATAGTTTAAGCGTCGCCTATTGAGATTTTTAAGTAGTCGCCATTCCACGAGCGTGTACTGTTTAAAGCATGACATGTTAGGTATCTATTTACTCGGCATAACATCATTTTTCACATTATACAAAAAATATTTGTCTACCTTTACTGCTTTTTTTTATTCATTAAAGTGTATTTTTTTCCCAAAAAACTGCATTTGAAAGACCGCTGCGCAAATACATGTGACATAAAATATTGCAACGACCGCCGTTTTATTCCCTAGGGTCTCTGCTAAAAAAGAATAATGATATCATGTTTGGGGGGTTCTAAGTAATTTTCTAGCAAAAAATACAGATTTTTTTTTACTTAAACAACAATGTCAGAAAAAAGGCCCGGTCTTAAAGTGGTTAAATCTAGTTTGGTGCAACAAGGTGTTTTATGAACGCGGCCGGGGCCTGGAATGAGCTGTACACATCAAGCGTTGTCACATTATGTACAGACTACCTTTCTGTACAAATTTCGTTATGTTTCCTTATAAGCCTAATAAATAATTCATAAGGGAAAAGCTTGAAAAAATTAGGTCAGAGTTCCTTTAATTTAGTGAAGAATCACAGCTCCGCTCTGGAAGTTTGCAGAACATCACATTTTAAATTCCGGGCTTCTGACAGCAGTTGTTGGAGTCGGAGCAGCCTGGCAATTAACTGGCACCCAGACAGCTCTGGGAACACTAAACCCTTTAGAAAATGTCACCTGCAGCCGCCACATTTAGATGCCAGTCAGACTTTATTGGGGCTTTTTAAATTAGCGCAGTTATCAGCTTAAAAGCAAAGATTGGAGCAGAAAGCCCGCTGACAAGAGTGACTGGTAAAGTGCACCGGTAGTCTTGGAGTATTGTCCCTCGTCTCATGGTTACGATTTATGGAAGCACAGAGTACCATCCACAGAGTACCCTCATCCACAGAGTACCCCCATCCACAGAGTACCCCCATCCACAGAGTACCTCCATCCACAGAGTACCTCCAACCACAGAGTACCCCCATCCACAGAGTACCCCATCCACAGAGTACCTCCATCCACAGAGTACCTCCAACCACAGAGTACCCCCATCCACAGAGTACCCCCATCCACAGAGTACCTCCATCCACAGAGTACCCCCATCCACAGAGTACCTCCATCCACAGAGTACCTCCAACCACAGAGTACCTCCAACCACAGAGTACCCCCATCCACAGAGTACCCCCATCCACAGAGTACCCCCATCCACAGAGTACCTCCATCCACAGAGTACCTCCATCCACAGAGTAGCCCCATCCACAGAGTACCCCCATCCACAGAGTACCTCCATCCACAGAGTACCCCCATCCACAGAGTACCTCCATCCACAGAGTACCCCCATCCACAGAGTACCTCCATCCACAGAGTACCTCCATCCACAGAGTATCTCCATCCACAGAGTAACCCCATCCACAGAGTACCTCCATCCACAGAGTACCCCCATCCACAGTGTACCCCCCTCCACCGAGTACCTCCATCCACAGAGTACCACCATCCACAGAGTACCCCAGGGGGGCATCACAAGGAATTTGGAGCACATTTCTAACTGTTTCCAGACGCCTGGATCCATAGAATGTGTTTAGCCAACAGGGCCAGATCTAGCCTATCTGATCTGGGTGTGCAGTAAAAAATAAGTCAGGGGCCATAATGTCAACACACACAATGTCAGGACCTCGGAAACAATTGTATGTATTAGTATATCATTAGATTAGGGTCATCAAAAAAAAAACTGTGCCCCCGTAAATCAGTGTCACAATCAGAGTACCCCCTTATACCAGTGTCCCAATCAGAGTACCCCCTTATATCAGTGTCCCAATCAGAGTATCCCCTTATATCAGTGTCCCAATCAGAGTACCCCCTTATATCAGTGTCCCAATCAGAGTACCCCCTTATATCAGTGTCCCAATCAGAGTACCCCCTTATATCAGTGTCCCAATCAGAGTACCCCCTTATATCAGTGTCCCAATCAGAGTATACCCTTATATCAGTGTCCCAATCAGAGTACCCCCTTATATCAGGGTCCCAATCAGAGTACCCCCTTATATCAGTGTCCCAATCAGAGTACCCCCTTATATCAGTGTCCCAATCAGAGTATACCCTTATATCAGTGTCCCAATCAGAGTACCCCCTTATATCAGTGTCCCAATCAGAGTACCCCCTTATATCAGTGTCCCAATCAGAGTACCCCCTTATATCAGTGTCCCAATCAGAGTACCCCCTTATATCAGTGTCCCAATCAGAGTACCCCCTTATATCAGTGTCTCAATCAGAGTACCACCTTATACACAGTAAAATCGGCAGTGTTAAATTTAACTTGTGGGATTATAAAAACAATTTCCTGGTGTTTATATAATCCACACTGTCAGAGTTAAATTACCGTGTTTCCCCGATAGTAAGACACCCCCGATTGTAAGACGTATCGGGAGTTTCAGAGGGGTCGGCTAATATAAGCCGTACCCCGAAAGTAAGACATATGTCTTACTTTTGGGGAAACACGGGGGTATTGCCGCCTCCAGTGGCGTACTAAGAGTGGGGTGGGGGGTGCGGGCCGCACCGGGTGCCACACCCTGGGGGGTGCCAGGCCAGCGCCCTCCCCCTCCGACTGAAGAGACAGCGCCGTTCTGATCAGTCTCGGGCAGCGGCTGTCACTCACAGCCGAGCAGAGTGAAGCCGCCTCCCCCTCCTCTTGTATGGCTACACAGTGCTGTCCATGAAGGAGAAGGAGGGGGAGGCGGCTTCACTGAAGCCGCCTCCCCCTCCTCCTCCTCCTCCTCCATACACAGCACTGTGTAGCCATACAAGAGGAGGGGGAGGTGGCTTCACTCTGCTCGGCTGTGAGTGACAGCCGCTGCCCGAGACTGATCAGAACGGCGCGACGCAACCACAGAGAAGGGGATTATTGCGCCAGGTCCCGGATCACTGCCGACAGGTGTCACTGGCTCTGTGTCCTCCCGGTACAGGTCAGTGCTGGTCATACAGAGAGAGACCAAGGAGGGGGATAGGGAGGGGGGGTGTGAAGAGATTCTCTGCAGCTCTTATTATGTAACCGCAAGATGCAGCTGAGGAGGACTACAAGTCCCAACATACCGGGCTGTGTGGGCTTACAGTTCTCCTCTGCTGAGCATAGCAGCTTTGTATGCTTGGACTTGTAGTCCTCCATAGTGCAGCCTTGCATGCTGGGACTTGTAGGCCTCCTCTGTAGTACAGTGCAGCCTTGCATGCTGGGACTTGTAGTCCTCTGTAATGCAGTGCAGCCTTGCTTGCTGGGACTTGTAGTCCTCTTCTGTAGCGCAGTGCAGCTCTGCATGCTGGGATTTTTTTCCAATATAAGACATACCCCGAAAGTAAGACATAGTGGGGCTTTTGGGAATAAAAAGAAAGTAAGACACTGTCTTACTTTCGGGGAAACACGGTAACGCTTGTAAAAGTTGTTCAACTCTGTATTTTCTCCGGATAAAGAAGATTGTTTACACTAATAGTGTTAATTCCCTGTAATTCAACACCATAATATAAACACTTTACTTACAAACAACGTAACACCAGGATTTTAACACTGGCAATTTTACTGTGTATCAATTTCCCAATCAGAGTATACCCTTACATCAGATCTCCCCAGCAGAGTACCCCCTAATAGCAGATCTCCCCATCAGAGTACCCCCTTATATCAGTGTCCCAATTAGAGTACCCCTTTCATCAGATGTCCCCATCAGAGTACCTCATTACATCAGATGTCCCTATCAGCAGGCCCACACTGGGACAAAAAAATAGGCCTGGGCATTTTGGACTGAGCAGCCCATGAGCATAGGGGGGATGTGGAGAGCACAGGGGGCAGCGGAAAGCATGGGGGGAGTAGAGAGCACAAGGGGGCACTGAAGAGCATGGGGGGAGTGGAGAGCACAGACGGGCACCAGAGAGCATGGGGGGGGGGTGTGGAGAGCACAGGGGGCAGCGGAGAACATGGAGGGGATGTGGGGCAGCGGAGAGCATGGGGGGGATGTAAAGAGCACAGGGGCAGTGGAAAGCATGCGGGGAGTGACGAGCACAAGGGGGCATTGGAGAGCATGGGGGGATGTAAAGAGCACAGGGGGCAGCGGAAAGCATGGGGGGAGTGGAGAGCACAAGGGGGCACTGGGGAGCATGGGGGAGGTGGAGAGCACAGGGGGCAGCGGAGAGCATGGGGGGGATGTGGAGAGCACAGGGGGGCAGCGGAGAGCATGGAGAGGATGTGGAGAACACATGGGGCAGCAGAGAGCATAGGGGGAGGTGGAGAGCACAGGGGGGCAGCGGACAGCATGGGGGGAGGTGGAGAGCACAGGGGGGCAGCGGATAGCATGGCGGGAGGTGGAGAGCACAGGGGGGCAGCGGAGAGCATGGGGGGAGGTGGACAGCACAGGGGCAAAGAGTACGATGGAGATGGCTGCATATAGAAGAATCATTCTCTCCATCTTCCTCCTGCAATCTTTGAATGCCTGCTTCTCCTCTCCCTCTTGCAGGCATTCAAAGACTGCAGGAGGAAGATGGAGAGAATGATACTTCTAAATGCAGCCACCTCCACTGCTCCTCCTATCCAGGTTACGGGGGGCTGTCCCATCAGAGTACCACCTTACATCAATTGTCATCATCAGAGTGCCCCTTACCATGGGCGTCCGCAGAACTTTTTTCAGGAGGGGGCATAATCTTGGATCAACCATGCTCCACCCCTTTTTGACAATGTCATGAAGGGGAGGGGCTTAGTCATCACATAAAGCGCAGGCATGTGCCCATCAATTGCAGCCTCACTGTGCCCATCAAATGTGGCCTGTACAGTATGGAGGGTGTACAGTATATGTATATATAGGGGGTGGATATTGTTAATATATACAGGAAAGAAGATGGGTGTATATAGCTGTAGACAGGACAGGACAGATGATGCCTGGAGTTTGCATGTTCTCCCTGTGTCTGCGTGGGTTTCCTCCGGGTGCTCCGGTTTCCTCCCACACTCCAAAGACATGCTGGTAGGTTAATTGGATCCTGTCTAAATTGTCCCTAGAATGTATGAATGTGAGTTAGGGACCTTAGATTGTAAGCTCCTTGAGGGTAGGGACTGATGTGAATGTACAATGTATATGTAAAGCGCTGCGTAAATTGATGGCGCTATATAAGTAACTGAAATAAATAAATAAATAATAAAATATGATCTTTCCTATATCTGGCACCCTCCTTCAATGATCATACCTGTATTCACTCAGCTGCCCCCCTCATCTGTATATATGTCAGGCCCCCACATCTGTAAGCACACACACACAGCTCTGCCCCCCCCCCCCCATACACAAACAGCCTCCTCCCTTCACTTGTACTCACAGCCCCCACTTGTAAGGTGGTCTTCCTTCTCCTATATCCAAGTCCAAAAACCATAATGACAACGTGAAAGAAGTTTGTTTGAAATCTTTGCAAATTTATTAAAAATAAGATGAAAAATATCCCATGTAAATAAGCATTCACAGCCTTTGCTCAATACTTTGTTGAAGCACCTTTGGCACTATTTACAGCCTCAAGTCTTTTTGAGTATGATGCTGCAAGCTTGGCACACCTATTATTGGGCAGCTTCTCCCATTCTTCTTTGCAGGACCTCTCAAGCTCCATCAGGTTGGATGGGGAGCATTGGTGCACAGCCATTTTCAGATCTCTCCAGAGATGTTCAATCTGGTCCAGATCTCTCCAGAGATGCCTCTTCCTGACGGCCACAGGACGTGCCCAAGGCTGAGAATCCATGATCTGCAGCCCTGCATCTCTGCAGCACCACTGGATCCGTATATGAGGACCATCCTATGGACCATCTCATATATACAGATGAGCCTTCTTAACTTCCTTTTCCTGTAAGGCGGCGTACACACGCGGGGACTGTCTGCCGAAACTAAGTTCGTCAAACAGTCCGCTCAAACTTTTGAATGAACGAACACGCCCACACACGGCACTTTTTGAGCGGACAAATACGGCAAACTTTGTTCGTCGTACTAAGTCCGCGCAACTTTTGAAATGAACGGACTCGCCCACACACGAGGCAACAGTCCGCTCATTTCGAGCGCGTGTGCAGGTAGGCGGGGCCCGCGACGGAGACGTCGCGGGCTCCGCCGCCTGGAATGTACTTAAAGGGGAACCCCAACGCCGAAAAAAATCGGCGTGGGGGTCCCCCCAAAGTCCACAACAGACCCTTGTCCGAGCACGCTACCCGGCCGGCCAGGAAAGGGGGGCGAGCGAGCGCGCCCCCCTCCCGAACCGTACCAGGCCGCGTGCCCTCAACATGGGGGGTGCCTTGGGGAAGGGGGGGCCGCGCGGCCCCCCCACCCCAAAGCACCTTGTCCCCATGTTGATGAGGACAAGGGCCTCTTCCCGACAACCCTGGCCGTTGGTTGTCGGGGTCTGCGGGCGGGGGGCTTATCGGAATCCGGGAGCCCCCTTTAATAAGGGGGCCCCCGGATACCGGCCCCCCACCCTATGTGAATGAGTATGGGGTACAATGTACCCCTACCCATTCACCTGTAAAATAAAAGTACCCAAAAAAAAAACACAACACACGAGATAAAATATTTTAGTGCACAGCTCCGGGGGTCTTCCGTCTTCGGGGGTCTTCTCGCCGGACTCCTCCGCTATCTTCTTGTAGCTCTTTTGCTAGCGGAGGAGTCCGGCTTTCTTCCTCCCCGCCGCCGGCCTCTTCTCCCGACTTCGGGGGTCTTGTCCCCCTCTTCGGTTCTTCTGCCGGGCCACCGCGCCTTCTTATAGCTCTTTTGCAGGCGGTGGCCCGGTCTTCTGTCGCCGCTGTCGCCTTCCGGTCGCCTTCCGTTCTTCTTCTTGTTCTTCTTCTTCTTCTTCTCCAGGAGATGTTGACACGTCGCTCTCTCCGGCCGGAATGCCAGAGCCGCGCTGTGCGGCCACTTATATAGTGACAATGGGGCGGTATCACATGGTATATGTCACATGGGTTGGTCACATGGTGACCCCGCCCCCTTACGATGTCATAGTCCCCATGTGACATCAACCCATGTGACCAACCCATGTGACATATACCATGTGACACCGCCCCATTGTCACTATATAAGTGGCCCCGCCTACCTGCACACGCGCTCAAAATGAGCGGACTGTTGCCTCGTGTGTGGGCGAGTCCGTTCATTTCAAAAGTTGTGCGGACTTAGTACGACGAACAAAGTTTGCCGTATTTGTCCGCTCAAAAAGTGCCGTGTGTGGGCGTGTTCGTTCATTCAAAAGTTTGAGCGGACTGTTTGACGAACTTAGTTTCGGCAGACAGTCCCCGCGTGTGTACGCGGCCTTAGTGTGACCTTTTATTGTGTCATTAAAGCATTCTCTAATACTACACTTAGGTGGCGCTTCCTTCTCTACCTTACTCCTGGACTCACACTGTTGCATTGTAGTAACATTTGCAATGCTCATCATGTGCGCTGGTGCTTTTCATTGCCATTCATTCTGAATGGCACCCCGAAGCATGCATGTCTCTTTGCCAAATGCATGCGCCCTTTTTGGGGGGTCGTGATGGGTTAATGTGAATTGTGTTACGGAAGCCCATTCTGCAGTAATGCAACACATGTAAACGCATATCATAATGAGCATTAATGCACAAGTGTTAAAAGAACTGCAAAGATGTAACTGGGTGCTTAATGCCAATGATTCATGGAAACAGATTCTTGGAGAATGATGACCAAGGCCAGCACTCTAGTATTAAAAGACAAGCAGTGATTGCACTATGCACATATTGCCGATGTGGCTTTTTCCTTAAAGGGTTACACTGTCCAGAACTGATATTTCAGCATTTGGAGACTTAAAGTGGAATTCCAGGCTATACTAAGTATATGCTTAAACCCACTCCAGCCCCTCTGTAACTCCTATTCTAATTACCCCGTGAAAGGAAGATGCTTATACAGTACCAATTTTCAGGGTGCTCTGGTCCGATCACACGATCTCCCCATCAGACGGCTTTAGGGGATAGGAGAGATTGCTGACAGTAGCTAAAATGCTTGCTATGGAGCATCCATTGCTTGCTGTTCCTCCTCTTCCCTGAAGCCACCGGTGGAGCCGATCATGTGACTGGCCCAGAGCCCTCTTAGAACGGGTAAGTGTACACATTTTCCTTTCACAGAGTAGTTATAAATCCTGTAGCTGTTGACTTTTAATAAAAGGACACTTAACTGTCCAGGGATCCAGTGATGTCCTCACCCCAGGCCGATTCTTCAATTGGCTTTGGGTGCAGGCACCGTCATTGCAAGTAAGAGAAACAGGCAGTGAAGTCTTGCAGCTTCACAGCTGGTTTCCTACTGCACATACGCGAGTCATGCTGTGCTTTGTGAATGGTCCCGTAGTCTTCTGGAACCTGTGATGTGTCCCAGAAGGCTGCGGGGGAAGGAGGGGGGCCCAAGTTGAGGCTCAGATCGCCGCAGCACATCTGACTGGAAGTGGGAGCGGGTACCTGTCAAAACCAGGTACCCGTTCCCCCCTCACCCTTAAAAAAGTGCCAAATGTGGCCGTTGGAGGGGGGGGATGTAAACAAGCAGCACTTCTTCATTTGGGTGACGTTCCACTTTAAGCATAGTTAGGAAAAACCTGGGATTCCACCTTAAGTCAATTTAAAGTTCCTTATATCTCTTGTTGATGAGATTTCTGTGCTTGAGCTGTAGCTATTATGAGAGTTCCCACTCTCCTTGTTGGATTTTTTATATTTTAAATTTTGGAGGATGTAACAGGGAGAGCTTGAAAACATAAAGGTGGAAAGGAACACCCAAAACTCCCAAGTAGACAGGAACAGAGTCAGGAATTCTAGCAGGGAGATCTTTCTGTTGATGTATCAGATATATATAGGAAGACAAGAGCTGACATGGCCCACCAGATTGTGATGTGAGCATATTAGTTACTAACTCCTCTTTCCTGGAACATTTTAAGTTCTGTTTCTCATAACTGGCTACAGCCATTTTTCATTCTTTTCTTGCCCACACGAGCAAAAAGTCAAGCGATACAGAATCAGATGGATGCAAAACAAGAAACCTGAGGGTAAATGGCAGGAAAGCCTTTTAATAATTTTTTTAAGGACCACTATACATAAATGATGTGATTTTCATAATATGGTCAAAAAACAAAAGAATGAATTTGACTGGAACGTGTGGGATTTTAGACCACCCAGACTGATCATACAGCCCTAGGCATGAGAAAACAGCAGCTACTGATCTAACAGCCTCAGGTTTGAAAAGACAGTCAACTAATTAGATAATCGTCAGCTTGAGAGGATAGTTGACTGATCAGACAACATTAGGTTTGAGAAGACATTTAGCTGATTTAATAATCCCCAGATTTAAAAGGATAGTTTACTAATCAGACAACCCTATGCTTGAGAAGACATTTAACTGGTCAGACAACCCTAGACTTGAAAATATAGTTGTCTAATTAGACAGCTTGAGAAGATCAACTAATGAGACAACCCTAGACTTCAGAAGACAGTCAACCGATCAGACAACCCTAGACTTCAGAAGACAATCAACTGATCAGACAACCCTAGACTTCAGAAGACAGTCAACCGATCAGACAACCCTAGACTTCAGAAGACAGTCGACTCATTAGACAACCCTAAACTTCAGAAGACAGTCGACTCTTACAGCAAGCCTTAACTTCAGAAGACAGTCAACTGATCAGACAACCCTAGACTTCAGAAGACAGTCGACTCTTCCAGCAAACCTTAACTTCAGAAGACAGTCAACTCATCAGACAGCCCTAGACTTCAGAAGAGAGTCGACTCATTAGACAACCCTAAACTTCAGAAGACAGTTGACTCTTCCAGCAAATCTTAACTTCAGAAGACAGTCGACTCATCAGACAACCCGAGACTTCAGAAGACTGTTGACTCAGACAACCCTAGTTTTCAGAAGACAGTTGACTCATCAGACAATACTAGACTTCAGATGACAGTTGACTCATCAGACAACTCAAGACTTCAGAAGACAGACAACTTAGACAGCCCTAGACTTCAGAAGACAGTTGAATCATCAGACAATCCTACACTTCAGATTACAGTCAACTCATCAGACAACTCCAAATTCAGAAGACAGTTGGCTCATCAGACAGCCCTAGACTTAGGTTAGTCTATTGATTAGATAACCCTGGGCTTCCGAAGACAGTTGGCTCACTGGACAAACCTAGGCTTGACAATTGACAGGAAATAGTAAATTCTGTATGATCACTGATGTTCCCCTCTGTGATAAACAGCTTTGGATGTGTTCAGGGACTTCTTTATTCCCCTTCTGTGCCCTGCACAGTGCTTTGGTTGGATATCTATAGGCATCCACGGACACAAATAAGAGATCTGGCCTGTGCAGCCATGGGCTAGGTAGAGCTGTTACTTTTTCAGTCTTTCTGTCCTTTTGCTAATCAGTATGTAAAAAAAACTCACCATAAATCTTCTGAATTCCCTGTAAGTCATCTTGTGGAAGCTTAAAGTTGTGCGTTTCCATATACTGGTAGAATGGCGCCATGATAGCACTGGGGTCATTAGAATGTTCCAAACCCAAGGCGTGACCGAGTTCATGTACAGCAACGAGGAAAAGGTCGTTACCTGCAGCAGTAAAGAAAATACAGGTGATAAGACATTAATCAGTCATTACCTTGTCATACGTTTTCACCTCATCAAACACAGGTGTAAAACTGAACAATGTGTAATGTAAGGGGACCCATTTGAATAAGTAAAAGTGCATAGTCCATAAAAATGGAAAATACTTGAGGGCACGTGGAGGCTCGAACCCATGCTGGGCTTTTTGTGTCTACGGACACAGATAGCATGGCTCTGCCCTGCCTCCATTCTCTCTTCACTGGATTTGATTGACAACAACAGGAGCCAATGGTTCCTGCTGCTGCCTGCATGTCCTGTTTGGACAGAGAGAGCAGTGCTCTGGAACACAACATTGGATCGAGATCAAGTAAATATTTAGGAGGGGGCTGGGGTAGAGCTGAACATGTAGGGCTAGTTACCTTAATGCAGGAATTGCATTAAAGTAAAACAAAAACTTAAAGTGGTTGTGAAACCTTACATATACCCAGTGAAGTGACTAGCATTAGAATATACACAGAGATGAAACAAATCCTCCTTCATAAGTTGTAACTGTGTATCTGCAGCCATTTCACATTCGCATCCTAAGACTAGGTTGTGCGCAGGACCTTTACTAAGCTGAGATTAAGCCCCTCCCCTCCTTTTTAAGTCCCACCTCTGTCTTTCATTTGTCACATGCTGGAGCTTCAGTGGACAAAGCTGTAACTCTCTATTAACATAAATGGAACCTCCCCCTACAGTAGTCACTAGGCAGAGTAGATAGAGATTCTAGGTGTATGGTTCCATTCATGCTCAGAGGAAACTATTGCACAGGAGTGGCCAATGCCAAAGTAAATGTACTGTGCGAAGAATGCAAACACCACCATGGAGAGTTAAGTATGCTTCAGGGATGGGGTTAGTCTAGAATAGAACAGTATAGGGCTCTGGTGCTCAACCTGCGGCCCAGGGGCTGCATGTAGCTTTTTGGTAAATGATGTGCTGCCCTCGGACCTCAGCAGTAAAAGTATTGGTCTCTACTAGTCTCATGTAACATGTTCCCAGTTTCAGAGTACATGTCTCAACCAAACCACACACCCTGAAGCATTTTGCCACGCTCACTAGTGGTGATTAAAGCGGAGTTCCACCCAAAAGTGGAACTTCCGCTCATTTTTCTCCTCTCCCCCTCCGGTGCCACAATTGGCACCTTTCGGGGGGGGGGGGGGGGGCGTGGACAGGATACCTGTCTTTGACAGGTATCCTGTTCCCACTTCTGAGAGTCCGCGCCGCAGCCCCTGACATCACCACGGGGCTGCCTCCTCCTCTCCCTGTCGCTAGGCCAGTAGGAGAGAGGAGTGAGGCCTCGTGCATGCACAGTAGGGTTCCCGGTGTGAAGCCGAAAGGCTACACTGCTGGGTACCCTTACCCGCAATGGCAGTGGCAGCACCCAACAGCTGATGGAAACATCAGCTGCGGTGCCGACATCGCTGGACTCAGGACAGGTAAGTGTCCTACTGTTAAAAGCCAGCAGCTGCAATATGTGTAGCTGCTGGCGCTTCATTTTTTTTTTTTTGGGCGGAACACCGCTTTAAGCCCCGGCGGGCAAGGCAAAAAGCATCAGGCTGTGTGGTTTGGTGGAGACATGTAGGCTGAGGCCACTCTATCGCTCTCTTTCTTGCTCTTTATTGTTTATACACCTGGGCTGGTCGGGCATAGTGGCTATCCTTTCCTCTTTACATTTACCAGCCCTCTTGATTGGTATCAGGACAAGCCTGCTCCCCATGTTCTTGGACACAGGGATACATTTTTACCTCTACTTTGAGAGGCGCCATAAGCAAACAGGTCGCATGTTCCCAGTTTCGTATTGTTTTCTGTAGCATATCCCCAGCAAAAATTGTAGCATGTCCACACTCTCTGACCCTCATTTCCTCCATTGGGTCTGCAGTTTCTTACTGTCTTCTCAAGCATTACATATAGTGAACATTATGTGACGCCCTTT
The DNA here is from genome assembly GCF_037356315.1 of Lithobates pipiens. Lineage (NCBI taxonomy): Eukaryota > Metazoa > Chordata > Amphibia > Anura > Ranidae > Lithobates > Lithobates pipiens. Next base: position 28,713,145 of record NW_027507789.1, read on the forward strand.
GGTGATGTCAGGGGTCGCATTTGAGGCCCCCTTTAGCGGATACAACTACTAGCTTAGAGGCTAGGGAGGCGGATGAGGCTGTTTGGATCTGTCTTTTCCTCCTGATTCTGTACCACATTGTTCCTGTGCCTGGTTCCTGCTCCATAGTTGTCCTAAACTAGGGATCTTCAAACTTTGGCCCTCCAGCTGTTGTAGAACTACAAGTCCCAGGAGGCATTGTAAAACTATGATATTTACAGACATGAATAGGCATGATGGGAATTGCAGTTCCTGAACAACTGGAGGGCCGTAGTTTGAGGACCCCTGTCCTAAACCCCTAACCCCTGTCCCCTACATTAACCAAACAAATAATCTAAACCAGCCTTTTTCAACCAGGGTTCCCATGCATGGGTTGGACTGGGACAAAAATTTGGCCCTGGACTTCATCCAGACTGGCCCACTTTAATTTTGCAAACACGCACAAAAACAGCATATAAACTATACGCAATTGTGCAAAAAATACAGAAGCATAACATAACGAGTTCTCACTGACCTCTTTTATTATTTTACTTATTCTCCTCTGTATTTTTCTCCTCCTTCTCATATCACTGCGTGAAATGGAGGGCTAACGTCATGTGGGAACATTGCTACAGCCTCATTGGCTGGAATTTCAGAAACTGACATTGCTACACAACCATTGGCTGTCTTTCTGTAATGCAGCGGCGCTGAGGCTGAGCCGGGTTGCGCACTATGAAGTGAGGTGATGGGCAGTGCGGATGACAGGTCTCTTCCATACCGGGCGGCCAGACAACCCACCCCCCCAACCTGATGGCCACCCAAGCCCCCACTTCACTGGCCATTAGCCATTCTACTTTATTTCTCCTACAGGCAGTACAGCAGCGCTCAAATTAAAGGGGTTGTAAACCTATGCATTAATGTGAACTCCTGGCAGTCGCCGCCCCCCTGTTTTACTTACCTGAGCCCCTTCATCTCTTCAGCGGGGATGCACTCTCCCTCTCTCCGCAGGGTCCAGGCTCTTGATTGGATAGATTGATAGCAGTGCAGCCATTGGCTCCTGCTGCTGTCAATCAAATCCAATGAGGCGGGCACTGGGGAGGGTGGGGCTGAGTCCGGCATATGTGTCTGTGGACGCAAATGCTGGACTCGGGAGCGAGCCCGTAAGGTAAGCCCCTTGGGAGAGTGCTTCTTCTAGGGGGTTATCTGATGTGGAGAGGAGCCGCGAGAGACGCAGAGGGAACCTAGAAGAGGATGTTTGGGGCCACTCTGTGCAAAACTAACTGCACAGTGGAGGTAAGTATATTTGTTATTTAAAAAAAACCAAAAAAAAAACCGATCCTTTACAATCACTTTAATGGCTGTACGAGCTGCGCAGCCATTACTTTGATAGGATGTCACTGAAACTCCCGGTAGTCCCGATCGCCAGTACATGCCTGGTTCCCAGGCACCCTGGGATGCCTTCAGGTTTCTTCAGGGGTGCCCTGGCAAAATGCCTAAAAATTGCCCTAAAAGGTATACAAGCCAGCAGGTGGATCAAGCCTACCTTTTAGCTACACAAAGCCACAGGTTTTTCTAGTGCACCATTTCAACCTTCCAGCCACCGGCATTTTCTTTGGAAAAATAAATCGCCTCTAACATTGGGTGTCCAACGTGTGTCGATGCTGCCGCATTATGTAAAACGAGTAGAATGTTTTTTTTTACATTTTAGAATGGGGTGCCTTGAGGCTGTCTGTAATTTTAACCACTTGCCAACCAGCCACCGCAGTTTTACTGCAGCAGAATGGCACTGCTAGGCGAAATGACATTATGTTACATTGCTTCACCCTCTGGCCACTAGGGGCGCACCCGCATGCCTGCTGCTTGCCCCTGGAGCCGATGCAAGTGCCCGGCAGGCGCGATGACCACCGAGCTCCCGTGATCACTCGTGACACACTGAGAACCGGGAGCTGTGTGTGTAAACACACAGCTCCCGGTTCTCTGAGGGGAGAAGAGACTGATTGTGTGTTCATACAAAGTATGAACAGCGATCTGTCATCTCCCCTATACAATCTCCTCCCCCCTTCAGTTAGAACAGAGAGAGGGAACACAGTTAACCCCTTGATTGCCCCCTAGTGTTAACTTCTTCCCTGCCAGTGACATGTTGACAGTAATCAATGCGTTTTTATAGCACTGATTGCTGTATAAATGCCAATGGTCCCAAAAATGTGTCAACAGTGTCTGATGTGTCCGCCATAAAAATTGCAGATCATCACCATTATTAGTATAAATCTATCCCCTATTTTGTAGACGCTATAATTTTTGCACAAACCAATCAATATATGCTTATTGCGATTTTTATTACCAAAGATATGTAGAAGAATACATATCGGCCTAAACTGAGAAAAAAAATTTCTTTTTTAAAAAAAATGAGTATACTTATAGCAAAAAGTACAAAATATGGGGGGTTATTTACAAAAGGCAAATCCACTTTGCACTGAAAGTGCACTTGGCAGTGCAGTCGTTCTAAATCTAAGGGGTAGATCTAAATTGAGGGGAAGCTCTGCTGATTTTTATCATCCAATCATGTGCAAGCTAAAATGCTGTTTTTTATTTTCCTGGCATGTCCCCCTCGGATCTACTGTGACTTTACTTCCAAGTGCAAATTTCAGTGCAAAGTGGATTTTCCTTTAGTATATAACCCCTTTGGTGTTTTTTTCCAAAATTGTTGCTGTTTTTTTGTTTATAGCGCAAACAATAAAAACCGCAGAGATGATCAAATACCTCCAAATTTTTAGGAAAAAAAGAGTGTCAATTTTGTTTGGGTGCAGCGCTGCACGACCGCGCAATTGTGAGTTAAAGAGGCGCGGTGCCGAATTGCAAAAAATGGCCTGGTCATTGAGCAGCCAAATCTTCCAGGGGTGAATCGGTTAAAGGGTGCCGCAACTGAAAAGATGTTGAGAAACACTGCTCTAAACTAAGATCTACTATTAAACAAAATCCTCTCTCTATACACTTATTTGGTCCGACAACAAGAGCAACTGTGCCAAATGCTCCCACTTCTACTGACAGCTCTGCATCTACAGAGACCACCACTGAGAATCCATCTCTGATCAGGGGCTCCAGGCACTTATTTTTACATTGGCCCGGGTTTCATAAATACGCTCCAGTCTACTGAAATGTCAGAGCTTAGTGAGAAGCACCTGAAGGATTTCCGAGAGTGCTGTACTTGTCAGTGTTTCTATGAATCAGTTTTGTCTCGATGTTTTATTTTTCCAGAGAGGAAAAAAAAGGAAATGTGCAATACGGTTCAATAAGATCTTCTCATAACAATGACATTTTGATGTATGGGGTTTTGTAGCAGAGAGGAGGAGTGGAGCGATTATTGTTATTTTCACCAATTAAAGATCCCTGGAGACAAATACATAATGAAATAATATGCAATGGAGATGCAGCACAAGAAGTGATATAGTGCGGTTGGTTTACCATAGCTCCCAACTGTCCCTTATTTCGAGGGACTGTCCCTCTGTCCCTCATTCCTCCTCATTTGTCCCTCATTTCGGTCTGATCTATACAGTTGTATATAAAATGCACTTTTCTATCTATCTATTTTCCAGCGCTAAACCTTTCATCTGATTTCTAAATTGCTGCATTTGCACATTCCAAAAGCCAACATAAAGGAATAGTAGTGGTAAAAAAAGTACTTGTGGGTTTACCCAATCTTGATTTTTTTGTACAATTCTCCTTTAAGGGGGCGTAGCAAGGGGTGTGTCCAGGGGTGGACTGACAACTCATGGGGCCCCCGGGCAATAGGAGATTATGGGTTCCCCAGGCAATCCGAGATTATGGGGCCACACAGTATACACACACACACACACACAGTATACAATCACACAGTATACACAGACATGTTCCTATTGGCGGAGAAGGTACTGGAGAGGTGGGGCAGCTATAATCTCAGGATTTTTAGACTAAAAGGATGTTGGTAAGGGACATTTCAGGGACAGATGTAAAAAAACCACATATTTTTATATACTGTCCCCGGTTTTACTGAGGCTGGCAACCCTGATGTGGGCCCCCTAGTGGCTCGGGCCCTCGGGCAGTGCCCGAGTGGCCCAATGGTCAGTCCGCCCCTGGGTGTGTCCTATGCCTGCATACTTTTGCTGATAGGTGTCCCTCATTCCCATCTCAAAAAGTTGGGAGGTATGCCTCCCCTATAAGTGCAGTAGTACTCAGGCTGATAATCAGGCTGTAATGGACCCACCCCTGATAATCAGGCTGTAATGGACCCACCCCTGATTATCAGGCTGATAATCAGGCTGTAATGGACCCACCCCTGATAATCAGGCTGTAATGGACCCACCCCTGATAATCAGGCTGATAATCAGGGGCGGGTTCATTACAGCCCCGGAGGAAGCAATAAAGCAGACAGCTTCTGAGGATATGATACAGATGTCGGAAAGATTGTGGAAAGTGTGTGAGGATACTGAAGAGCTTACCGTCATGATTGGAGTTCCCGAGGGTCCAGGGTTCATCTGAATCGAAGTGAGTGTCGCCTCCTATTCCTGGTCCAGGGAAGTAGGCATGTGCTAAAAATCCTCCCTCCCCATCGAAAGGAGAGCTGTCTCCATGAAAACCAGAAGCAAAAAATATCATAATGTCTGCATCTTTCCGCTCGTTCTTAATTTCATGGTACGGAATTTCTTCAAATGTCAGCGGAGTCACCTTCTGCCACACATCAAAGGCCTGACGAATCGCTTTCCTAGTGTCCAGCTCCCCCACCTTGGGAGTATAGTTGTGTATGCTGAAAAGTCAGGCAAAGTAATTAGAAAGTTATGGGAGATCAAAGGAAAATAATTTATATTGAAAAATCATCACACAAAAAACGAGAAATTATCAAAAAGATGTATTTTCTTTTACACATATGTGACTCTAAAATTACCATATAAAAGCCCAAAGGCAAGATCGTAATAACCTTCATGAATCACCAGTGGCGTAACTAGAACCTTCAGGTCCCCGATGCAGGAAACCATGAAGGGCCCCCCTGACCCCCGGATGTAAAGGACTGACAATTTTTAAAAGGCTGTAAGGCCCTTATAGGCAGAATGACATCCAGCAAGTCCTTTAAGCAACCAAACAATGCTAGCAAACTGACCAATGCCCTGAGCGTCAGAACCCACCTGTATGTTATGTGTTTCTGTCTCCACTTCTGTCCTGTTAGTGCATATCTTTTGTTCCTTCTTCTATGGCTTAAGTGAGGAAGGTCAGGAACTCCACAGCGAGGCTTCTTCATCCACCTGCATGACCATTACAGAAGAAAGAGAATACATCATGGTTATCATTGATCTGCAGAGCAGAAATAAGCACATCACAGTTATTATCTGACATGACAAAGCAATGCCGATCTACCATCAGAGTCAACATCAACTGAAGCTTGCTTTAAGGGGGTGTTCAGGATCCTGACATAAGAGGAGAAAAGATAGATTTCTGCCTTGTTTATGACTGACGAGGGTTGGTCCACTCATATAACCCACTAATCAGATGTCTTAGGGGCCATGAGCACTTACAAATTATCTTCAAAATGCACTTTGAGCCTAACACTAGCCAAATGTATTTTTAGTTTTGGATGGAGGGCAAGTCAGTTAAGTCTCTGGTGCCTCCCCCTAGTTCTGAAAAGTTGGAGAATGTTCTGGAAAATGGGGGGCGGAGGCTAGAAGAGTTGTTCTGCATACTCAGAGGAGCTTGGCCAATCCCGAGGCGGTAGGCCTGGCAGGGGGTTAAGCCATCCCTTAAGTATGGATGAGTCATGCTGTCTCTGGGTGGAAGATGGAGTGCTGGGGAGACTCTAGTGGCCTTTGAAGTGAACCCCCTAGTCTGGGTGGTTCTCTCCCTCAGGTTGGGACTCGGGCTGGCCTGGGAGGATCCTGACAACAGAAGCAGTTTGGAAGGAGTCTTCCCTGGGAGGCAGCGGGAGCAAGGAGGACAGTGTGAGAACTACAGCACGGTCATGGACTTACAAAGGGGAGAGACTGACACACGTAGCTGGTCTCCCCAGAAGATAGTGGTGTGCTTAAATCTTTCTTAAACTTGCCCTGGGAGATCTTTGGATCAGTCGGGTAGACTGGTGAAGAGTCATTCAGGTAGACTGGTGAAGAGTCAGTTGGGTAGACTGTTGAAGAAGTCAGTAGAGCTGCGACCAGTGTCTACAAGGGAGTTGGAGGATGCAGTCTACAATACTTTGTGCTACTTCATAAAGGGACTGAGAGTTCCTAGTCCTTAAGGGGCTGTTACATCTTTTCACTTAGAGGATGTCAGTGTCTGGGAGTGAAGAACCAAATCTGAAATTATACATAGGGAGAAAGTTGTCCCTGGTTTTGTTGCTGACAAGTTGAGCATCCCATAATTCCTATTCCCATCCTATTACCTCTAATAAAACAGAAAAAAAACAAAGTTCAAAGACTGTTCTTTGTGTCTGGATGAAGGCTGTAAATGCTACTTGCCTGGCTGTGTAGGAGTGGGGAACCCAGTCATCTGCAACACCTAAGGGGGTAGTGGTACACATAGAGCACCTGACCCTGAACACCACTGATGCGAGTGCACGGCTACTAGTAATACCATATTATAGCTCAAATACTAGAAAAAGCCTGCACCCTAGCCTCGGCTGTTCATTAAGGGTTCAACAAAACATGTTCATCCACCAATGTTTTGGTGCCCTTTGGGGAAAGACTTTTACCTTGAGAAAGAGGTCCTGTAAGGCCTATAAATGTTGGTGGAGGAACAAGCTTCATTGAGTCCTCAAGAAGCAGCCAAGGCTCATTATGGAGTTCTGGCTTTTTCTATTTATCTGTGTCTGTGATCGCGCTGGAGGAATTTTCCCTCACTTTCTTTCCTTGTCAATAGGGGGTGGTTATCACTGGGGCAGATAACAACAAAAACATTATTGGAAATTATTTTACCTCCAGATTCTACACAAAAACTATCCCCAAAATTTCTCCAAAGTGAAGGGGGGGGGGGGGGGGGGAACACAGTTAAGTGTCCTCACTGGAAGTTTTGGCCATAGATAAACTTTGTTAGGCCTCCAATAAAGTGGATCTGTAATTTGGTTCTGAAAACATCCAATAGTAGAATGAAGACAATGAACTTGATGGTGTTACTGGACCTGCAGTCAGGGGTCAGGGGCGGTACAAGGGGGGGGGGGGGGTTGGCGGGGTGGCCTTGGCTACTTCTTGAGGACACAACAAAACTTGTTCCTCCACCAACATTTCTAGGTCTTAGAGGACCTCTTTCTTAAGGTAAAAGTATTATGTGAAGGGGGCGCTGCATGGAGAATTCCAGGTGCTACAAGTTGACGGCGGCTTCACTACGCCTGTCAGCTTAGCACGGAAAGTGAAAGGCCCAATCTTTAGAGAAGGAGAGAGCCGGGAGTGGGCAGCACTTTGCCTCCCCTCCACCTTCACACACGTGCCACTTGTCTGCAGCGCTCCTGGATCAGGACTGTCAGATTAGGACTCATCTCTTCCCAGCAAACAATGAAAGCAGGGGGCCCGGTAAACAAACCCTGCACAGTCCTGATCACACTGCCAGTGGCATCACTAATGCAAGTCCCTGTCAAAAGTATTGCATGTCTACTTCCCCTAGGCCCCTCCTCAACTGTGACATGTCAAGATGAGGAGGAGCATGAGAGGAAGGACATACCACAGTCTTAAGCCGCTCTGTATCTGAGGTTTGTGTGATGGAGGGAGAGGAGAATTGTACTGGCTACCTAGGGCGGTGGGCATAATAAAAATACATTTGTGCTGGGGATGAAACTGTGCTAGTAGGAGGGAAGGAAAAGAAGATTAGAGCTAGTTGGGAGGATTTGTGCTAGAGTAGAATTTGGGGGCTGACAGGGGTAAGACTTGTTCTAGGAGGAGAAATTTGGGGGGGGGGTATTTGTGGTGGGAGGGAAAATTTGGGGGGTTACTAGTGTAAAATTTGTTCTAAGAGGGGTGCTGTGGGGGTTGGATGCAGGGAGTTTGTGCTGGGAGAGGGAACTCGGGGGGTGATGGGGGTAGGATTTGTTCTAGGAAGGAAAATTTGGGGGATTTGTTCTAGGAAGGAAAATATGTGTTGGGGGGGATTTTTGTTGCGGGGGTGGGGGAAAATGATGTAGGGGGGAATTGTGTTAGGGGGTATTGGGGGAGGGGATCTGTGAAGGGAGGGGGAATTTGGGAGGAGGCAGGGGGTAAGATTTGTTCTAGGGTGGGTAATATGGGGGGCAGGGAGGCATGTGCTAAGAGGGGTGATTTGAAGAGATTTGTGCTGGGAGGGTGAATTTGGGAAGAGGCAGGGGGTATGATTTTTTCTAGGATGGGAAATATAGGGGGCAGGGGGGCATGTGCTAAGAGGGATGATTTGTGCTTGGGGATGGGTGGAAAAGGATTTGTCCTAACAGGAAGGATTTTGGGAGGGTTGTGCTAGAAGGGATGTGCTAGGAGGGGAATTTTTTTTGGGGGGGGGGGTGGATTTGTGTTAGTAATGGAGATTTGAGGGGAGAGTTTGAGTTGTGAGGGGGGATTTGGGGGGCAAAAATGCATTGTATTGTTGTACTAGGAGGAGAGGGAACTTTAGTTTGGGGTGAATTTTGGCCTGCAAAGCAAATTTATGCTTATGGGGTCAGCGTGCAGATTTGTGCTCGATTTTTTTATATTTTTGGGGGGGATTGCAGACAATGGAGAGTGCAAAATCGGGTGCAGCTAGGCATGGGAGCCAATCGGCTTCTAACTTCATCTTGTTCAATTAAGCTTTGACAGTATAACCTGGAAGCTGATTGGTTTCTATGCAGAGCTGCACCAGATTCTGTACCCTCCAGTTTTAGTAAATCAACCCCATAATGCTCATATGTCTTGGGGGGGGGGGGGGGGGCATTTTAGTATCTTTGCCCTGGGCACCAGATGACCTTGTCCTGGTCTGCAGTGACAGCTCTGTGTAAATATAAAGAAATATATATATAGACAAGAAACCAAGAAGTTCAGTTGAGAGTAGAGGCATGTTATGACCATTCTGGCAGAAGGGAGATGTCCCCAAGCCATGGTCATGGAGGGCAAGCATCAGGTAGCTATCAAGCCCGGCAACACTGAGTTTTAAATTTAGCTCTGTAATATGCTGTTCCATATTTACTATATTGCCAAAAGTTGGCTGACACTTGGCCATCACACCTACTCTATATGAGTTTGTTCAACATCCCATAGGCATCGATATGGAGTTGTTGGTTCAAATATTACTCTTTACCTTATGCCGCATACACACAACCGGACTTTCTGGCAGACTAGGTCCGATGGTCTTCCCGACGGACTTTCGGCGGAGTTCCGACTGACTTTCTGAACGAATGGACTTGGCCACATAGGACCGTACTAAGTCCGTTCGAAAGTCTGTTCATTTTGAACGTGATGACGTAAACGGGACTAAACAAGGAAGTTCAATAGCCAGTAGCCAATAGATTCCCTTGCGTCATATTTGGTCCGTCGGACCAGCACACAGACGAATGGTTTTCCCGATTTTAGTCTGTCAGAATTGAGTCTGTCGGATAGATTTGAAACATGTTCTATTTCTAGGTCCGTCTGATTTATTTTCTGCAAAATGATCAGACTAGCCCACACATGATCAGATTGTCCCATGGACTAATCCCTTCGGACCTAGTCTGCCGGAAAGTCCGGTTGTGTGTGTACGCGGCATTATTCATTCAGAGCAAAGTAAAGGAGTCACTTAAAGTGGTTGTAAACCCTTACAAACCACTTTGACCTACAGGTAAGCCTAGATTAAGGCTTACCTGTAGGTCCAAGAAATATCTCCTAAACCTATACGGTTTAGGAGATATTTACAAAAAGACAGGCACCGATGTCTACGGTGCATGCGCCGTAGACAGCGGCGCGCAGGCGCACTGAGCGCGCCGCATATCACGGCAATATGCTGCTCCTGTCGGCTCCCATGTGCATGCGCGGGAGTGACGTTATCGCGGCTCCGGCGAATCACAGCGCCGGAGCAGCGAGACCTGGAAGTCACTCCAGGATACATGGCAGCGGTGAAGATAAAGGAGGAGGACCGCTTCGGGGGCTTCGTTCTCAGGTAAGTTATTCATAATGAGCTAGTATGCTATGCATACTAGCTCATTATGCCTTTGCCTTGCAGGTTGCATTTATTTTATTTTTTTAAAGTGCCTTAACTTCCTCTTTTAATCTAAATCCACATTTTTTTTTTTTTTTTTAGAAAGAGGGGCGAAAGGTTAGAACCCCTGCAAGGTTTTAATTACTGACTCTGCTGAGGAGACTCATACTCTATAAGACCATGGTCACAGAGACTAAAGGTGATCGCTATGCTGCTGTCATTCCTATGTGCATGCCCCAAGAAAGCAACATTGATGTTTGCTGCTGAAACAGACATATAATATATACAGTATATATGTCCAAAATACATCTACACAAACCCTTGCTAGAGTAGTACTTACTCAATTGTGGTTTGGTCCAGCACACCCGTCACCGGGATCCGGTAAAACTGTTGCATTGTTGCAATTGCTGACTGCATAGCTGTTCCTGAATGTAAAGCTGAAATTCGGATGTCGTAGGGGAGCAAATAGCCATATGTCTTCAACCACCTCTGCAGAGAAAACAGAAAGATGCCCCTGAGTCACACCTTCACCTTTCCTAAAATCCCGTCATCAAAGTGGACCTGTCATTCATATGTCACACAGGCAAAATATCAGCTGTACAATCACATTATTATGATAATTATTATTATTTATTGTGGGCTCCTTGAGGGCAGGGACTGATGTGAGTGTGCGCTGTATGTGTGGGGCGCTGCGTACAATTGACGGCGATATATGGGTACCGTAAATAATAATATAATAGATGAGCATCTTAATGAGACACAATGTACAGGGACAGGGACAATTGTAGACACACACTCAGGTTGAACTGGATGGACTGGTGTCTTTATTCAACCTTACTAACTATGACCATGAGTGAAAAAGTATGGCTTTTTTTTTTCACAATCTTATTTACCTAGGTGGATGCAGCATGAGAACTGAGCGATCTAACACCGCCGACCGCTCGGTTCTCGGGGCTCTCTGCTCTCCCCTGGAGCACTGTGCTGTGGAGGGGGAGGGAGTGGCCGGACAAGGTTCTCATGATTTTGCACTTACCTTTTTGTGGACACTTTTGTTGGACACTTCTTATGTGTTTCTTAAATATATATAACAGTTTTACACAAACTGATGTTGAATATATGATGTTGTTTATTTGCACTTGTAATTTTGTTATCATGACACTATATACTTAAATGGTTTTAGCGCAACAGGTTTTGTTCTTCTGTACATTACACACCAGACCCCTGCACTCTTTACATTACACACCAGACCCCTGCACTCTGTACATTACACACCAGACCCCTGCACTCTGTACATTACACACCAGGCCCCTGCACTCTGTACATTACACACCAGGCCCCTGCACTCTGTACATTACACACCAGACCCCTGCACTCTGTACATTACACACCAGGCCCCTGCACTCTGTACATTACACACCAGGCCCCTGCACTCTGTACATTACACACCAGGCCCCTGCACTCTGTACATTACACACCAGGCCCCTGCACTCTGTACATTACACACCAGACCCCTGCACTCTGTACATTACACACCAGGCCCCTGCACTCTGTACATTACACACCAGGCCCCTGCACTCTGTATATTACATACCAGACCCCTGCACTCTGTATATTACACACCAGACCCCTGCACTCTGTACATTACACACCAGACCCCTGCACTCTGTATATTACACACCAGGCCCCTGCACTCTGTACATTACACACATGACCCCTGCACTCATTGCATTACTCACTCCTGACCTCCACACTCTGTACATTACGCACCTGACCCCTGCATTCTGCGCATTACTCACTCCTGACCCCCACACTCTGTACAATACATACTCAAACCCCTGCATTCTGTGCATTATTCACTCCTGACCCCACACTCTGTACATTACACACTCGACCCCTGTATTTTGTGCATTACTCACTCCTGACCCCCACACTCTGTACATTACACACCTGACCCCTGCACTCATTGCATTACTCACTCCAGACTCCCACATTCTGTACATTACAAATTCGACCCTGCATTCTGTGCATTACTCACTCCTGATCCCCTCACTTTGTACATTACACACTCAACCCCTGCATTCTGTACATTACACACCTGACCCCTGCACTCATTGTATTACTCACTCCTGACCCCCACATTCTGTACATTACACACTCGACCACTGCATTCTGTGCATTACTCACTCCCAAACCCCACGTTCTGTACATTACACGCTCAACCCTCTACATTCTGGGCATTGCTCACTCCAGACTCCCACACTCTGTACATTACTCAATCAACCTCTGTATTTTGCGCATTATTCACTCCTGAACCCCACAGTCTGTACATTACACACTTGACCCCTGCATTCTGTGCATTACTCACTCCTGACCCCACACTCTGTACATTACTCACTCCTGACCCCACACTCTGTGCATTACTCACTCCTGACCCCACACTCTGTACATTACACATTCGACCCCTGCATTTTGTACATTACTCACTCCTAACCCCACACTCTACACACTCAACCATTGTATTTTGTGCATTGCTCACTCCTGACCCCACACTCTGTACATTACATAGTCGACCCCTGCACTCTGTACATTACTCACTCCTAACCCCACACTCTGTACATTACACACTACACCCCTGCACTCATTGCATTAATCAATACTGACCCCACACTCTGTACATTACATACCTAACTCCTGCACTGTAAAATTTTCACCCCAGACCCCTTCACTTTGTACGTTATAAACTTCTGACACCTGCCCTCTATACGTAGGCTCAAAACCCCTCTCACTGTTGCCCCAAATTTCACCATACTCACCATTCACTACATTGCCCACCCCTCCGCCCCATTCTCAGGATTTCTGATTTTCAAAAGTTCTTAGGTATTTCTAAAACAGGGAGTGTGTGAACAAGGAGCTTCATGGCAGGATGTCCGGGTATTCATTTACTGAAAGCTGGAGATTTACGCATTCTTTATTATGTATTCTTTATTATGTATTTTTTATTCTTTATTATGTATTCTTTATTCTTTATTATGTATTCTTTATTCTTTATTATGTATTCTTTATTATGTATTTTTTATTCTTTATTATGTATTCTTTATTACGTATTATTTATTCCTGCCTTTAATGAACTTTAAAACCCTGGTGATGTTCTACCAATATTTTCCATTTTCCTTCCCGCTGGGCTGCAGAGAGCCTGGTAATTTTTCTCATTCAGTCCTATAGCCCTGTGTCAGCAAAATGGATTTGCATATTCATGTAAGACGCGGAGTCTAGCCCTCCCACCCAGAGGCTGTTCACATAAAGAGATGGGAGAGGTGAAAAGTTCAATGCAATGGCTGTTTTCATTACTCTTCCTACAAATAATTACAGTATACTTCAGCCTGCTGTGCCTTCGTATAGCTACAGAATCTTGTGATAGTATGATAGTCATACAGTATTCTTGAAGAAAAGTACTGTCTGCTGCCAGACCACTAGGAACAATTGCATCTCAGCGCTGCTGATCTCCTGCAGCCTTTTTGCAGCTGCTTTCTGTCAACATGTCCTCCAGTGATGGTTGCAAGGAAGTTCTAAGGACAGGTTTTCCAATGGTGACATCACAATGCAACATTGGTCTATGCCTGCATAGTTACTTGTTTTCAAACAGCCACATGTAGTCTCCATCAGGATACCATATGATAGGGCGACAACACCGGAGCACAACTGGGAGCCAGGAATAGAATGTCGTTATCCTATAACAGGAAGTATGAAAAGTCTGACAAGGATGTTCACCAGATACTATTTTAATTATCTAAAAATAATAATATTCAAAATTACATTAACATATTAAAGAGTATGTAGCGCCCTCTAGTGTGTTATAGTGAAGTACGTGCAAATTTATTTGACTCATGGTAAGTGTGTCTGGAATCTGGGTCAGGGTTTATTGCAGACCAGGCTGGATGATTCATACAGGCAGGTCTCTGGTACCTTCCCCTGGATCTGGAAGTTTGGAGAACCTTCTAGAAGTTAGTGGGCAGAGGCCGGGAGGATTGATCTGCATACTTAAGGGGACTTGGCCAATCCCCAGGCAGTTGGCCTGGCAGGGTGGCTAAGGCAGCCCTTAAATATGGATGAGTCATGCCAGCAGAGGAGTCGGGGGGCAGATGGAATGCTGAGGAGACTGTCGGTGTCCTAGGAGGGGATCTCCTAATATGTTACCACACTTTGCATTAACGCAAAGCGTCAAAACACAGAGGTGTTAACTGTGAAGGTGGCCTAAATGAATGGCACTATGCACATTATACCATGCATTACTACATATCACATAAGTCTAAAGAGGCTCATAGTCATTGGGTTTACATGTACTTTAACTCCATCTATCTTCTTTTGGATAGAGGGGAGAACGGCTAATACTTGTTTCCGTTTTTATTACTCTCTGCATCCAATTGGTAAATTTCCACTGACCAAACTATATTGTCAAAATTATTGGGATGCCTGCCTTTACACGCACATGGACTTTAATGGCATCCCAGTCTTAGTCCGTGGGGTTCAATATTGATTTGGTCCACCCTTTGCAGCTATAAGAGCTTCAACTCTCCCAAGAAGGCTGTCCACAAGGTTTAGGAGTGTGTCTATGCGAGTGTTTGACTATTCTTCCAGAAGCGTATTTGTGAGGTCAGGCACTAATATGGACTAGTCTCCACCTTAAAGGTGTTCTATTGGATTTAGGTCAGGACTCTGTGCAGGCCAGTCAAGTTCCTCCCCCCCAAACTCGCTCATCCATATCTTGATGGACCTTGCTTTGTGCATTGGTGCGCAGTCATGTTGGAAAAGGAAGGGGCCACCCCCAAACTGTTCCCACAAAGTTGGGAACATGAAATTGTCCAAAATGTCTTGGTGTTCTGACACCTTAAAGCGGAGGTCCACCCTAAAGTGGACCTTCCGCTCATCGGAACCCTCCCCCCCTCCGGCGCCACAATTGGTACCTTTCAGGGGGGAGGGGGTGCAGGTACCTGTACAGTACAGGTATCTGCATCCACTTCCGGGATAGCTCTCTGCGGAAAGGGGCGTAGGTTACACCCCTTTCTGAAAGTCCCCCGCTGCCTGCTGGGAAACACACAGATCCCAGAGGCAGCGGGTCCATCCTTATTGCGCAGTGCGACTTGCGCATGCGCAGTAGGGAACCGGGAAATGAAGCCGAAAGGCTCCACTTCCTGATTCCCATACCCAAGATGGCGGCGGCAGCCCCCGAGAGACGATCGAGAGAGCGGCTTCGGGTGCCGACATCGCGGGCGCGCTGGACAGGTAAGTGTCAATATTTTAAAAGTCAGCAGCTGCAGTATTTGTAGCTGCTGGCTTTAAAAAAAAAAAAAAAAAACGCGGACTCCCGGCGGACTCCTGCTTTAATGCCACGTACACACGATCGGAATTCCGGCCAGAAGAAGACCGATGACAGCTTTTCATCGGAAAATGCGACCGTGTGTATGCTCCATCCCAATTTAGCTGTCCGAATTTCCACCAGCCAAAAATTGATGTTCTCAATTTTCCCAACAGAAAAACTTTCTATTGGAAATTCCAATCGTGTGTATGCAATTCTGACACGCCAAAAATCACACATGCTCAGATTCAACTACAAGACAGAAGCTATTGGCTACTGGCTATTGAACTTCCTTTTTCTAGTCCCATTGTACGTCTTGTACGTCACCGCGTTATAAACGATCGGAATTTGGTGTGACCGTGTGTAGGCAAGACAGCTTGAGCCGAATTCTGTCGGAATTCCGTTGGGAAAACCATCAGAACTTTTTCCAACGAGAATTACGATCATGTGTACGCGGCATAAGAGTTCCCTTCACTGGAACTAAGGGGCCAAGCCCAAACCCTGAAAAACAACCCCACACCATAATCCCCCTCCTTCCACCAAATGATTTGGACTAGTGCACAAAGCAAGGTCCATAAAGATATGGATGAGTGAGATTGGACTGGAGGAACTTGGCTGGCCTGCACAGAGTTTACCTGCACTGAGGAATTCAAACAATTACTGGCAGTCTAGCCGAGCTGGTGTCACGACGGCACCAGGGAGGGTCTTCAAGGTCCTTGAAAATCTCTGGACCATTCATGTGCTGAATACGGCCGAATCCTACCCATGTAGCTTAGCCGATGTGGGTCCCTGACGATTATACTTTACCCCCCAGCCACACTTTTCTCCCTTACCCCCTTTTTTTTTCTCTTCCTACCTCATTTACAGCCTTTTGTATGTACTTGTCTCCTCTAATTGTTTCCTAGAGGCTGTGGGGTTGCCCAACTCACAATGGGTACCTGAGGTCTCCCCTCATTAAGATAGACCCCTAGGCCCTCTTATCTTTCTCCCTACCCCTGATTGTACTGTCTACTATTATGACTTAGGTTATGATGGGTTTACTTCCTCTTTGATTCCCCGCAAAGGTAAAGCATAATGGACTACTATGCATCACATAGTAGTCCATTATGTGTCACTTACCTGACACAGGAGCCAACAAAGTCACCGCTGTCCCCTGTAGTTCCGAGCGTCCATCTTCTTGGTGGATCTCGCTGCTCTGGCGCTGTGATTCGCCGGACCAGCGATGACATCACTCCCGCGCATGCGCACGGGAGCCGACACTCGCGGCATATCGCCGCGATCTGCGGCTTGCCCAGTGCGCCTGCGCACGTGGCTGTCTTCAGGTAAATATCTCCTAAACCGTATAGGTTTAGGAGATATTTCTTGGACCTACAGGTAAGCCTTAATCTAGGCTTACCTGTAGGTCAAAGTGGTTTGTAAGGGTTTACAACCACTTTAAGTAACATACCTAAGCTCCTGTTCAGCCTCACATACATTCTGATTAGACGGTCTAATTTCTACTGCCTTTGGAGGCCTCCTTGCTTATGCTAGCAATTTATTGTAACCTCCATTTAATCTGTTATGTATATGGGGACACCATTGGGCAGGAGGTCAATTCATCTCTACTTACTGCTCAAGGAACCCCAAGTAACATCTGGAGGGACCTTTGGGTTCCACAGAAGTCTGGTTGAGAAAGGCAAGCCTCAAACTGTTAATTTAGCCTGTAGCAGAACAAGCCAGCTCTACCTTCTGAGAATACAGAGTTAAAAAAAAAGTGGAAAAGAAAAATCCTGTAATGGCCGGAACTACTCAGTGTGCCGCTGTTTCTAAATTAATAGTAACTACCTGTGAAGTATCTAACAGGCTAAAAATATCTTTCAGTTGCTACACAATTCCCGCAGGAGAGAAATAGGCAAGAAGCGAGCGTGTTCAGCTGTGTAGCGGGATCAGAACGATATCCAACCGCTTTCCCCACCGCTGTGTGACAGAACTTCATGTAATATTTTATCTGTTTTTTTTATTTTATTTTTACTTCTTTTGGCAAACTGTGGCGGTATAGTCCATAACCCTCCAAATGATTATTTATTTTTGCAATCAACCTACTGTAGATACCTGAAATTTAAAATAAAGCTTCACACACCAGCTGAAAAGTGAAACCAGGCTGCCTATCGTAGTGCCTGCTATGGTGGGGAGGTATAGCTTATGTCTGAACAAGATCAGGGTGATTTAAAACATAGGTAGTATAAAATGCAAAATCTAACCATCAAATCAATATTTATTGAAATAGTAATGCCCTGCACATACGGTCAGACATTCTGACCACAAAATCCGTCTGATTTTTTCCGACAGATTTTGGCCGAAACTTATGTTGCATACACACGGTCAGACAAAGTTGTCGGAAAATCCGATCGTTCGGAACATGGTGATGTTCATTGTGTACGACGGGACTACGTAGAGCAGTGATTCTCAACCAGGGTTCCTCCAGAGGTTGCTAGGGGTTCCTTTAGCATTGGGCAATTTCTGCCTCTCGGATAAGTTCCCATCGACACCATTGATCTTTTTAGCTATCTGTAAGGAGGCAATTCTTCCCAATGACCACAAGTGTGAGGAGCATTCTTCCCACTGACCATCACACCAATGTATCAGGAGTTGTAGATTTCTAATTTTTAGCAGGGGTTCCCTGGTACAGGAGAACTATTTTTAAGGATTCCTCTGTGTTGAAAAGGTTGAGAAAGGCTGACGTAGAGGCTAGTAGCCAATAGCTTTGGTTTCGTAATTTAATCTGAGAATGCGTGGCACTTTGTCCATCGAAATTCTCTACAAGCGATTGGAAAAAGTTAGATCTGATTTTTTTGTCTGAAAATTTTAGATCCAGCTTTCAAATTTTTTCCGTCAGAATTTCCGACAGAAAAAGTCAGATAGATCGCATTTTCCGACAACATAATCTGATCGGACCTTTTCCATCTGAATTTACAACCATGTGTACAGGGCATAAGAGTTATGGGTGGCAATTGTGGGCTGAAGCATCTTTTGGCTTTGGGTAGGTAGAGTTGGGAACCCATGAACTGAACTCCCATCAATCATCATTGAGGGGTATGAGAAGGCTGCAGGTGTGTCAACTGTAAAAAGCATATACAGTATCACGTTTGATGTGATGACACCTTAACGATTTGTTCCTAGTTAAACAATGTAACATGGAGGCCATTGTATTTGCTTATTACGGTACGTAAGCACCTTCAGCTTCCTACTTGGTAGTATTGCACATTGACTTCGCTTTAAGGGTCCTTTCAGTGCAAGTCTATGAGGTAGGTCTGACCTGGCTTAAAAACAACTGACTACCTATAAGGCAATTAGGCTTATGTATGCACTCTATAAGAAAACCTGCACTTTGCCTATGGAGGAGCATGTGACTCCAGGGCTGCTGATAAGGCAGTAAAACTGGTCCTGTTGTACTGGGGCCAGGTCTAATCAGCTAGACAAGGGGGCCAAGGGCAGCTTTATTGTTCATGCCTGCCTAAATTAATAAATGGGTTTTACTAGACAACACCCCCATTCCTACTTGCTTTAAATTACATTTCCTTGTGCCCCATCAGGTCAACAGAGGGGCCCAAGAGGTGGAACTGTTATCTTTTTCATTTTCAGGGCATAGGGGGATAAGGTCAGTGTCACTGTTTTGCTGTACCCCGGGGGGGGGGGGGGGGGTGGCTGGCGTGTAGGCAGATTTGGGGGGGGGCCCCGATTAGGAAGGCAGTACAGGGCCCCATAATTTCTAACAGTGGCGCTGTGTGACTTTTTCCCCTTCTTGGTGTTTGACCCAGTGCTTTTACAAGGGGTAGGGTCCAGAGCTTACACAGGGTTTCCTCTCCACTTTCCTAGAGGTGGAACAAAGTGTCAGGCGAGTGCAGGAATGGTGAGTATATGCTGATTGGGGTGGGGTATTAAAGTGAACCTGTTGCTATGCCATGCTTTGACTAATCACAATTTTACCCTAAATGCTCAGGTTAAACCTCTTCCTTGTTACCTTTTCTCCAATTTGGATTTTTTTTTTTTTTTTTTTAACTATTGTCCTATACCTTTCTTTCCATCAATCCGGCCTCTTAATATCACAGATCTTCTACTTATCCCACCGGCGGTAGGCAGTTCTGAATGTAGTAGAAAATAGTGCCCTGCAATTACGTGTCCTTGTATAGTGAAAATGTCTTCAGTATCTGCCTGAGAACAGGATAGCCTAATGCAGAACCCCCTAGGGATGATTCTTTAATGCCTTGGGCTCACAGAAACTAAACTGAATAATGCTGGTTCACCTTTTTCAACCAGGACGAGGAGTGATGGATCACATGTTGAAGTGTGAGCTATTTTTTTTTAACTATTGCTGCGGATTGTATTTACTTTTGGTTGTCTTGAAACCTGGATTTAGAAAACATTGAATTCCACTCCAGGTCCCCATCCCTAACTCCGGTGACACACACAAAAATGTGCTGACATGGAGAGGGCCCATCCTGTTGCACAGCAGCAATGCCCAAATATTAGACTAAAGCGGCTTTAGCAATGCTCTATCCAGGCCACACCCCCCAACTTGTTTTACCTCACCCACAGGGCTTAGTCATGGAGGTCCATGGACCTCCATGACTAAGGGTGGGGTGAAAGGTGTTGAGTATGTGGCCTGGATGGAGCTGGGCTGAACTTGATTTTATTAGTTTGATACTTGGGCATTGTTGGTGTGTGACAATTTGGTTTTTCTTCTCCTCTTGACACCTCCATGAACCTCCATGGCTAAGTCCAGTGGGTAGGGCGAAACATGTTGAGGACGTGACCTTGACGGAGCTGGGCTAAAGTTGCTTTTACTGATTTGATACTTGGTCATTGTTGATGTACAACAATTTGTTTTTTCTTTCTCTTTTGACACCTCCATGGGTGGGGCAAAACATGTTCGGACCATGCCCGGATGGAGCTGGGCTGAAGTTGCTTTCATTAGTTTGATACTTGGACATTGTTGGTGTGTGACAATCTGGTTTTTCTTTTCCTCTTGACACCTAGATTTGGACTTTAAGGAAAACTGTACTGGCCTTACAATAGTCAGTTGTGTGAAGCCAAGTCATGTCTATCCCATAGACTTACACTGAGATGAGCGGTAAAGAAAGTCAAAATGCAATACTAGTAGGAAGCCGAGCCTGTCCATGGAGAACAGATGGCCAGCAGAAAGAACAATTACATATCTATATATGACATAGCTTCATTAAAATGGGTAGCATCGAACTACTGAAGATGTCAAAATGACTTTTAGTCTAAATGTTATAATAACTCAAAAGTGCACTCTCTGAAAACAAACCAAGGTTTCCCTTTATCCAATCTTATCCTGCCTTTATCTCTCCATCAACAACTACAAATTTCAGCCTGCATAACGTCCTGGCGGAACCCGGCTTTTCAACTGGGAAACTGTGAATTACTGTACAAATTTGCTAAAGTGAAATGCTCTTAAAAACCCTTTAAAGAAAGATCATAAATCAGGGAGCACGCTGTACTTTAAGTCTTTCAATAATTAAAAGACCCGCTCGAATGCAGCTGCAATAAATCATTTTTCTCTGCTTCTTCAGTACAAAAGCAATACAAAGCCGTATAAAAGACATTTATCTAATGTACTCAATTATGGCAATTTTCAGACAATCCACATCTGCGAATGGCAATAACCACGACTACCAATCAGAATTCACCCTTTATCGATACCGCTGTGGCACACTGGGGTGCGATAAACTCTGCTTATTGCTATTGTGTGTGTTACTGCTCTATTAACCCTTTCATGAACAGAGGTTATTGATGCCTAAATGCCCATCCCAATATTGGCAGCATTATCATGCATTGGTTAGCTTGACAATCACTCTATGGCTAATTTGCATTCCAAAATCATTTTTATGTATATATCTTTTAAGGAAATATAGGGATTTTATGTGCTAAAAATGCAAAAAAAAGTAAAAAAATTATCAATGTTTTCATTAATGTATGATTTTTTTTTTTTAAATAATGTAATTGTATCTGACAATTACAGTATTAAATAGATGGCACTACAGACCACTGCAGTATAAAGATTGACAGAGTTTAACTGACATAACTAACAGATCTCATCATCGGGAACCGCTTTGCATGATTCGTTAGTGGGTAATACTACAAAGGAGCAGTGAGACAGATTATGGCCCACATTTACTATACGGTCACTGCTTGACTGATGACTTTCTCCTTTTGCAGCTCTAAACTAGCAATAAGACATGTCTCTGGCCATTTCTTAAAGTGGACCTTTCAGTAGTAATACAAGTCTGCATAAAAAAACTCTTGACAGTGCCTTTAGATGAGGACCATTTTGCCACATAAAAACACCGGATGGTCCCAAGTGCGTGTAAATGCATCTAGACACACTTACGCCATAGGTGCGTTTAGCACTTGAGTGTTCACAAATTTCAAAGGCCAGAATAAATTAATATTCTGGCCAATGACATGAATGATTGCCAAAACACTTGACAGGTTTGCATAAACACGGCTTTAGGTGGGTTTTTAACTCTGCTTTCTCCTGCCAGAGGAGGCATTTAGAAGCGTTGCAGTGTGCATGAGGCCTTTGAGGCTTTCTTTGAGCTTCAGACATTGCTTGGCTGAGATTGTGGTTCAAATGCCAACCACATAACTACCTGCCTGGAGATTGCATGTTCTCTCTGTGCCTGTGTGGGTTTCCTCTGGCTACTCCAGTTTCCTCCCACACTCCAAAGACATGCTGGTAGGTTAATTAGATCCTGTCTCAATTGGCCCTACTATGTTCATGTATGAATGTGAGTTAGGGACCTTAGATTGTAAGATCCTTGAGGGCAGGGACTGATGTGAATGTACAATATATATGTAAAACGCTGCGTAAATTGACAGCGCTATATACAATTGTGTGAAAAAGGTATTTGCCCCCTTTCTGATTTTTGATTTTTTTGCATATTTATCACACTTAAATGACTCAGATCATCAAGATAATTTTATTATTACACAAAGATATTTATTAAGGCAAAAAAGCCGTACAAACCTGCCAGGCTTTATGTGAAAAAGTAATTGTCCCCTAAACCTAATAACTGATTGTGCCACCCTTGCAATTAAGCATTTGCGATAACTGGCAATGAGTCTTTCACATTGCTGTGGAGCAATTTTGGCCCACACTTTGCAGAATTGTTTTAATTCAGCCACATTGGAGGGTTTTCCAGCATGAATGGCCTGTGTAAGGTCATGATACAGCATCTTAATTGGACTTAAGTCTTTGACTAGGCCACTCCAAAACCTAAATTTTGCTTTGTTTGGACCATTTATAGGGGTTGTGTTTCAGATCATTGTCCTGCTGCATAACCCAAGTGCACTTGAGCTTGAGGTCACGGAATGATGGCTGGATATTCTCCTTTAGGATTTTCCGGTACAGCTCAGAATTCATGGTTCCATCAACTATGGTAAGTCGTCCAGGTCCTGAAGCTGCAAAGCAGCCCCAGACCATCACACTACCACCACCATGTCTGACTGTTGGTATGATGTTCTTGTTATGAAATGCTGAATTTGTTCAATGCCAGATATAACAGGACGCACGCCTTCCAAAAAGTCTTGAGGATAATCCAGATGTTTTTTGGTAAACGTGAGATGAGCCTTTGTGTTCTTTTTGGTCAGCAGTGGCTTTGGCCTTGGAACTCTCCCATGGATACCATTTTTATCCAGTCTCTTTCTTATTGTAGAATCATGAACACTGATCTTACCCGAGGCAAGGGAGGCCTGCAGTTCTTTAGATGTTGTTCTGGGTTCTTTTATGACCTCCTGGATGAGTCGTCGTTGTGCTCTTGGAGTCATTTTGGTTGGCCGGCCACTCCTGGTAGGGTTCACCACCATTCCAAGTTTTCTCAGTTTGTGGATAATGGCTCTCATCCTGGTTTGCTGGCGTCCCAAAGCCTTAGAAATGGCTTTGTAATTCGTTGCAGACTGATACAGACTGTTTCTCATCTATTCTTGAATTTCTTTAGAAGGTATGATTTTTTGCTTTTTGAGATCTTTTAACATGTTTCACTTTGTCAGCTTCTATTTCAGTGATTTTTTAATACAACAGGTCTGGCATTAATCAGGCCTGGGTGTGGCGAGTGAAATTTAACTCAGTTTTCAAAAAAATTGTGGTTAATCACAGTTCATTCATGATTCAGCATGGGAGGGGGCAATTACTTTTTGACATAGGGCCAGGCAGGTTTGAACAGCTTTTTTCCCTTAATAAATGAAATAATAATTTAAAAACTGCATCTTGGATTTACTCAGGTTGTGTTTGTGTAATATTAAAATTTGTTTGATGATATGAATCATTTAAGTGTGATAAATAATAAAAAAAAAACAGGAAGGGGGAAAATATTTTTTGACAGCACTGTAAGTACCTGAAATCAATAAATAATATAAATAAATGGAATTAGTCTGCTGCAGGCACGAGAATGCATTTCCTCAGTTTCTTTATTCTGTATTATAACTTTGTCACAAGGTGGCAGAATGCATTAGGGACTGATCTGTGCCAGTTCAAACCTGTATCAACAATAGAACAGACTGTATGAAATTTATTTGACTAGATTTGAAAAAAAATTTTTATACTGTAATGTATTAAGAAACATAAAAAAACAGCAAAACGTACACAAAAAAAGGTTTACGTGGTAAGGTCTCTATAAATGTACCTATAAAGGTGCTCTTTTCTCACAATTTTTACACCTGTGGTCTAAAATGCCTCAAGTGACAAATATCAACACAAAAAAACCCCCAAAAGAACACACAAAATGTGAACAAAAAACACCTATTCAAAGTGCCATTCAAAGACCTTTAAAGCCGTAGTAAACTGCTGGAGGTTAAAAAAGAAAAAGATTTCCTGCACGGCAATGTCATAATGTGCTAGTTTGCATCGCACCGCCACGTGATGTCACTGCTCAGATGTCTGACATCTTCCCCCAGTCTTCCTCCTGGGTTTGTGGTCTCACATTAGTGGCTGGGGGGCGCGATGACATCACGCCCGCTCATGCATGCGTGAGACGCTGTTTCTGGCATAGACTCTGAAGGTCCGGTACTGTAAGCCGCACCTTCAAGAGGAAGTAAACTCTGGTGGCTTTTACTTCCTCTTTATTTCCCTGCAAAGGTAAAGCCTAAATGGTTTACTGAGCCAGAAAGAGAGACTGTTAGCCCTTGTACACACGGTCGGACGCTCCGACGGAAAATGTCCGGACGGACCGTGTTGTCGGATAATCCGACTGTGTGTGGGCTCCATCGGACTGTTTCCGTCTGAATATCCGACGGACAAAGTTTTAGAGCTGGGCTATAAAACTTTCCGACAACACGATCCGATCATGTGTAGAGAATTCCGATCGGACAAAGTGCCACACATGCTCAGATCAAATTCCTAGACCAAAGCTATTGGCTACTAGCCTGAACGTAGTCCCGTCATAACGAAATAACGTCATCACGTTCTGAGCGATTGGATTTTCCGACAACTTTGTCTGACCGTGTGTATGCAACACAAGTTTCGGACAAAATCCGTCGGACAAAATCCGTCCAACGGATTTTGTTGTCGGAATGTCCAACCGTGTGTACAAAGGCTTACTGTGTGCCTGGCTGCCATTACACCCACTGGGAAAAGGAAAATGTAAAGTGTAAATTAAGCTTTGGCGCTGAAACCTTTTCTAATGTGCACTATGAGTGCCAGAAAATATATATGTGTGTGTGGTGATCTATTATCCCAACTGATAATAAAAAATAGTGTGAACTAGTGGTTACTAAATAAGTGATGTCTGCCAAATGCGTGTTGATGTATATAAATAGATATGAATTGCAAATGAAACTTGAAATAAAATTAAAAGGAAGCCTGTTGGCTTGCAACTAAAAAATGCACATGTGTTGCAATAACATGGTGAACAAATCACATAACACTAAATGAAACAAACCAAAAAGAAAAAAAAATTTTGTGCATATATGCTTAGTGAAAGAAATCGTATGTAACCCACAAACCAGTATAAGTGATCTGTAAATTATGCTATATATTATAAATCCCAAGAGTAACAGTCCAAAAATACTTGTGAAGGTAACAAGAAAAAATAACAAAAGAGATTCTTTCAATGTCCAACCAAAGTTTTCTTAAAATCGCATCACTCAATTACTGAAAAACGCATGGAGTCTTCTCAGGTAAGAGGGATAGAGCAAGGTGACTAGTGCAGAAGGGTTAAAATCATTCCTCTCCGGTGCGCCACTCTGTGTCAGGAAAAAAATATATATGCGCTCACCAGACCGAAAACCCTCAATGGGTTAGCCGAGCAGTCACAGTATGAGCCACTGTGCAGCTTTCCTTGGGCTCTGCTCCTGTTCTGCTGGGGGAATGTTTACTCTTTTCAATATCAATAAAAACCAGATCGCCTTAATGATAGCTGCGCCGGCGTTGCTGCTTGTATGCCAGTATGAGGTGCACGTCCTAGGCCACGCCCTACGCGTTTCGTCAGAACGACGTCACTGGGAAAAGGAACCTGGGACAAACTAGTGAGCCCTTTTGGCTGAGCACTATATTTTGCTTTAATTTCACCTTCCCTATTGACTCCAATACATTTTACCAAGAGTGTGAAATGTAGCCAAAATCTCTTGATTTTAGGTGATATTTTGAAAATGAAAATTCTCAGTTTCACGTATCCCTACTTGTTTTTTTTTCAAGGTACCATCAGTTCACCTGTATGTTTTGCTTCCCTCTAACAGCCTCTGTTCCTTGGTGAGAACATTTTGTTTCATTCGAGTAGATGTCTTTGTTCTGCTCATTGACCTAGACTTTCTTGAATGGCAATAACTTCCGCTGTGTTGTCTGGTTGCTAGGCATAGGTTCACAAAGGATCGTGGCTTTCTGGAATTGTCTTTATTTTCAGCGCGGCACGTTTGGGTATTTAATTTTGTCATTTCTTCCTTTGTGAATAACTTACCAGCAGTCAAATATTATCAAAATATTGACTCCTGGCAAGAACGCTCCGCTTCTCCCTGTCCCGGTGAAGCTCGGGTTTGGTTTCTTCAAAATTAATCTGGAAGACCTAGAAAGTGTCAGAATGTAATCGCAAAATTTGGGGTTTTGAAGGAAACGTTTCCTGGACTTCCCATTTTTGAGAATGCTAAGTTGCCTGGCTATCTTTGACTTCAGTATTGAATTACAGACCCAAGCCAAGCATAAAGGTTATGTAGTAGGAGTAATGTCAGAGCTTCTGATCTTCATCCTCGTGCCAAGTTAGAGACTCAGAAAATACTGAAGCCACTGGATCAGCATGATAGCCAGGCAACTACATTTTTCAGAAGAAGGTCAGTCTTGGTAATCTCTGGATTCTTTCTGTACAGGTCTCCTTCATAGTGCACCTGTACTGACAGAAATGCATAGGCTGGTATAGATGCCTTCCTTCTAATAATACAAGTTGCCTGGGTGTCAGATATTGATCTAGTGACTTCAATACTAAGGGATCATTTATAAGGCTGTTCATACACCCCCCAGATCATTTTTTTATGTGGCAAGTAAGGCCACGTGTTTGTGATCAGTTGTGGACCATCAGCCTGTACAAATCAATGACAGGCTGCCACTGTCCACAGATGATCGCATGTAATCGCACATGGAAGGACTACCTGCGGTTAGGGACAGATAAGCAGCCATGGACACAGTCTGTGAACAGGGCCACTAATCTATCCCTAACTGCATGTGACCACTATTTGTGTGATTAAACGGGAACAGTCATAGACAGGGCCAGCCTGTCATTGATAAGTAGGCTTCCTGTTCGCAGCTGATCTCAAACCTCTGGGTGCAGAGGCATAGCTAGAATCTTCAGGGCCCAAGTTCACGAAACCTTGAAGGGCTACCTGACCGCCAAGCTCCTTTCCATCAGTCCCAGAGCCCTTTCCATTGATCTCAGGGCTCTTCCCTCCAAGCCCAGGACCCCCGCTCCGTTTATCTGCAGCCCTCTCTTCTCTACATCCATTCAAAGTGCTGAATTATAGGGATTGTTGGTGAGTTTACAAAAAAGGAGTAGAGAGCTGAAGTTCCACTCTATAGAGCTCAGTGAGGAGAGCTCCGAGAGCTGATTGGAGGGAAGGGTCACACCCCATTGACACAGCACACAGGAACTGAGCTGAGGCTGTCAATCAGCTGGAGATCCCTCCCTTGTCCCTTTTTTTTGTCATTAAGTGACACTTAGTGCTCCGGACACTATAGAGCAGGAGTCTCAAACTGGTGGCCCTCAAGCTGTTTGCGAAACTACAAGTCCCATCATGCCTCTGCCTGTGGGAGTCATGCTTGTAACTTTCAGCCTTGCAGTGCCTCATGGGACTTTATAGAGACTGCTATAGAGGGCTATGCTTGGTTCATATTTCATGTCTGAGGTTTACAACCACTTTAGAGCTCATGGACATTGCAGCTCCAAAAAAAAAAAAAAAGTTTTTACGGGCATTTGGACTCTTAATCTTGCATAAGCTTATGCTTTTTTGTGCTCTTTTGCATGTTTTATTGAGCTTCTTCGAGCTTCTTTCAGCATAAACATTTTTTTATCATAAACTCTCCCCTCGGCTCATTTTATCTTTTTTTTGTGCATTTCCAAACTTCTTTAAACTTTTTCACACTTTGAGCACTTGGGCGCCTTTTCTGCTCGAAAGCTCCTCTCAAAAACACAAGATGGTGGGTTTTTTTTTAATGCCTGTAAGAGCATATGCCTGTAAACTCCTGAAAAAAAAAGCATTGCGTGCATGGACACATTGGCTAACATGGAGGGGAGTTTTCAGAAAAAATGAGATCTCCAAAAAGTTCACCTCCTTCCTGCCCAGGCCAATTTTCAACTTTCAGCGCTGTCGCACTTTGAATGACAATTGCACGGTCATGCAACACTGCACACATATTTGTTTTTTATAATTTTCTTCACACAAATAGAGCTTTCTATTGGTGGTATTTAATTACTACTGGGTTTTTTATTTTTTACAAAAAAAAAAAGGAAATTTTGTAAATAAGTAACTTTTCTCCTTCACTGATGGGCGCTAATGAGGCTGCACTGATGGGCACTGAATAGGTGGCACGGATAAGGAGGCACTAAAATGCTGCACCGAAAGGTGGCACTTATAGGTGACACTGATGGGCACTAATAGGCAGCACTGGTGGGCACTTATAGGTGGCAATGATGGGCATTGATGGTCACCACTGATGGGGGGCACTAATTGGAGGGACTGACGGACATCACTGATGAGCAGGCACTGATGGACACTAAAAGCCAGCAGTGACTGGCATCACTAATGGGCACTGATTGGTGGCACTGGAGGGACTTTACTGTAATCAGGGCACTGATTAATTGTCTTGCTGTCCCCTGCGAGGAGATGCCGCTGATCGGCTCTCCTTGCCACACACTCTCTCAGTGTGAGGCGATGAGATTCGATCACTGGCACTTCCATGTTTACATGTGACTGGCTGTGATTGGACAATCGATCACATGGTTAAAGAGCCTCATGATCGGCTCTTTACAGAGTTTGTGGTTGCGCCGTGTCCTAGCAACATGGCACAGCCGTGGGCGAGCGGTCATTCTGGGGAAACGTTATAAGATGTCCTCCCAGAACGAGAATTGCACCGTTCCTCCATCATTTGACAGTGGGCGGGTGGCAAGCGGTAAAGCTTTTTAATGCTTTTTCAGGCATTTTTGGGCGTTTTCGGGCACTTTTCTGCTCAAAAATGGGAGCTTGGTGGGGGTTAAGATCATATGCCTGCAAAAGCCTGAAAAAGCTATAGTGTGCATGAATACATTGGCTAACATGGAGGGAAGTTTCCAGGCAGAAAAAAAATGAGAATTCCCAAAAAGCTCAAAAGCCTTTAGGAGCCGCTCCTTTGAGCCGCAGCGTGCATGAGCCCTAAGGCTTTTGGGTTTTTGAACTACCATAACTGGAGCATGTGCAGGAGTGTCCCAAAAGTACTAGCACGCCCTAGCGAACCTGCTGGAAGGGGCAACTACAAATTGTTCTGGTGACACTTGTGGCCAACCACTGGTAGTTACCATGGAATATCTATGTGCACTATTTTATATTCAACTCATTAATAAATCTTTTGGTATGTTAATTGTCGGCACCTTAAAAATCACGTTCCTTGCATTTAGATATTTTCATTAAAAAAAAGTGTTTAATCATTATATATTCTCTTTCTACAAACAGCGGAATTTGGTGACCTGATATGTCTTGGAGCCAGCAATCTTTCCATCGTAGAATGCCGGACCTTAGAACTTTGCTAGCTAAAGGAATTTCAGAACATGGCCTACTTATGAAATCAGTGGTGGTGGTGGGGGGATGTATGCGGAAAGAAGTGCTAGACTATAGTGTCTTGTTAATCATAGAGAATGTACGTCAGAAAAGCTTTAATTGAATGGCTTTCTAAAAATACCAAACGACTCAATATATTTAGTTGTTTCAACTGCTGGGTAACATTGAGGTTAAAAAATTAAAACCCCGGTGAAGACGCAGCCGCTTTCCTTTCCAAGGCCCTCTGTAAAGTGAGAAAACAGAAGAGGCCATCTGTTGCAATATCAATATGATGTAAATGATGCCAGATCATCTTATACAGCCGATGACCCAGATGTCAGACAGAAAAGCTAAGTATTTATTTTGTTGTTTGCCGTGATCTATGTACAACCTGGCATCACTACTGGCCAAAAACATTTATGTAATATAACATGATGACAGATTACAGCCCAACTGAAGTCACAGAAATGGTTATGTAGTCAGATAGGAATTGTACCAATGGCTTCCATTTCTATAGTCTTAGCAATTTCCTATGGTGGCAGTTGTGCTAGGTGTCTGCATACAGAGGGGTAAAATAAGACACGTTGCTTTGGTTTCTTTGTATCGCATGGGTTATTACCGACGTGTGGTGAAAATTCCATGTCAATAGCACCTTTGGAAATATATTTACCTAGAAAAATGATGACATGTTCAATACTTATTTTACCCGCTATATGACTGCGCGGTCCAGAGGTTCAATTTATGAAAGATT
The DNA here is from genome assembly GCF_037356315.1 of Lithobates pipiens. NCBI lineage: Eukaryota > Metazoa > Chordata > Amphibia > Anura > Ranidae > Lithobates > Lithobates pipiens. The sequence continues at coordinate 28,743,633 of NW_027507789.1, forward strand.
CACTTTGAAAGTCGCACATTGACTTATTTACTGACACTGACCCCAGCATGATTAGGAGACATTCGCCTGGCATTCCACAATCGCATTCACCCAAATTACAGTAGGGTGAAAGTGTACCAGGAGAGTACATCAGCCGTTGAATCACACTCGTAGGTGAACCTTCCAGCGGTAGCTCTCCGTGGTGCTGAAACTGTGTTTATATGCAGTTTCCACACTAAAAGAAATAAGGACTCTTAGCCCCTGTACACACGGTCGGACATTCTGCCAACCAAATCCGTCTGATTTTGTCCGACGGATTGTGTCCGAAACTGTTGCATACACACGGTCGGACAAAGTTGTCGAAAAATCCGATCTTTCAGAACGTGATGACGTAATTTTGTGGGACTACATTCAGGCTAGTAGCCAATAGCTTTGATGTAGGAATTTGCTCTGAGCATGCGTGGCACTTGGTCCGATCAAAATTCTCTACACATGATCGGAGTATGTCCGACCGGCCCAATTGGTCGGGAAATATTTCCAACAAGTTGGAAAATTGGGTCCGACGGATATTCGGATGGAATCAGTCCGATGCATACCACACACAGTCGGATTATCCGACAACACGGTCCGATAGGACACATTCCGACGGATTCTCCGACCGTGTGTACAAGGGCTAACACACAAACACCTATAAATGTCATGTTTTTAGCACCGATTCACACAAAGAATGGCACAGGGAAAGAGCTGCATGCTCCTGTGTAATTCACATGCGGTGCCGTGTGGTGCCATTTGGGTCCATTAATTTTGAATAGACTGAATCGCACTATACTGCACCAAAAGCAGCTCATGCAACTGGATCGCATGGTGCTTCTGTACCATGAGATCTGGTGCTGGCATATGCACTGGGTTGGCGACCTGTGTTTGGGATGTCATTACCGTAACATTGACACACGCTGCAGATTGGGAAAATGGCTAATTCGTCCAAATTCGGACATTTTCACTTAGGGGTGTACTCACTTTTGTTGCCAGCGGTTATTTTGAGGGGACAGCAAATGTACACTGTTATACAAGCTGTACACTCACTACTTTACATTGTAGCAAAGTGTCATTTCTTTAGTGTTGTCACATGAAAATATATCATAAAATATCTACCAAAATGTGAATGGTGTACTTACTTTTGTGAGATACTGTATACTGTATATACACGTACATATATACATTGCTTTTTTTCTCAGAGAATATGTGCAGGAACTCCCCTGTTCCTAGTCACCCCTTATTTCTGCCCCCTGCCCATCTCCCAGTACTGTTCCTTGGTTCCACCCCCTACCAACCTCCCAGTTACCACCCTTTTTAGAGAACCAAGTTTCGTTTTGTAGTGCTAAGTAATCTGTATGGAATTTGTTAAAGTGGTTGTTAAGCCACTCTCACTACTTCATACTATCCACTTTGTCTCTTAATGCTGTGTATCCTTGTGTGTGTGCGATTTATAAAAAAAAAATGCTGATTATACCTCATTTCAGAGCGCTGCTCGGCGCTCACATGACCCGCTGGCTCTCTCCTCTACCCATCTGACAGCTGGAGCAGGCGAGCCTGAGATTCGCTGACATCAGTCGGGGGGAGGAGAGGAGGAGAGAGCCGGCCGGTCATGTGAGCGCCAAGCGGTGCTCTGAAATGAGGTATAATCCGAATTTTTTTTTATAAATCACGCACACAGGGGGATGCAGCATTAAAAGACAGATCGTATAGTATGAAAATGTACATGTTATTTCAGCAGCAGGAGGGGCGGGAACGGGCACTGTCACAAGCTGACAGGTAGGGAGGGAGGGGGGAGAGAGGACAGAGGAGAGACAGGAGACAGCGGATGACAGAGGCACGTATACTGACCACGGTGTCAGGGCTCAGCAGCCATTAAGAACCGTGGTCAGTTTACAGAGGGGAGGGGAGAAACTGGCAGGATCCGCTAGGTATTTCAGGTGATACACAAATTACACAGCACAAGCACTGTGCTGTATAACATGCCTTAAAAGGACAGGATACATTTTCCATTTTAGGGTAACAAACACTTTAATGACAAAAAAGACAGTAAAATAGATCCTCTGCAGCCAGCCAAGCAAAAATAGTTTCTCCCCAGCAACAATAGATCTCCCCCAGCAACAATAGTTCTCCCTCAGCAACAATAGTCCTCCTCCTCCCCCCCCCCCCCCCCAGCAACAATAGTTTTCCTCATCAACAACAGATCATCTGCAGGGTTCTGTCCTGTCTTGGGGCGGGGTTGTCTAGGTAAGAGTCTGTTCTCTCTTTATTTTGCAAACTGTCTCCGTAATACCTATCTTAATGGTTTGTGATTTTATTACTTCTGTAGATATTCTTTTTAGATTTATGAATAATTGATGTATTTTTAGATGTAGGTAGTTCCTGAGGAAGCTGAAAAGCGAAACTAGTTGAAATAGCTCACCTGCTCCACAAACTCTGGATATGTTGAATTTTGTAATGGTTTTATTCAATAAACTGTACTACATTTTTATGCAAAATTAGTTTTTTCTCATGTGATGTATTATTTAATTTACATGCACTGCAATAGTCCCCCCAGCTCACATTCTTTTGACACCTCTGTTTGGAGACCAGAGGTCTCATTCATTTAGATTTAACAGATCTCCATCAACAATAGTTACCCCCAGTAACATTAGTTTCCCTCAACAACAATAGATCATCTCCAGCAACTATAGATCACCTCCAGCAACAATAGATTTTCTGCAGCAACAATAGATCCCCCAGCACCAATAGATCCTCCCCCTCAGCAACAAATGAACTGAAATCTGCAAGCAGCCAGCATCAATAGAGCCCTCCTTCAAAAGTAGATCCCTCACAGCAACAACTGAAACCCCTAGAAACATTAGACCCCCCCCCCCCGCAACAATAGAACTTCCCCAGGGACAATAGATCTCCCAGCAGCCAGCATCAATTGACCCTCCAGCACATCCCACCACCCCTTGCCGTTGCATACATCATGTGCTGGAAGTGGCGGAACTGCATTTCCACGTGTTCCTGTGTATATACACACACACATATACACACACATTATATATATATATATATACACACACACACACATATAGATAGATAGATAGATAGATAGATATATAGATAGATAGATAGATAGATAGATAGATAGATAGATAGATAGATAGATAGATAGATAGAATATATATATATATATATATATATATATATATATATATATATATATATATATATTATATATTTCCCAACGTGTTACATTATAAAGAGAACTCAAGTCGTCTTACACGGCTGGCGGTTAGGCAGGCGGCTGGCGTCGGGGTAAATTCATACCACGTCGCCATAATATGCTGCGGCGCTGATAGGACTATCAGTTTGTAGAAATTATTCGAGAGAAATTAGCTCTGCAGGAAGCCGGAAAAAAAGCTGAGCCAGAGTCTATCTGCGGAGGAGAGGAGCAGTTATACCGAAATCGTCTCTCGTATGCATTTTTTACAGCGTTTTTTAAAAAAAAATCTATATACATACATCAATTTAATGGTCTGTTAGAGCAAAGTAAAGTCGAGGTCTCTTCATTTATAAGTTAGCACAGAAAACTTTTCTTCAAAGGGTACGCCGCTGCAGACAAGAGTACCTGTTCAGACGCCATATCAGTACGTCGTATTTTACCATGATAATTGTTTTTCTTATTTACTGTGTGCGTTTTTTGCTTTTATTGCTGATTTAATTTTATACTTCCCCTTTTATTTGTTGCTGTCGTTTTCTTTCTTTTTTCCCCAATAACATGAAGATGAGATTTTAAAGCTGTTGATGAATTGAATGAGGTTTTGTCAATTTTTAAAGGCCATGTTCAAGTTGGGGGGAAAAAAAAAACACTTGCGGTACCCCCTACCTGCCTGACCCTGCAAGGGTTAAATTAGGCCTAAAGAGGGGGGCTGAAGAGACTGCAGCACTTACCTTACCCCTGCCAGCTCCAGTGCTCTCCTGCTCTATCCTCTTCTAGCTATGGCCAGTCCCATGGCATCATTGAGTACAATGCAGGATTATCAACCCTAGCGTGTTTTAATGTGCAGTCGGAACATGTGTAATATTGCACACGTTAAACCTTGTGAGGTCTCCAAACACTTCAAACCATCAATGGAAGCTCCCTTTGGTTCCAGTGCTGAAGCCTCCATCAATGTGTTCATCAGTGCTGGAATAAGGTCAACCAGTGCCCAAGAGGAGAAGCTGTGCCCCCTTCTTCACCCCCCCCCATGTTGAAGAAGGGGATGGGGCCAACAGTAGCAAGCACCAGAATGGTTGTTATGTTTGTGGCATGCAACTAAATAGTACCAGAGAAAATTTTAAAAAAGTCCACAAGGAAATGTGCAAAAATGTCCCTGGGTTGGTGGTGGCACTGAAAAGAAAAAATGCCCCTCAGTTGTTGACATAAATGCAATGAAAAAATGTCCCTGGGTTGGCGGCGTCACTGAAAAGAAAAAATGTCCCTGAGTTAGTGACGTAAATTCAATAAAAAAATGTCCCTGAGTCAGTGGTGTCAATGAAATAAAAAAATGCCCAAGTCAGTGGTGTCACTAAAAGGAAAAAATGTCCCTACACTGGTGGTAGAAACATCACTATAAAGCTCCTCCCTCCCCAACCCCCAGCAACCCCCTCAACTCTGACACCCCCTTCCTCACTACAAAGCTCACCCCTATCCTCTCCTCACTACAGAGCTCCTCCATACTCCCACCTTCCCCAAATACAGAGTTCCTCCCACCCCCTCCCAGAACAGCACTCCCCCCAGCCCTCCCCTGAAGAGAACTCCCCCCGACTCCTCCCATACAGAGCTCCCCCCACCCCCTCAGAAGAGAACTCCCCCCCTCCTCCCATACCCAAAGAGTGCCCTCCCTCTCCTCCCATACCGAGCTCCCTAACTCTCCTCCCGTACAGAGCTCCCCTCCCTCCTCCTGTACAGAGCTCCCCCCACCCCCCCCCAGAAGAGAGCTCCCCCCTCCTCCCATACCCAAAGAGTGTCCCCCCTCTCCTCCCATACCAAGCTCCCTAACTCTCCTCCCGTACAGAGCTCCCCTTCCTCCTCCTGTACAGAGCTCCCCCCACCCCCCCCCCCAGAAGAGAGCTCCCCCCTCCTCCCATACCCAAAGAGTGCCCCCCCTCTCCTCCCATACCGAGCTCCCTAACTCTCCTCCCGTACAGAGCTCCCCTCCCTCCTCCTGTACAGAGCTCCCCCCACCCCCCCCCAGAAGAGAGCTCCCCCCTCCTCCCATACCCAAAGAGTGTCCCCCCTCTCCTCCCATACCAAGCTCCCTAACTCTCCTCCCGTACAGAGCTCCCCTTCCTCCTCCTGTACAGAGCTCCCCCCACCCCCCCCCCAGAAGAGAGCTCCCCCCTCCTCCCATACCCAAAGAGTGCCCCCCCTCTCCTCCCATACCGAGCTCCCTAACTCTCCTCCCGTACAGAGCTCCCCTCCCTCCTCCTGTACAGAGCTCCCCCCACCCCCCCCCAGAAGAGAGCTCCCCCCTCCTCCCACCATACCCAAAGAGTGCCCCCCCTCTCCTCCCATACCGAGCTCCCTAACTCTCCTCCCGTACAGAGCTCCCCTCCCTCTTCCCGTACAGAGCTCCCCCCGGCAGCGAAGGAAGGAGGAGGGGGCAGAATTTCCGAGGGACGGTGCCGCGGCGCAGTCTCCCGGAAGTGGGGAAGGGTACCTGTCGAAAACAGGTATCCATTCCTCCCTGAAAAGTGCCAAATATGGCACCGGAGGGGGGGGGGGGGGAGCAGACATTTTCTTCTCCCACTGCACACTGTCCGACCCCCATAAGGTTTGAAAGACAGTAAACTGGCCCTTTGTTTTAGAAAGTTTGGAGACCCCCGCCCTAGGGTTTTTGCTGAGGCCCTGTGCACTAAACCATGCAACCTTTTTTGCCATTTTGTACTGCTTGTCACAGCGCAGCAGCTGGAAGATGCAGAGAGGCAAGGAAGAAGGAACAGGGGAAGTGGAAACGCATGCTCAGGCTTGTCCAGTCCAACAGATGCACCCCTTGAAGACTTAACATTTACCCACTAGGGTTATAGTGGGGCCCTATGCATTAAAAAATGCAGCCATTTTGTACGGCCTGCACAGTAGTAGCAATAGTTGGAAGATGCAGAGAGGCAAGGAAGAAGGAACAGGGGAAGTGGAAACACATGCTCAGGCTTGTCCAGTCCAATAGATGCACCCCTTGAAGACTTTTACCATTTACCCCCTAGGGTTGTGCTGATGCCCTATGCACTAAACAATGCAGCCGTGTTGCCATTTTGTACAGCCTGCACAGTAGTAGCAATAGTTGGAAGATGCAGAGAGGCAAGGAAGAAGGAAAGGGGTGGGGAGGGGGAGTGCGGACGCATGCTCAGGCTGCGTGTGTGAGAGACTAAAATAAGTTGCCTCTTGCAATATTTATCTCCCTCTCTAGAAATATCTTCTGCTTTTCTCCTTCTTCACATCTGTCGGTGGGAGCGCACAGGGAAGGGCTCCGCATTATCATCAATTGTTAATGAGCGTAGAGGCATTTCTGTGGATGTTACTAGGATGCAGGGCAAGGGAGCGGATTGCATCATTGCCACTTAATGGTCCGCTGATGTTGTGTCAGTTCTTGTTTGATTACAGGGAATCTTAATAGCAAGTGAACTCTAAAGGCTATACGGTTTAAGCCTTGGTTGTCAGAAACGGCGGAACTGCGGAACTGAGGCAATTAAATGTGATGGAAAGACCGGGCATCCAGTCCTTCATCACTGTCTATCAAATTAACACCTGCCTAATAAGACTCGGCTGAACCGCCAAAGACATTTGGAGGGGGGTGTGCTAAATTCCGGCTTGACGCCCTATGCAAATCCAGCTGTCAGTCATCACAGCCAGGAAAGGACACAAAGGATGGCTTCATTATTTACTAGAAATACAGGGAATATATTAAAAGTGCAAAAAAATAATACACATGCTAACGCTCCATTCACGCCTATGAAGGTGTGACAGTGTATGTCAAAAAACAACCAACACAATTTCCCAGCTCACTTACCAGCCAGCCTGCAACAAACCAGATTAACCACTTAAGCCCCGGACCATTTTGCTGGCCAAAGACCAGAGCACTTTTTTGCGATTCGGGACTGCTTCGCTTTAACTGACAATTGCGCGGTCGTGCGACATGGCTCCCAAACAAAATTTATGTCCTTTTTTTCCCCACAAATAGAGCTTTCTTCTGCTGGTATTTGATCACCTCTGCGGTTTTTATTTTTTTGCATTATAAACAAAAAAATGGTGACAATTTTGAAAAAAAAAACGCATTATTTTTTACTTTTTGCCACAATAAATAGCCCCAAAAAATATATAAAAAATGTTTTATATATATTTAATATATATATTTTTTGATACATAGTCTTCTACATATTTATGGAAAAGAAATCGCAATAAACGTTTATTGATTGGTTTGCGCAAAAGTTATAGCGTTTACAAAATAGGGGATAGTTTTATGGCATTTTTATTAATAATTTTTATTCGTAATGGTGGCAATCAGCGATTTTTAATCGTGCCTACGACATTATGGTGGACACATCGGTCACTTTTGGTGTGATTTTGGGACCATTCACATCACCATCCCTCAAGCCAGACACATCAGTGCAGACTTATCAGTACACCCTCATCAGTGCAACCTCATCAGTGCAGATCAGTGTAGCCATATCAGTGCAGATCAGTGTAGCCTCACCAGTGCAGCCTCATTAGCGGACATCAGTGCAGCCTCATCAGCGCAGATCAGTGAAGCCTCATCAGTGCAGCCTCATCAACGCACAACAGTGTAGCCTTATCAGTGCACATCAGTGCAGGCTTATCAGCACACATCAGTAAAGCCTCATCAGTGCACATCGGTGCAACCTGATCAGTGGACTTCAGTGCAGCCTCATCAGTGCAGATCAGTGTAGCCTCACCAGTGCAGCCTCATTAGCGGACATCAGTGCAGCCTCATCAGCACATATCAGTGAAGCCTCATCAGTGCAGCCTCATCAACGCACATCAGTGTAGCCCTATCAGTGCACATCAGTGCAGCCTCATCAGCGCATATCAATGAAGCCTCATCAGTGCAGCCTCATCAATGCACATCAGTGTAGCCTTATCAGTGCACATCAGTGTAGCCTCATCAGCACACATCAGTAAAGCCTCATCAGTGTACATCAGTGCAACCTGATCAGCGGACTTCAGTGCAGCCTCATCAGTGCAGCCTAATCAGCACACATCATTAAAGGCCTCATCTGTGCACATCAGTGCAGAGTCATCAGTGCATATCAGTGAAGCCTCATCAGTGCACATCAGTGAAGAAGAAAAATATCATGTTTGCAACACTTTTTTTTCTCAAAATTTTCAGTCTTTTTTCATTTATTTAGTCAACAATAAAAAGCCCACAGGTGATTGAATAACACCAAAGAAAGCTCTATTTGTGTGAAAAAAATGCAAAAAATTTAATATAACCCCTTGACGCCAGTAGTAAGCATATATGTGGCCTCTCAGCAGTGGGCATTGATGCTGAGTGGCCGCCTATATGCTGCCCCATGTTTACAACTTACCGCTCTGAAAGTGCAACCCAGTACCTCTCAGCTTTTAGAACTCTTAAAGGGCCTAGAGGCAGTGAGCGGGAAGGGGTTCAGTACAGCATTGCATGGTTAAGTAATTATCATTAAAAATGTGACAACGCTGACATATGACAATTGACCTGGACAGGAAGGGGGTGAAAGTGTCCAGTATTGAAGTGGTTAAAGTTCTTTTTTTTTTTTTTTAAACAGAGGACTGCTTTTTAATGCACAGGTTTTTATTTTTAAAGGTGAACTAGCCCTTTAAAACAACCCAAACTTTTTTTTTGCAGGACTTATACATTAATCAACATTTGTATGCACAGTCTATACACAGTAGACATGCGTGGACATTCCATACACCCCCAATATCTCATTGGACATTCCATATACCCCCAATATCTGATTGGACATTCCATACACCCCTAATATCTCATTGGACATTCCATACACCCCTAATATCTCATTGGACATTCCATAAGCCCCCAATATCTCATTGGACATTTCATACACCCCCAAATTTTCATTGGACATTCCATACACCTCTATATCTCATGCGTGGACATTCCATACACCCCCAATATCTCATTGGACATTCCATACACCCCTAATATCTCATTGGACATTCCATAAACCCCCAATATCTCATTGGACATTTCATACACCCCCGAAATTTCATTGGACATTCCATACACCTCTATATCTCATGCGTGGACATTCCATACACCCCCAATATCTCATTGGACATTCCATACACCCCCAATATCTCATTGGATATTCCATACACCCCCAATATCTCATTGGACATTTCATACACCCCCGAAATTTCATTGGACATTCCATACACCTCTATATCTCATGCGTGGACATTCCATACACCCCCAATATCTCATTGGACATTCCATACACCCCCAATATCTCATTGGATATTCCTTACACCCCCAATATCTCATTGGACATTTCATACACCCCCAAAATTTCATTGGATATTCCATACACCTCAATATCTCATGCGTGGGCATTCCATACACCCCCAATATCTCATTGGACATTCCATACATCCCTAATATCTCACTGGACATTCCATAAACCCCCAATACCTCATTGGACATTTCATACACCCCCAAAATTTCATTGGACATTCCATACACCTCAAAATCTCATGCGTGGACATTCCATACACCCCCAATATCTCATTGGACATTCCATACACCCCCAATATTTAATTGGACATTCCATACACCCCAATATCTCATTGGACATTCCATACACCCCCAATATTTCATTGGACATTCCATACACCCCCAATATCTCATTGGACATTCCATACACCCCCAATATTTCATTGGACATTCCATACACCCCCAATATTTCATTGGACATTCCATAAACCCCCAATATCTCATTGGACATTCCATACACCCCCAATATCTCATTGGACATTCCATACACCCCCAATATTTCATTGGACATTCCATACACCCCCAATATTTCATTGGACATTCCATACACCCCAATATCTCATGCGCGGACATTCCATGCACGCCCAATATCTCATTACCCAAAGACTCTTAGGTGTTCTCGTCATTATATTCTCCTATACTGTATGTCCTGTCTTTTATTATTTTGTATCCCAGACAACTAACCTCAATTAAATAATGTATGCAAGTGACACGGATCTCCCGAACGCATGTTAATAAGGTGTTTAGAGATGATTTAAATATTCCCTGACGTGACGGCGAGCAGACAGGAAGCAAGCAAACCTTCGTACAGGTGAAATGTCCTCTAAACCTTACAATCTCCCATATGTCTGTCATCTCCCTGTAGCCATGTGTGTCCTTACTACGTTCCAGACCTTCATGTTCAATTGTCTCTGCCGGCTCCACAGACAATAGGAACAGGAGGCATACGTATCGGTCAGTAAATATTAATCACATTAATAGGGAATGCTCCAGCCCATGGAATAGGTATAATAAGGGTTCTCGTACATGCATTATACATGTAGCGTTCAATCGCGGAGAGGAGAACAAGGATCCTGAGACAAAGAATGTACCACCACGCAATAGAAATACTGACATTAGGTTAAAGCTGAACTCCAACCACATATAAAACACCCCCACCTAATGCAATTATGTATTTATCAAGAGTATAACTATAGCCAGAGAAGACCATATGACTGCCATGGGGCCCAGAAGTACAGCGGGCCCCGATCTGTCTGGCTATACAATTATTCTTTGCACAGCTGTCACAAATAATCCTCATAATTTGCCTAATATGTTTATTTCCTATCATCGGCAGCTCCATCTAGTGACCATAATGCAGTATCTTCCTGAAAATCTATGACCATTAGATGGGACTGAGTGACAATTTAGGAAATGGGTAAATTAGGGTGATTGTTAGTCACAGCTGTACAAATTTTTGAGACATTTGCACAAGCATTCCGAAGATTTTCAATGGGATTTAAGTCTGGGCTCTGACAAGGACACTAACCCTTTTCTCCTTCAACCACTGTGTGGTCATTTTTGCTGTGTGCTTTGGGTCATTGTCATGTTGGAAGGTAAACCTTCTTCCCATTGACAACTTTCTGGCAGAAGGCAGCAGATTTTCCTCGAGAATTTGATGGTAATTATTTTGCCCCATACATTTTTCCTTCTATCCTGACAAGTGCTCTAGTCCCTGCTGCAGAGAAACACCCCCATAATAGGATATTACCACCCCCATGCTTTACTGTAGGAATGGCGGTATTTGGATGGTAAGCTGTATTGGATTTCCACCAGATATATTGTTTGGTGTTGAGGCCAAATAATTAAATTTTAGTCTCATCTGACCAGAACACCTTTTCCCATGTGGCCTCAGAATCTTCAAGGTACGTTTTGGCAAAGCTCAGTGGTGACTGTATGTGGCCCTTCTTGAGGAGTGACTTTTTTCTTGCAACCCTCCCATACAAGCCCCATTTGTGGAGAATTTGTGATGTTGTTGTCACATGCACACAATGATCACTCTTGTCATACATCCCTGCAACTACTTCAGAGTTGCTGTAGGCCTCTTGGTGGCCTCTCTGTCCAGTTTCCTCCTGGCTCTGCCATCCAGTTTGGGGCAACGTCCTGATCCAGGGAGGGCCTGTGTTGTACCAAATACCTTCACTGTGCTTCTAGGCATTAATAAAGCTTTTGAAAAAAAAATTGTATCCATCTCCTGACTTGTGGCTGTCCACCATTTTATCCTGGAGATTCTGGTGACAATGCCTTGCCACCCATAGTTGATTGTTTGCTTCAGTTGCAAATCCAACTGCACAGAGGAGGTAAGTATAACATAAAAACATAAAAACATAAAAACGAGCCTCTACAATCACTTTAATCTCTGTGTATCACGTGAGGCCAGTCACTTCACTGGGTATATGTAAGCATAACTGCCAACTTTTTGAGATGGGAATGAGGGACACCTATCAGCAAAAGTATGCAGGCATAGGACACACCCCCTTGCCACGCCCCCCTTAAAGGAGAATTGTACAAAAAAACAAGATTGGTTAAACCCACAAGTGCTTTTTTCGCCACTACTATTCCTTTATATTGGCTTTTGGAATTTACAAATGCAGCAATTTAGAAATTGGATGAAAGGTTTAGCTGTAGGAAACACTTTTTGATAGATAAAAAGTGCATTTTCTATACATCTATATAAATCAGACCAAAATGAGGGACAAATGAGGGACAGAGGGACGTTGCTCCAAATTAGGGACAGTCCCTCGAAATCAGGGACAGTTGGGAGCTATGTGTAAGGGTTTACAAGCACTTTAAACCTACCAACAAATAGTGCAAGGGCCTGTCTGATTGAATACACATTGATTGACTAGAGTAGCAGGGTCCTCATAATCAACAGTTTCGGTCAATCTAAAGTTGATTGTACAAAGATTTCATGGTCAGATTGCAACATGTATGGTGACCCTAAGCCCCCCGTACACACAGTCGGACATTCCGATGGAAAATGTCCAATCGGACTGTGTTGTCGGATAATCCGACCGTGTGTGGGCTTCATCTGACTTTTTCCATCAGAATGTCCGACCAACAAAATTTGAGAGCTGGATATAAAATTTTCTGACAACATGCTCCGATCATTTGTAAAGAATTCCGATCGGACAAAGTGCCACACATGCTCAGATCAAATTATGAGACCAAAGCTATTGGCTACTAGCCGCAACGTAGTCCCGTCGTAATGAACAAACGTCATCACGTTACGAGCGATCGGATTTTCCGACAACTTCGTCCGACCGTGTGTATGCAACACCAGTTTCGGATTTTGTGGTCAGAATGTCCGACCGAGTGTACAGGGACTTAGATATGAGCCATTGAGAAGAATTGTTTTTGCCCCCCCCCCCCCCGGCATGAAACTTTTGTGAATTTTTCGTGTTTTACTCAATTTGATGAGTTGTCTGCAGAGCTCAGTGTATGTAACATGATCCCGTATTGTTTGTGTGCCATCTTGGCACGGGTTTCTAATCCACTCAACATCTGAAGCGCGGCCTTATGGGAGGATGACTTAATGCACTTACTCATATCAGCAACAACACATTCTGTTCCCGTATTCTGAGCCACAGGTCTCCTGCAAATGTTTATTGTTTTATTTCACTGATTCCAAGGTACGCTCCCGAAAATTGCTAGACTTTGACTCAATCCATTTGCAAAGTGTCCCTACCGCTGATATACCACGCCCAAATACTTAACGCTTCAGCCCCAGAAGATTTTACCCCCTTCCTGACCAGAGCACTTTTTGCGATTCAGCACTGCGTCAATTAAACTGACAATTGTGCGGTCGTGCGATGCTGTACCCAAACAAAATTGATGTCCTTTTTTTCCCCCACAAATAGAGCTTTCTTTTGGTGGTATTTGATCACCTCTGTGGTTTTTATTTTTTGCGCTTTAAAAAAAAAAAGAGCGACAATTTTGAAAAAAAAACACTATTTTGTACTTTTTGCTATAATAAATATCCCCATTTGATCACCTCTGCGGTTTTTATTTTTTGCACTATAAACAAAAAAAAGTGACATGTTTGAAAAAAAATGCATTTTTTTTTTGCTATAATAAATATCCCCAAAAAATATATAAAAAAACAATTTTTTTCCTCAGTTTAGGCCGATACGTATTCTTCTACATATTTTTGGTAAACAAAATAACGAAATAAGCGTATATTGATTGGTCTGTGCAAAAGTTATAGCGTCTACAAAATAGGGGATATTTTTATAGCATTTTTATTTATTTTTTTATTATTTTGCGATTTCTATTATGACTGCAACATTATGGCGGACACATCGGACAATTTTGACACATTTTTGGGACCATTGGTATTAATACAGCGATCAGTGCTATAAAAATGCATTGATTACTGTAAAAATGTCACTGGCAGCGAAGGGGTTAACACTAGGGGGCAAATCAAGGGGTTAACTGTGTTCCCTAATGTGTGTTCTATCTGAAGGGGGGAGGGGACTGACTAGGGGAGATGACAGATCGCTGTTCATACTCTGTATGGACAGACGATCTGTCACTTCTCCCCTCAGAGAACTGGGATCTCTGTTTACACACACAGATCCCGGTTCTTGCCGTGTTACGAGCGATCGCGGGAGCCTGGCGGTCATCGAGACTGCCGGGCACTAGCATCGGCTCCGGGGGGCGAGCAGCGAGCACGCGCGCCCCTAGTGGCTGCCTTAGCAACCGACGTGACATAACAGCGATTCGCCTGCCTGTGCCATTCTGCCGCAGTACAACTGAGGCGGCTGGTTAAAGTGTAAGCTCACGCTTATTTTTAATTTTTTCATGAAAATCCTAATTTCATAAATCCAAATATCCTGGCCAGCTCCCCCTGAACACCGCTGCACATAATGGGTGTGATATCCCGCGCTGCCAGTGTACCGGTCCTTATAATGCAATACACAGCCCTGGAGTGAGTATCCATCATAATGTTTGCTCTACACAAGTTAATTTATATTCAATTGACAGAGAGATGAGCTCATCACTGCGCTGCTTTTCCTTTCACTGTCCAGTCACAGGTTGGGGGCTGGTCCGGGATGGCAGTAGGTTAAAAGATGCTGGCCATCAGACTGAGGACATCCATGGGAAATCTCAGGACTGAAGGAAAATATTGCAGAAATAGCTTCTTTTTTTTTTTTTACTTATATGAGGCTATTCATTTTATCTTATTTTTGTGGTTGGAGTTGTTGTTTAACCATCCCCCCGACCCTTAGGCTAGGTTCACACGTGTGCAGGTTGAGAACGCTCCTCAAATCATATGTGTTCCCAACGTGCAGGCAAACCGCGCTGCTCTTTTTCATACGGGCGAGGGTGCCATTAATTCCTAATGACACCCCCATGCATCGGCAAACGTGTCACGTTGTCGCACACGCGCCAAATATCATGGGCTGAAGCCCCATGTGACTCAGGCCAGTGCAATTAAAAAAAAAAACTCAGGGAATTCTTTCCCTACATTTCTATCGGTAGGGTACTAAAGTGAATGGGCTGCCTACACGCAGGACGCAGAAGTGCGAACCCGGCATAAGGGGTAATTGTACAGATTTTGGATGAATTTAGTTTTACATTTTTCAATCAAGCAAAATATTTAACCTTTATAGAAACTTAAAAAAAAAGGCAACAAGTACTATTAATGTTAAAAAATGAATATTATGTTGCTGCAGTATCATCTTTTCCAATAAGGTAGAGCTCCGCTGAAGATAAATTGGAAAGTGTATTTGCTACCAGCCGGCGTCATTGCAATCCAGCCTAATGCGGTAGGCAGCCAAGAGCGACCATGATCCATATTTTTTAGATCTGTATTAACAGCACTTCAGAGACAGACTTCGTGTACTAAATTGATTGTATCGCATGACGCTTTTTGGCATATTCCACCGACAAGCTGACGTCAGCCCCGCTCCTGTGTACGTAAGTCAGTGCAAGTTCATTAAGGCCAAGTACAGCTCCAATGCAAATCTGCTGCATAATGCAGCTATTGTTAGAGATGAAGTATAGCTATGCCTTTCTACATTCCTCTTCCCCGCATACCGCTTGACAATCGCATTATATAAGTCCCAGTAATTTATGATGTCATCTGATGCCCTATGTCACTGCCATGTGACTCACCGCATGGAACTAAAGAGGCTGACAGCTCATCACTACCCCAGAAGAATGACATTAGAGGAGACTTTTATAAAGCTTCTTTACTGTGCTGTACACAGCTCACTACCTACCTACCACTGTGCACAGCTCACTACCTACCTACCCCTGTGCACAGTTCACTACCTACCTACCCCTGTGCACAGTTCACTACCTACCTATCACTGTACACAGCTCACTACCTACCTACCACTGTGCACAGCTCACTACCTACCTACCCCTGTGCACAGTTCACTACCTACCTACCCCTGTGCACAGCTCACTACCTACCTATCACTGTACACAGCTCACTACCTACCTACCACTGTGCACAGCTCACTACCTACCTACCACTGTGCACAGCTCACTACCTACCTATCACTGTACACAGCTTACTACCTACCTATCACTGTGCACAGCTCACTACCTACCTATCACTGTGCACAGCTCACTACCTACCACTGTGCACAGCTCACTACCTACCTACCACTGTACACAGCTCACTACCTACCACTGTGCACAGCTCAATACCTACCTACCCCTGTGCACAGCTCACTACCTACCTAGCACTGTGCACAGCTCACTGCCTACCTAGCACTGAGCACAGCTCACTACCTACCACTGTGCACAGCTCACTGCCTACCTAGCACTGTGCACAGCTCACTGCCTACCTAGCACTGAGCACAGCTCACTACCTACCACTGTGCACAGCTCACTACCTACCTACCACTGTGCACAGCTCACTGCCTACCTACCCCTGTACACAGCTCACTACCTACCACTGTACACAGCTCACTACCTACCACTGTGCACAGCTCACTACCTACCTACCACTGTGCACAGCTCACTACCTACCTAGCACTGTGCACAGCTCACTGCCTACCTACCCCTGTACACAGCTCACTACCTACCACTGTACACAGCTCACTACCTACCACTGTGCACAGCTCACTACCTAGCACTGTGCACAGCTCACTACCTAGCACTGTACACAGCTCACTACCTACCTACCACTGTGCACAGCTCACTACCTACCTACCACTGTACACAGCTCACTACCTAGCACTGTGCACAGCTCACTACCTACCTACCACTGTACACAGCTCACTACCTACCACTGTGCACAGCTCACTACCTACCACTGTGCACAGCTCACTACCTACCTACCACTGTACACAGCTCACTACCTAGCACTGTGCACAGCTCACTACCTACCTACCACTGTACACAGCTCACTACCTACCACTGTGCACAGCTCACTACCTACCTACCACTGTACACAGCTCACTACCTAGCACTGTGCACAGCTCACTACCTACCACTGTACACAGCTCACTACCTACCACTGTACACAGCTCACTACCTACCACTGTGCACAGCTCACTACCTACCACTGTACACAGCTCACTACCTACCTACCACTGTGCACAGCTCACTACCTACCTACCACTGTACACAGCTCACTACCTACCTACCACTGTGCACAGCTCACTACCTACCTAGCACTGTACACAGCTCACTACCTACCACTGTGCACAGCTCACTACCTACCACTGTACACAGCTCACTACCTACCTACCACTGTGCACAGCTCACTACCTACCTACCACTGTACACAGCTCACTACCTACCTACCACTGTACACAGCTCACTACCTACCTACCACGGTACACAGCTCACTACCTACCACTGTACACAGCTCACTACCTACCACTGTGCACAGCTCACTACCTACCACTGTGCACAGCTCACTACCTACCTACCACTGTACACAGCTCACTACCTACCTACCACTGTGCACAGCTCACTACCTACCTACCACTTTGCACAGATCACTACCTACCTACCACTGTGCACAGCTCACTACCTACCTATCACTGTACACAGCTTACTACCTACCTATCACTGTGCACAGCTCACTACCTACCTATCACTGTACACAGCTCACTACCTACCTATCACTGTGCACAGCTCACTACCTACCTATCACTGTGCACAGCTCACTACCTACCTACCACTGTGCACAGCTCACTACCTACCTATCACTGTGCACAGCTCATTACTTACCTACCACTGTACATAGCTCACTACCTACCTATCACTGTACACAGCTTACTACCTACCTACCACTGTACCAAGCTCACAATTTACCTACCACTGTACACAGCTTACAACCTACCTACCACTGTACATAGCTCACTACCTACCTACCACTGTACACAGCTCACTACCTACCTACCACTGTACACAGCTCACTACCTACCTACCACGGTACACAGCTCACTACCTACCACTGTACACAGCTCACTACCTACCACTGTGCACAGCTCACTACCTACCACTGTGCACAGCTCACTACCTACCTACCACTGTACACAGCTCACTACCTACCTACCACTGTGCACAGCTCACTACCTACCTACCACTTTGCACAGCTCACTACCTACCTACCACTGTGCACAGCTCACTACCTACCTATCACTGTACACAGCTTACTACCTACCTATCACTGTGCACAGCTCACTACCTACCTATCACTGTACACAGCTCACTACCTACCTATCACTGTGCACAGCTCACTACCTACCTATCACTGTGCACAGCTCACTACCTACCTACCACTGTGCACAGCTCACTACCTACCTATCACTGTGCACAGCTCATTACTTACCTACCACTGTACATAGCTCACTACCTACCTATCACTGTACACAGCTTACTACCTACCTACCACTGTACCAAGCTCACAATTTACCTACCACTGTACACAGCTTACAACCTACCTACCACTGTACATAGCTCACTACCTATATACCACGTTACCCAACTTACTACTTATCTACCACTGTACACAGCTCACTACCTACCTACCACTGTACCCAGTTTACTACCTACCTACCACTGTACACAGCTCACTACCTACCTACCACTTTACACAGCTCACTACCTACCTACCACTGTACACAGCTTACAACCTACCTACCACTGTACATAGCTCACTACCTATATACCACTTTACCCAACTTACTACTTATCTACCACTGTACACAGCTCACTACCTACCACTGTACCCAGTTTACTACCTACCTACCACTGTACACAGCTCACTACCTACCTACCACTGTACACAACTCACTATCCACCTACCACTATACACAGTTCAGTCTCTCCTTACCATTCTACACAGCTCACTATCAACTTACCACTGTAAAGATCTCACTCTCTACTTACCACTGTTTACACACCTCGCTAACTACTTACCACTGCACACATTTCACTCTCTACTTACCACTGTACATATCTCACTATCTACTTACCATTGTACACATTTCACACTCTACTATTACTGTACACAGCTCACTATCTACTTAACACTGTACACTGCTCATTCTCACATACTACTGTACATAGCTCACTATTTACTTACCACTGTACACATTTCACTCACTACTTATCACTACATAGTTCGCAATATACTTACTACAGTACACAGCTCACTCTCTACTTACAACTGTACACAGCTCCCTCTCTACTTACAACTGTACACAGCTCACTACCTACTTACCACAGTACACAGCTCACTCTCTACTTGCCACTGTACACAGCTCACTACCTACCTACCACTGTACACAGCTCACTACCTACAAGTCTATACATCTCACTCTACTTACCACTGTACACAGCTTACTAACTACCTAACACTGTACATATCTTACTCTCTACATACCACTGTACGCAGCTCACCATCTACTTATCACTGTGTGCAGCTTACTATCTACTTACCACTGTACGCATTTCACTCTCTACTTACTACTACTGTACACAGCTCACTATCTACTTACTGCTTTACATAGCTTACTATGTACTTACCACTGTACACATTTCACTCTCTACTTACTACTGTACATGGCTCACTATTTACTTATTGCTTTACACCGCTGTACACAGCTCACTCTCCATTTACTTTTGTCTCCAAAAGGAGTAGAGCTTTATACCATAGAGCACATACAGTAGCAATACAATGCCTTGACGTATTCTGCATCATAAGGTCTAAATAGTCAGGCAGACAGTGACTATTTACCTATACTCTCATGCTTAGCTCCTACACTTGCTCCATCTGCATGTCGTAGTACAGAAGCTTTCATTACCTGGTATGACATTGCAGTAAAAGCAGCCAGGCTTAGCAAGAAGGGGCTCTGCAGCGCTGTGGTTGTACCATGTTCATAGATGCCTTTAGACATTTCATATCTATGCCAAGACCCTTAGCTGTCACAGTGGAGCAGTGCATGGAAGCTAACATTAACTGCTAAAACCAGAATCTGAAGATAAAACCTTAAGCCACTATATACAAACCACCACTGCTACCACCTGGATGACCAAATGATTTCAACCTGACAAATAAAATAATGTAAAGACAATGCTCCTGGGTCAGTGCCTATGGAGAAGGTTAGAAGAAGGCAGCGGCAAAAATCAAAATCTACAAATGAAGACTTTTTCCATATTTTATTTCCTCCTCTGACAATCTCTAGAAATTTGAGGCTAAATTAATCAAGATAATTGTATTAGGAGGGCATCGGGGGAATGCTGAGAGCATTTTCCACTGTGAATTGGTGGGAGAGGCTGGGGCAAAAGTTTGGGTGGTCAACTTCTGCCAATAAACCTATATCTATTAAATACTTCTGTTCCATTTTTTTTTTTTTTGCTTTAAGTAGCGACAGAGTTGTTTTACAGCATACTAAACCCTAGCAATGAACATCTCTTATTTGGTCCCCTTTGGTCTGTTAAAGTAGAAATCCAGGTTCAATTTAATTTTGAATAGTTCTTTCTCCCTGTAGCAGCGGAGAGCCAACATCTCCTCTTCCCTCCCTGCAGCAGCTGAAAGCTGGAATCTCCTCTTTCCTCCATGCAGCAGCAGAGAGCTGGCATCTCCTTCTCCTCCCTGCAGCAGCTGAAAGACGGCCTCACCTGCACCCTAACCGCAGCAGCTGAAAACTGGCATCTCCTCCTCCCTCCCTACAGCAGCAGAGAGACAGTATTTCCTCCTTCCTCACTACAGCAGCAGAGAGGCAGCATCTCCTCCCTCCCTGCAGCAGCTGTAAGCCAATATATCCTGCTCCCTCCCTGCAGCAGCAGCTGAAAGCCAGAATCTCGTCCTCCCTCCCTGCAGCAGCAGAGAGACAGAACCTCCTCCTCCTTCCATGCAGCAGTAGAGACCGGGGATCTCCTCCTTCCTCCCTGCAGCAGAGAGCTGGCATCTCCTCCTCCCTCCCTGCCACAACAGAAAGCCAGCATCTCCTTCCTCCATGCAGCAGCAGAGAGCTGGCATCTCCTTCTCCTTCCCAGCAGCAACTGAATACCAGAATCTCCTCCTCCCTTCCTGCAGCAGCAGAAAGCCAGCATCTCCTTCTTCCTCCCTGCAGCAACTGAAAGCCATCATCTCCTCCTTCCTCCGTGCAGCAGCAGAGAACTGGCATCTCTTTCTCCTTCCCAGCAGCAGCTGAATTACAGAATCTCCTCCTCCCTCCCTGCAGCAGCAGAGAGCCGGCATCTCCTCCTACCTCCCTGCAGCAGCAGAGAGTCGGTATCTCCTCCTCCTTCCCTGCAACAGCTGAAAGCTAGCTTCTCCTCCTCCCTCTCTACAGCAGCTGAAAGCCGGCATCTCCTCCTCCCTCCCTACAGCAGAAGAGAGCAAGCATCTCGTCCTCCTTCTTTGCAGCAGCAGTGAGCAGGCATCTCCTCCTAACTCCATGCAGCAGCAGAGAGCCAGCATCTCCTCCTCCCTCCCTGCAGCAGCTGAAAACCGGCATCTCCTCCCTCCCTGCAACAGCGGTGAAAGCCAGTATCTCCTCCTCCTACCCGTTGGATTTCAGCTGCTGCAGGGAAAGCCACACAGAAGACTGGTTCCAGTCATTTCCCCCACCCGCTGAACTGATCACCTGCTTTTCCCACATGCAATTCCCCCTGTTGCCCGGGCCCCCGCTGTGTGTCCCCTACCCTGTGCATGCCATGCAATGTGCTCTCCAACTACAATGAATTTGCCCCGTTCCTCTTTTAATGAGTTCACAAATGTACTGAAAAGTAACAGGCCAGCTTTACGTACGCCACAAATGCAATTTGAGAAAGCCAAAGTGCGGGAGGCTAAACGTGATATAAGTGACAAAAGTTTTGAAAGACTGCCAAGCAAAAACAACCAATTTAAAAGTGCAGGTTTTAAATGACCAGCTTATGAGTCTGGTCCACGGGCCGTGTCTGCTGCCAGGAGGCGAGAGTGAACTGAAATGCCGCAGCTCCTGCCAAGAGACGTGCATGGCTGTAATGTAATGGTCATAAATCTGACAGCGTAGTCTGCGAACTGATATTACATAGCAAGAGCGGTGAGGATTGTGAATGGCACTGTTCTCCAAGAACTGGTCTCCTGTTATAGTAATCAGAAAAAACACCTGCAAATCATTTATGTGACCTGTTTACATGCATGCTCTGTCATTTTTTAACCCTTTCACTGCTGTGGATATCAGTATTCTATCAGCAGATACATTTGGCTGTTATAGCTTCTAGCTGGTGGCTTTCTGGTAGAGGTGACAGCCTCCTGAACACTTCTACATGTACAGCAATGATCAGGCAGGGAAAGGGTTATATCATGTGTGTGTGCGCCCTCTACTGGATATATGTGCTGCAGACAGTATAGTACCTGCATTGGACAGCTGCTGCAAGAAAACCAATTACAGGATAATGATAATAGAAGGATAAATAGGTTTCAGCAGACTAAGTAGATAGAACTGTTAATTTATTTTCAGGTAGATTTGTTCTCCTACAGTATATGTACAGTGCCTTGCAAAAGTATTCATACCCCTGACATTTTCCACATTTTGTCACGTTACAACCAAAAACGTAAATGTATTTTATTGAGATTGTATGCGATAGACCAACACAAAGT
Source organism: Lithobates pipiens (assembly GCF_037356315.1). Classification (NCBI taxonomy): domain Eukaryota; kingdom Metazoa; phylum Chordata; class Amphibia; order Anura; family Ranidae; genus Lithobates; species Lithobates pipiens. Next base: position 28,766,289 of record NW_027507789.1, read on the forward strand.
GGTACATAATTGTGAAGTGGAAGGAAAATGAAAAATGGTTTTCAATTGTTTTTTACAAATAAATATGTGAAAAGTGTGGCGTGTATTTGTACTCCGTGTATTTTACTCCGATACCCCTAACTAAAATCTAGTGGAACCAATTGCCTTCAGAAGTCACCTAATTAGTAAATAGAGTCCACCTGTGTGTAATTTAATCTCAGAATAAATACAGCTGTTCTGTGCAGAGGTTTGTTAGAGAACCTTAGTGAACAAACAGCAGCATCATGAAGGCCAAGGAACACACCAGACAGGTCAGGGATAAAGTTGTGGAGAAGTTTAAAGCAGGGTTAGGTTATAAAAAATATCCCAAGCTTTGAACATCTCATGGAGCACTGTTCAATCCATCACCCGAAAATGGAAAGAGTATGGCACAACTGCAAACCTGCCAAGACATGGCCGTCCACCTATACTGATAGGCCGGACAAGGAGAGCATTAATCAGAGAAGCAGCCTAGAGTTCCATGGTAACTCTGGAGGAGCTGCAGAGATCCACAGCTCAGGGGGGAGAATCTGTCCACAGGACAACTATTAGTCGTGCTCTCCACAAATCTGACCTTTATGGAGGAGTAGCAAGAAGAAACCCATTGCTGAAAGAAATCCATAAGAAGTCCTGTTTGCAGTTTGCGAAAAGCCATGTGGGGGACACAGCAAACATGTGGAAGAAGGTGCTGAACTTTTTGGCCTAAAAGCAAAACGCTATATGTGGCGGAAAACTAACACTGCACATCACCCTGAACACACAATGACTATGGGTTATGACTAAGTGAAGAAATTTGTGAAACGCGTCAACCATGCTCCTCTCTGTGCTGTCATGATGCGGTAACCTCAATGGTTTTTCATGTTGGATGTTTTTATACCAATAAAGCAATTTTCCTTATCTTTGGAGTACGGTCAATCGTTTTGCCTCCTGAACACACCATTCCCACCATGAAACATGCTGGTGACAGCATCATGTGGTGGGGATGCTTTTCTTCAGTAAGGACAGGGAAGCTGCTCAGAGTTGATGGGAAGATGGATGGGGCCAAATACAGGGCAATCTTAGAAGAAAACCTGTTAGCCCTTGTACACACAGTCGGACATGCCGACGGAAAATGTTTGATCGGACCGTGTTGTCGGATAATCCGACCGCGTGTGGGCTCCATCTGACTTTTTCCGTCGGGATGTCCGACCAACAAAGTTTGAGAGCTGGATATAACATTTTCCGACAACATGATCCGAATTGGACTTTGTCCGATCGTTTGTAGAGAATTCCGATCGGACAAAGTGCCACGCATGTTCAGATCAAATTACGAAACCAAAGCTATTGGCTACTAGCCTGCACATAGTCCAGTCGTAACGAATGAATGTCATCACATTCTGAACGATCAGATTTTCCGACAACTCTGTCCGACCGTGTGTATGCAACACCAGTTTCGGACAAAATCCGTCTGAAAAAATCAGATGGATTTTGTGGTCCTAATGTCCGAGCGTGTGTACAAGGGCTTAGAGTCTGCAAAAGACTTGAGACTGGGGTGGAGGTTCACCTTCCAGCAGGATAACAACCCTAAACATACAGCCAGAGCTACAATGGAATGGTTTAGATCAAAGAATATTCATCTGTTAGAATGGCCCAGTCAAAGGCCAGACCTAAATCCAAATGAGAATCTGTGGCAAGACTTGAAAATTGCTGTTCACAGACGCTCTCCATCCAATCTGACAGATCTTGAGCTATTTTGCATAGAAAAAAGGGCAGAAATGTCCCTCTCTAGATGTGCAAAGCTGGTAGAGACATCCCCAAAAAGACTTGCAGCTGCAATTGCAGCAAAAGGTGATTCTACAAAATATTGACTCAGGGGGGCGCTATACAAATGCACACTGCACTTTCCACATATTTATTTGTAAAAAAAAAATTAAAACCATTTATTATTTTCCTTCCAATTCACAATTATGTGGCACTTTGTGTTGGTCTCTCACATAAAATCCCAATAAAATACATTTACGTTTTTGGTTGTAACATAACAAAATGTGGAAAATGTCAAGGGGTATGAATACTTTTTCAATACACTGTATATTACCTGTGTTATCAGCTCTTTGCCCGCAGTTTAGATCTGATTACAATATGCTCTCCAAGGTTTCTAATGAACGCATTCCTAGTCCCACCTCTCCATAATGCGATGTAATTAGCAATGACGATCATCTCTGGCTCACAGCAGATAATGGAATGCAGCGATAGTTCCTCCGAAAGATAAATTCACAGCTTTACTTCTTACTACAGATGATCACAACGATGCGATTAATAAAACAAAGATTAACAATACTGACAACAGGATGACTTGGAGGGAAGTAACATTCAATATACACAATGCAGATGATTGGAGGGGTGGCTGTTTGATTACATTTTCATGAACAGAAAAGTTAAAAATTATAACGAAAAGGATTAAAGGAGATGTAAACACTAACTGAACGGTGTGCATTATGAACAGTAGAGCTGCAAAATTCTCGGAAAAATGGGAATCCCGATTTTTTTGCTTAGAATAAAGATCACGATTCTCGCGGCGTAACATCATCTTTCACATTATCCAAAAAAATCAGGCTAAATTTTCGTTTTTATTTCTTTTTATTCATTAAAGTGTATTTTTTTCCCAAAAAATTGCATTTCAAATACCGCTGTGCAAATATAGTGTGACATAAAATATTTCAACAACCACCATTTTATTCTCTATGGTCTCTGCTAAAAAGAAAATTATATATATAATGTTTGGGGGTTCTAAGTAATTTTCTAGCAAAATCATTTTAAATTGAAACCAACAAGTGTCAGAAAAAGGTTTAGTCTTTAAAGGGGTTGTAAACCCTCGTATTTTTTCATCCTATGCATTATGGTGAAAAAACATCTGGCAAACTTAACTTCCCTCATTTACAGACCGAAGTGCATTCCTTTGATCTAAACTAGAGAACAAAACTTTACAATGTTTATAGTTAGCACAGGGCTGAGAAATGTTGTGAAACTTGGCAGACTGACTATTTTTTTTTTTGGAGGGGGGGGGGGGTTGACAGCTGTGGGCTTGAGCAGAGAACTGCATAGAATCAGGAAAATGCTTTGATAAGATCGCGAGGGGGAAAGAATCGCAATCTCAATTCTTAATGATTAATCCCGCAGCTCTAATAAACATAATCAGTTGTCACTTTTCAAAAATATGAAACTTATTACCTTTTTTCACCTTATATTACATCTCAGTGCTGTTGATCTCTTGCAGCCACTTCCTGTCTACATGCACCCCAGAGATAGGTGCATGGAATTACCCCGGGTCAATTTCCTGACAGTACCATTGCGTGGACCATGTCTGTGTAATGGATGTTGGTACACTAGTGATGTGCTTGTAGCATCCAGCAGAAGCCCTTGTGAAAGGATGACAACGCAGAAACACAGATGCAAAACAAGGACAGTTGTCACCCTATAACAGTAAGGGCTTGTTCACACTAGTGGTTGAGCTATGCTCATAACTTCTACCCCTCTAGCTGCAGAGGCAGCAGCTGTAGGTGAACACATGCCAGAACCGCAGCAGGAATTATAGCCCCTGTGGCGGATGGATCGGACACTTTGACACTTTTTTGGGACCAGTGACATTTAAACAGCGATCAGTGCTATAAAAAGGCACTGGTTACTGTATAAATGGCACTGGCATGGAAGGGGTTAACACTAGGGGGTGATCAAGGGGTTAAATGTTCCCTAGGGAAGTGTTCCTAACTGTGGGGGAAGAAGACTAACTGGGAGTAGAGAGAGATCGTTGTTCCTATTCACTAGAAACAGACGATCACTCAGTACTCCCCTGACAGAACAAGGATCTGTTCGTTTACTTACACAGATCCCCTTTCTGGTTCTCTGTGGAGCGATCATGGGTGGCCGGCGGACATCGCGGCTGCCGACTACACGCATCAGCTCCTGCCACGTGCCGTGGGCACATGCGCGCCTCCGATGCCATGCACGCACCCACTGTATCTATTGCACAAAGCGACCTACACATTTACGTATAGAGCCACTTGCCGACTGCTGCATGCCGATATACATTGGCACAATGGCAGTGATGTGCAAATGGGCGTACCTTAACTGTACGGCCCCTCTTTAAGAGGCGGGGATAGCAGGTGCACATGCACACCGCGTACAGCGTGACCGTGCCAACGGGACCGGCGGACTCGATGTCCGCCAGTCTCCTGCCGATTGTGTCACGGGGCGTCCGAACAGGGAATGTTAACAAAACATTTCCCTGTTTTGCCTTTGACATGACAGTGATCGCTTTCATGTGAGTTGTAGCCCATCCCCCCCACAGTTAGAATCACTCCCTAGGACACACTTAACCTCTTCATCGCCCCTATTGGTTAACCCCTTCCCTGCCACTGTCATTTACACAGTAATCGGTGCCTTTTTATAGCGCTGATCACTATATAAATGAAAATGGTGCCAAAATAGTGTCTAAAGTGTCCGCCATAATGTCTCAGTCCCAATAAAAATCGTAGATCGCCGCCATTACTAATAAAAAAAAAAATAATGCCATAAAACTATCCCCTATTTTGTAGACGCTATAACTTTTGGCGCAAACCAATCTATATACGCTTATTGCAATTTTTATTACCAAAAATATGTAGAAGAATACATACTAGCCTAAACTGAGAAAAAAATAGTTTTATATATTTTTGGGGGATATTTATTATAACAAAAAGTAAAAAATAATGCGTTTTTGTTTTTCAAAATTTACGCTCTTTTTTTGTTTATAGCACAAAAAATAAAAACGGCAGAGGTGATCAAATACCACCAAAAGAAAGCTTTATTTGTGGGGGAAAAAGGACGTCAATTTTGCTTGGGTGCAATGTCGCTTGACGGCGCAATTGTCAGTTAAAGCGAAGCAGTGCCGAATCGCAAAAAGTGTTCTGGTCAGGAAGGGGGTAAAATCCGGGCAAGTGGTTAATTTGGAAACTTACAATAAAAATACTCCCCCCCCCCCAAAAAGAAAGAAAAATGCAAAACACGCAGTAAAACCACAAGCACATAGATGTGAGATACAAAAAATTATGGAAAAAAAATCATGGAAAAACTGTGAATTGTTAATAACAAACACTGCTTTAGCAAGGTAGATGTCATCCCGGTAGGGTTTAGCTCACCTTACCATGGCACAATGCCCCCTCCACTACATGGGCTAACTGCTTCTCTGATAAAAGTGGAAAGCCCCTTTAAAACGAGGTCAATAAACATCTCGGCTCCATCAGTGTTGCATATCTCATCTACTCCTCATTAAATATGAGACGTTTAAAGCATCATGATCATCTCAGCAGCTCATAATAAACCACAACTATTAGGCGTAATATTTATGGCAACCTTAACTGGCTCTAGGCTGGCTGTCTGAGTGATAAAACCTCTTCACAGATTTTCCTTTCCATGTAATTATTGTAGGAATTCAGCGGAGGGAGATAAAACGTTTCCTGCATGCAGGCAAACACAAACATTGGATTAGCAAAACGATAGACCAAAAAAAAACTCCCGTTCTTCCAGTTAAAGGGTCAGTCCACCCAACAATGATAGTCAGGTCGTAGATAGATTTCCACTAGGGATGCACCAATACCGATATCGATGCTCGCCCAAATGCCCCCCGATACCTAAGTCGATACTTTGCGGAGCAATTTGCATCAATACAAAATGAATGGGCGCAAATCACACTGCAAAGAATCGCATGTGTTTCGAACGGGAATGTGGTGCGATTCGGAGACATGTGCAATTTGTTTAGTTCTGAATTTGTTTCTTTTACGAATTTCAACAAATTAGTTAAATCGGAAACATCCAAATTAATGAAAACCCATTAAGCAAAATTTTTCGAATACTTGGAAATTTGATTATTTGTAAATTCGTAAAATTTGAAAATTTGTAAATTTGAAAATCCGAAAACTCTGAAATAATAGTTAGTAAGGTTCAACCTGAGTGAGTGTCTTCAATTGTCACTATCCCTGTACATTGCACACCCACATCAGTCCCTACCCTCAAGGAGCCCACAATCCAAGGTCCCCATTCATATACTAGGGACAATTTTTGACAGAGGCCAATTAGCCTACATGCATGTCTTTGGAGTGTGGGAGGAAACCCATGCAGGCATGGGGAGAACATGCAAACTCCAGGCAGATAGTGTCATGGTTGGGATTCGAACCAGTGACCCTATTTACTGCTGGGTGAGAATGCTAATCACTACACCACTGTGCCACCCACCCAATATAATAACTATTAAATTATACATATTGAAATTTTCCGAATACCCAAAAATTTGAATAATCAAAAATTTGTAAAATTCGTAAATTTGTAAATTTGAAAATATGAAGAAGTAGAAAATTTCCCAGCATCAGTTGGAGTAAACAATGCCCCATCTTTGGTATCAGTGAGAAGAATTTTACTCCATCGTTGGTGTCATTGGGGGGAATTGTGCCTCATCCTTGGTGGCATTTGGACCTCATTGCTGGTGTCATTGGGAGGAACTATGCCCCATCATTGGTGACATTGAGCCCTATCGTTGGTGTCATTGGGAGGAATCGTGCCCCATCATTGGTGGCATTTGGCCTCATTGTTGGTGTCACTGGGAGGAACTATGCCCCATCATTGGTGACATTGTGCCCTATCGTTGGTGTCATTGGGAGGAATCGTGCCCCATCATTGGTGGCATTTGGCCTCATTGTTGGTGTCACTGGGAGGAACTATGCCCCATCATTGGTGACATTGTGCCCTATCGTTGGTGTCATTGGGAGGAATCGTGACCCATCATTGTTGGCATTGGGCCTCATTGTTAGTGTCATTGGGAGGAAATGTGTTCCATTGTTGGTGTCATTGGTAGGAATTGTGCCTCATGATCGATGTCTACCTGACCGTGGTTTGGTTTCAACAGAACCCCTCATTTTCCACTTCTTGATTAGAGTTTGAGCACTACTGATTGACATTCCCAGTTCCTTAGATATCTTTTTATATCCCTTTCAGTTCAACTGTTTTCCCGGCAGATCCTTTGACAATTCTTTTGCTTTCCCCATGACTCAGAATCCAGAAACGTCAGTGCAGCACTGGATGAAAGATGAAAGGGTCTGTCAGGAGTCCAGAAACTCATTGACCTTTTATACACACACTTATTACAAGCAAACAGATCACAGGTGAGGATGTTTACCTTTAATAGCCACTTAAACTCCTTTGTGTCAACTTGTGTGCATGTTACCAGGCCAAAATCACCAGGGTATGTAAACTTTTGATCAGGGTCATTTGGGTAGTTTCTGTTGTGATTCTGATTTAAAGAGAGTAATCACAGTTGATTGATAATAAATGGCTTCAGCCAAATACTAACCATGAGTGAAAGAAAAGTCTTTTGCCGCGTTCACACAACCGGATTTTCCAGGAGAATAGGTCTGAAGGAATTAATCTGTCGGACAATCCAATCGTGTGTGGGCTAGTCCGATCGTGTTTCAAAAAAAAAAAAGAAAAAAAGAAGGACCTAGAAAAAGAACAAATCTATCGGACGGACTCAATTCCGACGGACTAAAATCGGGAAAACCGTTCGTCTGTGTACTGGTCCGACAGACCAAATACGACGCAAAGGAAGCTATTGGCTACTGGCTGTTGAACTTCCTTGTTTAGTCCCGTTTACGTCATCACGTTCAAAACGAACGGAGTTACGAACGGACTAAGTCCGGTCATGTGTGGGCAAGTCCTTTCGTTCAGAAAGTCTGTCGTAACTCTCCCGAAAGTCCGTTGGGAAAACCGTCGGACTTAGTCTGCCGGAAAGTTCAGTCGTGAAGTACGCGGCATAAGTCTTATCATTCATATTCTCTGAAAAATGGCCAAGAAATCATAAATTCGCCCAGGGTATGTAAACTTATGAGCACAACTGTATCTATGTCTTGTATACTTTGATTTTCATGCAAAAAAGAATAAAAACATTGAAATAGAAAAATAAAAGAAAGCAAGCAGAATACACCGCGGCGATCTATAAGGCTGGTCACGGCTGCTCTCCCCCATAAGCAATAAGTTAGGAATCCCAAAGCCATGGAGTCCAAATCCCTTTGGAGATTGATTTTGTTTATCTAGAAGAACACCCGATCATTGTTTATTCCGCGCGTTCCACGAGCGTTTCCGTCTCATCGTCTGGAAATGCGATGGTTCGGGATTTGAGCAATCACCGTCTTGGCTGCCGAGGAAATGCAGGAGGTCAATTTGTGGGATGTCATGGGAATACCTCGGTGATGAATTCACCGACTCCAAAGGAGAAGACTTTAACGAGATGAATAGGCTTTTATTTCCTCAACAGTTCAATGCGCCCACCACGCTACGAATGCGGCACACAGAGCTGTGTTGGGTTCTTAAAGCCGTTAAAACGGAAGAAACGTCTTTTTTGTTTTGGAAAATGGAAAATGTTGTAAAGACTTTTACAGCAGTGCGGATACCCATTGGGGAGGATGAGTGGCGTAACCAAGGCTGGGACAAGGGGTGGGCAGAAGGGCACTGTGGTATCATGTGAGGTGGGGGGGACACCACAAGGAGACTCGGGGGAGGGGATTTGTGTTGGAAGGGGGAATTTGGGGGACTTCAGGGGGTATGTACTGTATTGTTCAAGGAGAACTTTTCGGGAGGGGGTGCTAAAAGTGGTGATTTAGAGGGACTTGTGTTGGGAAGATGATTTGTGCTAGGAGGGGGGATTTTAGAGAGGAGGTCTGGTGCTAAAATTACTGCCCATTAGACATGTGCACTGCCGAAAATTTTGTTCGTTTTTGTTTCATTCTGGTTCGTTTTTTTAATTTTCGTTTTTCGGGTCATTCGTTATGGTCGCAATTCGTAAATGTGAAAATTCGTAATTTCGAAAATTAGAAAATCTGACAATTCGAAAGAACAAAAATCCAAAAATTATAAATAATAACTAACTGATAATACCTATTAAAAATTATAGTTATAAAAATCTTATATTTTATAAAAAAAATCCAAAAACCCAAAAATTGGAAATAATAACTTCAATTATAGGTATTGGAATTTCCTTTCAAATGTGTCTGTTAGTGAACGTAACGAATACGAAATTTATCCGAAATAACGCATGCCACATCTAAACAAATAGAACGGTATGAATTAATAAAAAATAATAATAATAAAAAGTTTTTATTATTATTATATTATTGTTATTTATTATTATTAATTTGTTACGTTCCATTCATTTAGATACGGCATTCGCTATTTTGAATAGTTTGTGACTTTGGATAAATTCGTATTCGTTACGTTCCCTAACAGACAAATTTGTTTTCAGAGAGATCTCTGTACTCCAAGTCAGTCCCATCCCCCCACAGTTAGAAACACCTCCCAGGGAACACTTGACCCTTTGACCACCACTAGTGTTAACCCCTTCCCTGCTATATATACAGTAATCAGTGCATTTTTATAGCACTGATAGTTGTATAAATGTCCGCCGCAATGTCGCAGTCCCGATAAAAATCGCTGGCCACCACCAATACTAGTAAAAAATAAATAAAAAAAAAGGAATAATAAAATGGCATAAATATATCCCCTATTATGTAGACGCTATAACTTTTGCGCAAACCAATCAATATACGCTTATTGCAATTTTTTGTTTTACCAAATATATGTAAAAGAATACATATTGGCCTAAACTGATGAAGACTTTTTTTTATTTTTGAGGGGGGGGGGGGATATTTATTATAGCAAAAACTTTAAAATATTTATTTTTTTTTCAAAATTGTCACTTTTTTTGTTTATAGCGCAAAAAATAAAACCCGCAGAGGTGATTAAATAGCACCAAAAGAAAGGTCTATTTTTGGGAAGAAAAGGACATCAATTTTGTTTGGGTACAGCGTCGCACGACCACGCAATTGTCAGTTAAAGCGACGCAGTATCACAAAAAATGGCCTGGTCATTAAGGGGGCAAATCTTCCGGTCCTTAAAGGGGTTGTAAACCCTCATGTTTTTTCACCTTGCATTAAGGTGAAAAAACTTCTGTCACCGACCGAACCCCCCCCCCCCCCCCGTTTTACTCACCTGAGTCCTGTATTCCCCCGCCGTAGATGCGCTCTTCCTCTGCCCGTTGTCTCGGCTCTTGATTGGATAGACTGATAGCAGCGCAGTCATTGGTTCCCGCTGCTGTCAATCAAATCCAATAGCGCGGGCGCCGGGGGGTCCAGCATTCGTGTCTATGGGTGCAAATGCTGGACTTGAGAGCACGCCCGCAAGGTAACCCCCCCAGGAGAGCATTTCTCCTAGAGGGTTATATGATGTGGGGAGGAGCTACCAGCGCTGCTAGGGGACCCCAGAAGTCGAGGACCGGGACCACTCTGTGCAAAATTAACTGCACAGTGGAAGGTAAGTATGACATGTTTGTTATAAAAAAAAAAAAAAAAAAAACGAAGCCTTACTAGGGTTGCCACCTGTCCGGTTTTGACCCGGACAGTCCGGGTTTGGACACATGTGCCCGGGTTTCCACCCGTCGGAAACCCGGGCACACATCAACCGTCCTGTGGCAGCCGGATCTCTGGCTCCGGCCGGCGCGGCCGCAACAAACATCAATGCTATCAATGTTCAGTTCACACTGCCTAAACATCGGTGCGCTCCGAGTCTGAGCCCAGCTCAGCAAAGGGCAGCAGCGGGTGTTCTGTGATTGGCCGAGTAGGCTGCAGGTCATGTGTGGGATGGACCGGATGGGGAACATGAAGGTGACGGGTCCCTGAAGAATTTGTCTCAAGCCGTAGCTGCTGGTCACATGTGGATGCAGGGCTGCATTGTGTCTGGATTATCGTGACAGCCCTGCATGCTCCGGAGTCCTAACCCGCGCTGTGTGTCTGTCTCCTGTCCGTCTCTCTCATCTGCTCTGTCAGCCGCCCCCCCCCCCCCTCCTCTCTGCCACACCCCCTCTCTCCTCTCTGCCAGACCCCCCTTTCCTCTCTGCCAGCCCCCCCTCTCCTGTCTCTCTCTCTGCCAGTCCCCCCTCTCCTCTCTGCCAGACCCCCCTCTCCTCTCTGCCAGACCCCCCTCTTCTGTCTCTCTCTCTCTGCCAGACCCCCCTCTCCTCTCTGCCAGACCCCCCTCTCCTCTCTGCCAGACCCCCCTCTTCTGTCTCTCTCTCTCTGCCAGACCCCCCTCTCCTCTCTGCCAGATCCCTCTCTCCTCTCTGCCAGTCCCCCCTCTCCTCTCTGCCAGTCCCCCCTCTCCTCTCTGCCAGACCCCCCTCTCCTCTCTGCCAGACCCCCCTTTCCTCTCTGCCAGCCCCCCCTCTCCTGTCTCTCTCTCTGCCAGTCCCCCCTCTCCTCTCTGCCAGACCCCCCTCTCCTCTCTGCCAGACCCCCCTCTTCTGTCTCTCTCTCTCTGCCAGACCCCCCTCTCCTCTCTGCCAGACCCCCCTCTCCTCTCTGCCAGACCCCCCTCTTCTGTCTCTCTCTCTCTGCCAGACCCCCCTCTCCTCTCTGCCAGATCCCTCTCTCCTCTCTGCCAGTCCCCCCTCTCCTCTCTGCCAGACCCCCCTCTCCTCTCTGCCAGACCCCCCTCTCCTCTCTGCCAGACCCCCCTCTCCTCTCTGCCAGTCCCCCCTCTCCTCTCTGCCAGACCCCCCTCTCCTCTCTGCCAGACCCCCCTCTCCTCTCTGCCAGTCCCCCCTCTCCTCTCTGCCAGTCCCCCCTCTCCTCTCTGCCAGACCCCCTCTCCTCTCTGCCAGACAACCCTCTCCTCTCTGCCAGTCCCCCCTCCCTTCTCTGCTAGACCCCCCTCTCCTGTCTCTCTCTCTGCCAGTCCCCCCTCTCCTCTCTGCCAGACCCCCCTCTCCTCTTTGCCAGACCCCCCTCTCCTCTCTGCCAGTCCCCCCTCTCCTCTCTGCCAGTCCCCCCTCTCCTCTCTGCCAGTCCCCCCTCTCCTCTCTGCCAGACCCCCCTCTCCTGTCTCTCTCTGCCAGTCCCCCATCTCCTCTCTGCCAGACCCCCCTCTCCTCTCTGCCAGTCCCCCCTCTCCTCTATGCCAGTCCCCCCTCTCCTCTCTGCCAGACCCCCCTCTCCTCTCTGCCAGTCCCCCCTCCCCTCTCTGCCAGACCCCCCTCTCCTGTCTCTCCCTCTGCCAGTCCCCCCTCTCCTCTCTGCCAGTCCCCCCTCTCCTCTCTGCCAGACCCCCCCTCTCCTCTCTGCCAGACCCCCCCTCTCCTCTCTGCCAGACCCCCCTCTCCTCTCTGCCAGACCCCCCTCTCCTCTCTGCCAGACCCCCCTCTCCTCTCTGCCAGTCCCCCCTCTCCTCTCTGCCAGTCCCCCCTCTCCTCTCTGCCGGTCCCCCCTCTCCTCTCTGCCAGTCCCCCCTCTCCTCTCTGCCAGTCCCCCCTCTCCTCTCTGCCAGACCCCCCTCTCCTCTCTGCCAGACCCCCCTCTCCTCTCTGCCAGACCCCCCCTCTCCTCTCTGCCAGACCCCCCCTCTCCTCTCTGCCAGACCCCCCTCTCCTCTCTGCCAGACCCCCCTCTCCTCTCTGCCAGACCCCCCTTCCCCTCTCCTGTCTCTCTCTCCTCTCTGCCAGACCCCCCTCTCTTCTCTGCCAGACCCCCCTCTCTCCTGTATCTCTATCTCTCTCCTGCCCCTTTTTTACCTCCCTCCCCCCACCTCTTTCCCTCCTCAGGTGATGGGGGCCCTAATCATTTAACAGCAGCCTGTGAGTGAATGCTCCAGCTCCCACACTTCCTGGCTCGAAGCAGCTCTCGGTAAGGCAGTCTAATGGGGGTCTTTCAGGGCAGGGGACACTGATGTGGGGATCCCTGATCTATCTAGGGGGGGACCGATATAAGGGAAGGGGAATCTGAGCTAATGGAGGGAGTCTGTGGGGAGGGGGGTTCTGACTGCTGTTGATCACTTAGAGACCCCCTATTATATCAGCACCTCCTCCCCCTACTTGGAGACCTCTATTAGATAAGGGGAACTCTCTTTATATAAGCACCCCCTTTAGAGACCCACATTATGATATAAGGATCAGTGTCCTTATATTAACCCCCTTTTTAGAGACTGGTCTCTTCTCTGCCAGACCCCCCTCTCTTCTCTGCCAGACCCCCCTCTCTTCTCTGTGAGACCCCCCTCTCTTCTCTGTCAGACCCCCCTCTCTTCTCTGTCAGACCCCCCTCTCTTCTCTGCCAGACCCCCCTCTCTTCTCTGTGAGACCCCCCTCTCTTCTCTGTCAGACCCCCCTCTCTTCTCTGTCAGACCCCCCTCTCTTCTCTGCCAGACCCCCCTCTCCTCTGAGACTGGTCTCTAAAGGGAATCTGATATAGGGGACCCTGATCTAAAAAAATAAAAATAAAACATGCAGTGCAACCTCCCCTTATAATTATATCAATTCAAATGTGAAAAAATAAATTGTGAATGATGGTGGAAACCCCCCAGGATAATCCAAGTATTAATACACTCCAATCTTATTTAAACATACATATTGTTCAATTTCCACACACATACAATAGTGTATGAATAGTGGTGTAAATCCATTGCACAAGGTGTTGTGCTAATATCCAACGTATCTAACTCAAAAGGTGTTTATAAATTGGATATTAGCACAACACATTGTGGAATGGATTTACACCATTATTCATAGACTATTGTATGTGTGTGGAAATTAACAATACGTATGTTTTTTTTTTTAAAGATTGGAGTGTATTAATACTTGGATTATCCTTGGGGGTTTCCACCATCATTCACAATTATTGAGGTTGTGCTGCATTTTTTTTCAATTTAATATTTTTTGGGTCTCTAAGGGGAGGACTGATATAAAGGGATTCTGATCTAATGGGTTCCTCTATGGGGGTCCCTGTATTATGAGGGGTGTAATACTGACCCCTATATTAAGTGTGTGACACTGACCCTATGTTATGGGGGTTAACACTGACCCCTGTATTGAAAAGGGGGGGGGGGGTGATACTGACCCCTGTATTATGTCGCCTAGGATTGCCACCTGTGTGGGGTCCACTTGAATAGCTCAGGTTTTCAATCGTGTCTGAATTTCTGCCTAAGACCCAGTCACATTATTCAGATCGAACTGTGGCTTCGCAAGTTACCAAGATAGTCGGACACCAATCCATTGCCACCTGTTAAAATTGGCCACACAAACTGTTTGCCGCGGAGTGCTAAGTGCGACGCATTATTGCTCTCCTCCTGGTCTTTAAAATCCTATAGAGTATAGCACAAAAAAATTTGCCATGCACCGCTAAAGTGTTCGGGTTTGGCTTGAAGAAAAGGTGGCAACCCTAAGCCTTACAATCCCTTTAAAGAGGAAGTAAACACTTATGGGTTTACTTCCTTTTTCATTCCCTGCAAAGGTAAAGCATAATGGACTACTATGCATCGCATACTACCCCATTATGTGTCACTTACCTGACACAGGAGCCAGCAAAGTCCCCGCTGTCCCCTGTAGTCCGGCGCATCCATCTTCTCGGTGGGTCTCGCTGCTCCGCCGCTGTCATTCAGTGAAGCCGCGATGACATCACTCCCGCGCATGCGCACGGGAGCCGCCTCTCGCGGCATATCGCCGTTGACCGCGGTGCGCTCAGTGCGCCTGTGCACCGCTGTCTACGGTGCATGCGCCGTAGACAGCGGTGCCTGTCTTTCGGCAAATATCTCCTAAACCGTGTAGGTTTAGGAGATATTTCTTGGACCTACAGGTAAGCCTTAATCTAGGCTTACCTGTAGGTCAAAGTGTGTTGTAAGGGTTTACAACCACTTTAAGTGGTTAAGTTGGCCATAGACGGATCAAAATTTGGCTGTTTCAGCAGGAATTGTAATCCATCTATGTCCATTCCTATTTGTGAAAAGTCGATAAGATTGACTTCTCGCAAACGGGCTTGGTGCTGCGGTAACCACATGAAAATGCGCCATGTTTTCCAATGCGTGAGGGCACCATTAAGGATTACTGGCATGCCCATCCATCTGCGTCCATGACTGCGTTTTGCTTGTGGCTCAGGAACGCATGCGATTGTGCACATGTTCCTGACCTGCACATATAGCCTTAGCCCTTGTACACACGGTCGGAAATTCCAACCAAAAATCCGTCGGATTTTGTCCGAAACTGGTGTAGCATACACACGGTCAGACAAAGTTGTCGGAAAATCCGATCGTTCGGAACATGATGACGTTCATTCGTTCCAACGGGACTACGTTCAGCCTAGTAGCCAATAGCTTTGCTCTCGTACCTTGATCTGATCATGCGTGGCACATTGTCCGATCGGAATTCTCTACAAACGATTGGAAAAAGTCTGATCGGATTTTGTTGTCGTAAAATTTGAGATCCTGCTCTCAAACTTTTTCCATCTGAATTACCGACGGAAAAAGTCCGATAGAGCCCACACACGATCGGATTTTCCGACAATATAATCCGATCGGACCATTTCCGTCGGAATTTCCGACCGTGTGTACAAGGGCTAGGCCTACGGGCTCGTTCATATGAGCAGCAACCCTTGCTGTCCTTTTGAAAAGTGATCTCAGGTAGATTGCTTTTCAGAGACGTTCGACAGGTGGTGATATGTCGCCTCCTCGCCACCTGTTTTTACCCTGTGCGTGCATTACACGCGCTTGCAGGGTTATTGCTGCATGGTCCCATACATTTAAATGGGTCGTGTTCATCTTCAGTACTGCTGTTTAATTTCAGCTGCGACTGGGCAATTGGGGAGGGGGCTGTAAAAACACGGCACAACTGCCTGCTTTTATCGCCCCCCGGCTGTCCGCGTGAACAAGCCTTAAGAGATCATTATTCTGGCATCTGAGTTTGAATGGTGAGATGCTTGGCTTGTTTCTTCCCGTGTTCTGTCTAGGATGAGAGGTAGCGAGACATAAATGAAGATTATTAAAAAAAAAAACACAATGATCATGTTAGATCTTCCAACGTGTCCTCAGCTCAACCCAGACTGTCACAAGACGCAGCCACAGTGCAATCAGCAGATGAATCACACCGACGCGTTCTAAGAACTCACTTCAAAGCAGTTCCAGAGATGAAGTCATTGTACATATGCAATAAAATGTGTCTGTACCCGAGACGTACAAGAATCCCCTCTACCCGTACGCCAGCGCCGCTGAAAGTAGATCTAAACACGGATGACGTTTTCTTTTGCTCTTTTTCCATAAAATACTTTTTTTTTTAAATCTTTCCTTTGATATCAGGGTTGCTGATCTCCTTCAACCCCTTTGCAGCCATTTCTTGCCCATGTGAACATGCTCCAATGGCCATGGTATAGGGTGGTTTTCCTGGTGGTGACAATGGCAGGATGTGCCCGAGCAGCACGAATTACTATCACCAAGCATTGGCAGTGGTCGGTTGTATCATTTGACTCTGTGAAGCATAAACTTAATTGGATTATGGTCAATGACCTTTCAGGCTTCATGGCGCCCAAATGGACAATTCTTCCAACTTGAACCACCAAATGGGCCACTGTAGGTTTCCACCATATAGCACCACTAATATATGCACTGAAGCCTTGCTGCCCTTTTCGGGTATAAAGCTGCAATACAAACATAAGAAGAAGGGGCGCCAACCTAGTGCATTCGTGTAAAAATCTTTTAATAAATTGTAAAAAGAGAACCCAGTGAACTCACAAAAGGAGAATTTACACAATGGCAAAACCCGCAACTGAGAGAAAAGGGGATACCCAAAAAAATATAGAAAACCAATATAAGGGTAAAATCACATATTTATTGAGACAACATTAAAATTAAACTCCATAAATCCTAGAGGAACATTATTATACAATCAGTGCTCGTCAGTGCCACCTATCAGTGCCCATCAGTGCTGCCAATCAGTGCCCATTAGTGCCTCCTCATCAGTGTCACCTATCAGTGCTGACTATTAGTACCACCTACCAGTGCCCATCAGTGCCACCTATCCGTACCCATCAGTGCTGCCTATTAGTACCACCTACCAGTGCCCATCAGTGCTGCCTATCAGTGCCCATCAGTGTTGCCTATCCATGCAGCCTCATCAGTGCCTCCTCATCAGTTCTCACCAGTGCCACCTATCAGTGCCCATCAGTGCCCATTAGTGCCTCCTCATCAGTGTCACCTATCAGTGCTGCCTATTAGTACCACCTACCAGTGCCCATCAGTGCCACCTATCCGTGCCCATCAGTGCTGCCTATTAGTACCACCTACCAGTGCCCATCAGTGCTGCCTATCAGTGCCCATCAGTGTTGCCTATCCATGCAGCCTCATCAGTTCCTCCTCGTCAGTTCTCACCAGTGCTGCCTCATCAGTGCCCATCAGTTCCACCTATCAGTGCCCATCAGTACAGCCTATCAGTGCCACCTATCAGTGTCCATCAGTGCCCATCGGTGCCGCCTATCAGTGCCACCTATCCATGCAGCTTTATCAGTGCCCATCAGTTCCACCTATCAGTGCCCATCAGTGTCACCTTATTAGTGCCCATCAGTGCAAACTCATTAGCGCACATCAGTGAAGGAATACAATTACCCATACAACATTTTATAAGAAACTATGAAAAGATTGTTTATTTATTTTTCAAAATTTCCGGTCTTTTTTAGTCCAGTGCCCATAAGTGCCACTTATCAGTGTCGCCTATCCAAGCAGCCTCATCAGTGCCCACCAGTGCTGCCTCATCAATGCCCATCAGTTCCACCTATCAGTGCCCATCAGTGCCACCTCAGTGCCCATCGGTGCCACCTCAGTGCCACCTATCCATGTTCATCAGTGCAGGAATACCGGTGCCCATCAGTGCCACCTCATTAGTGCCCATTAGTGCAGCCTTATTAGCGCACATCAGTGAAGGAGAAAAATTACCCATACAAAATGTTATAAGAAACTATGAATTTATTTTTTTCAAAATTTCAGGTCTTTTTTAATTAGAAATTAGTTTAGCAAAAAAAAAAAACACAAAAAAGAAAGCTCTAATTGTGTGAAAAAATGATAAAAATTGAATTTAGATACAGTGTAGCATGACTGAGTAATTGTCATTCAAAGTGTGACAGCGCTGAAAGCTGAAAATTGTCTTGGTAGGCAAGTGGTTAATAAAAGATTGTACACAGTTATGAGTGATTTCACTTAGCGAGTGCCACTATTCTGGCACGTGGCAGCACTCCATGCAGTAAGCAATAATATGATCCCCCCCCAGTCATAACGCCACGAGCAAAAACATCAGCACTGAGCGAATACACCTGCTCACCACAGGCCGGTGATTATGGTAATTTGGGATTCAGCCATGACTCACCGTACATATTAATCAGAACTCAGTCTTGCCAGGTTTTACCGACTCCCAGGGCATGATGGCACTATCTGGAGGTTATCACAATGTACTATTTGTGCCTGGAATATGCAGGAAATATCACTATCTGCTCCTTCCAATTAGCCCCATGTATGAATGTGGCAAGTGGCTCTGCCTTGCATCACACAAGCCCGTGGCATGTATAGACACGTGAATGAAGGACACGTTATGCACCCAGCACTCCTCAGCTCCTTTGTTGTCACCTCATTTGATGACGATAGGTTACTTTGAAGGGAAACTGGTACAGTGCTGTGCGACTTTAATCTCATTAAATAAATAAAATATCAGAGGCCTTATGATTAGGGCTGCCGCCTTTTCTTCAAGTCAAATCCGAACACTTTAGCAGCACAGCAATTTTTTTATAGTATAAACTATACATATATTATGCAATTAAATAACATTTCTAATAATATGAAGTTAGGCACAAGAGTCCCCCTTTACATCTGATTCCACAGAGTTCCCCATTACATCTGATTCCATAGAGTCCCCCTTTACATCTGATTCCACAGAGTCCCCCTTTACATCTGATTCCACAGAGTCCCCCTTTACATCGGACTCCGCAGAGTTCCTCTTTTGCATCGGAATCTTCAGAGTTCCCCTTTTAAATGAGAATCCACAGAGTTCCCCCTTTACATCGAAATCCACAGAGTTCCCCTTTTACATCGGAATCCGCAGAGATCCCCTTTTCAGAACCCGCTGAGTTCCCCCTTTACATCAGAATTTTACTTCTTAATCCGCAGAGTTTCCCTTTTACATCAGAATCCACAGCATTTTCCTTTTACAAAGGAATCCGCAGAGTTTCTCTTTTACATCAGAAACCACAGAGTTCAATTTTTACATCAGAATCCACAGAGTTTGCCTTTTACATCGGAATCCACAGAGTTTCCCTTTTACATCAGAATCCGCTGAGTTCCCCTTTACATCGGAATCCACAGAGTTCCCCTTTACATCGGAATCCACAGAGTTCCCCTTTACATCGGAATCCACAGAGTTCCCCTTTACATCGGAATCCACAGAGTTCCCCTTTCACTTCTGAATCCGCAGAGTTTTCCTTTTACTTCTTAATCTGCAGAGTTCCCCTTTTACAACAGGATCCGCAGAGTTTCCATTTACATCAGAATGCGCACTGACTGACTGTTTACATAGGCAGATCACCGTTCTCCCTTTGTACGAAGGGATCGGCAGGTACCAGTGGACATTGAGTCTGCAGTACCCGATGATTACACAGAGCGGGAGCGTGCCCCAGACCCAGAAGTGAAGGATCATGTACTAGGCATGTGCTCCGGCGCATCAGATCCGCCTTGCCACCGTATATGTTCTTTATGCGGTCGGCAAGTGGTTAAATTAACCACTTCCCATCCGCGCTATAGCCGAAAAACAGCTACAGTGCAGACTTAATTTGCCGGGAGGGCGCCCATGGATCTTCTCCCATGCTTAAGCGGCCTGCGCTCCCCCTGCTAGGCGCACGTGGCACACTCTGTGATCAGAGAGTCTATGAGACTCGGCTGATCACAGATCGGAGTAAGGGGTCAATCCGGACTCCTTACCACGTGATCAGCTGTCAGCCAATTATAGCTGATCATGTGATGTAAACAGAGCCGGTAATCGGCAATTTTTTCTCCTTGTGCTGGTAGCGTGAGGAGAAAAAAAAAGCCGATCACCGGCGGCTGTGAGAGGGACATCGGTCCCGATCAAGGAGAGCCTCTGCCCGCCCACCAGCGTCACCTACCAGTGCCCACCAGCGCCACCTACCAGTGCCCACAGTACCACCCATCAGGGCCCACAGTGTCACCTATCAGTGCCCACACTGCCACCTATAAATCACCAATCAGTGCGTCATCACCAGTGGTGCCTATCAATACCACCCACCAGTGCCCATCAGTGCCACCTACCAGTGCCCATCAGTGACATCTATCAGTGACACCCATCAGTGACCCCCATCAGTGCCACCCTATCAGTGCCCATCAGTGCCGTCTTATAAGTGCCTATCAGTATCTCCATCAGTGCAGCCTCATCAGTGAATATCAATGAAGGAGAAAAAAATTACCCGTTTGCAAAATTTTATAACAAACTATAAAACAATTTTATTTTTTATTTTTTATTTGTCTTTTTTTTGTTTGTTTAGCAAAAAATTTAAACCCAAGTGGTGATTAAATACCACCAAAAGAAAGCTCTATTTGTGTGAAAAAAATGAAATCATTTGAGTACAGTGGAACATGACCGCGCAATTGTCATTCAAAGTGCATAAGCGCTGAAAGCTGAAAACTGGTCTGGGCAGGAGGGGGGGTTTAAGTGCCCAGTAAGCAAGAGGTTAGTATGGAAAGATACAAAAATATACTTATTTTTTTTACTTTTTTGCCTATGTTTGCCTTTGCTCTGTTCCACCCCTGCAAGAAAGCTTATGCCATTATTTAAAAAAATAGACATCATTGCTGGTTGGTGTGTATATACTGGGCCAGCCCACCAGAGATGTCAGACACTACGCACTCACTGTATGAGATCTGCAGCTTGTTAATATTTGTACAGTCACACGGCTCTCAGCATCATTACACAACCCGACATTCACATTGCTGAAACCATGGCACATATAAACAAGGCAGATGTTTGTATATGAGATCTGCTTGGCAGCCACTGGTGACGCAGCCTTCCCAGGGGGCCGCTGGGAGACGCCGGCTACATCACTGGTACCTCGGAAAAAGGAAGAAGTAAAAGAAATGTAAATGTACAGTGAGGGGAAAAAAGTATTTGATCCCCTGCTGATTTTGTACGTTTGCCCGCTGAGAAAGAAACGATCAGTCTATCATTTTAATGGTGAGTTTATTATAACAGTGAGAGACAGACTAACAACAAAAATATCCAGAAAAATGCATTTCAAAAAAGTTATAAATTGATTTGCATTTTAATGAGTGAAATAAGAATTTGATCCCCTATCAATCAGCAAGATTTCTGGCTCCCAGGTGTCTTCTATACAGGTAACAAGCTAAGATTAGGAGCACTCTCTTAAAAGGAGTGCTCCTATTCTCAGCTTGTTACCTGTATAAAAGACACCTGTCCAACGAAGCAATCAGCCAATCAGATTCCAATCTCTTCACCAAGACCAAAGAGCTGTCCAAGGATGTCAGGGACAAGACTGTAGACCTACACAAGGCTGGAATAGGCTACAAGACCATCACCAGGCAGCTGGGTGTGACAACAGTTGGTGCGATTATTCGCAAATGGAAGAAACGCAAAATGACTGTCAATCTCCCTCGGTCTGGGGCTCCATGCAAGATTTCGTGGAGTTTCAATGATCATGAGAATGGTGAGGAATCAGCCCAGAACTACTCAATGATCTCAAGGCAGCTGGGACCAAAGTCGCCAAGAAAACAATTGGTAACACACTACGCCACGAAGAACTGAAATCCCGCAGTGCCCACAAGGTCCCCCTGCTCAAGAAAGCTCATGTATAGAAGTTTGCTGATGAACATCTAAATGATTCAGAGGAGAACTGGGTGAAAGTCTTCTGGTCAGATGAGACCAAAATAACGCTCTTTGACATCAACTCAAATGCTGCTTATCACCCCAAGAACGCCATCCCCACCATCAAACATGGAGGTGGAAACGTTATGCTTTGGGGGTGTTTTTCTGCTAAGGGGACAGGACAACTTCACCGCATCAAAGGGACAATGGATGGGGCCATGTGTACCGTCACATCTTGGGTGAGAACCTCCTTCCCTCAGTCAGGTCGTGGATGGGTTTTCCGGCCGTCTAGGGGGGCGCGCGTCACTCTGGAGCCAATGCCTGTGCCCGGCGACTGCGATATCCCCTAGGCACCCGTGATTGCTTGTCACAGAGCAGCGACGTGGATCTGTGTGTGTAAACACACAGATCCATGTCCTGTCAGGGGAGAGGAGACCAATCGCATGTCCCGTGTAGGGACACTGATCGGTCACCTCCTCCAGTAAGTCTTCTCCCCCATGGTTAGAATCACTCCCTAGGTAACACATTTAACCCCTTGATCGCCCCCTAGTGTTAACCCCTTCCCCGCCAGTGACATTTATACAGTAATCAGCGCATTTTTATAGCACTGATCGCTGTATAATTGTCAATGGTCCCAAAAATTTGTCAAAAGTGTCCAATTTGTCCCCCCGCAATATCGCAGTGGCAATAAAAAAAAAAAAAAATTCGCAGATCGCCGCCATTACTAGTAAAAAATAAATGAATTAATTAAAATGCTATAAATCTATCCCTTATTTTGTATTTTGCTATAACTTTTGCGCAAACCAATCAATATACGCTTATTGTGGGGGGGTTTTTTTTACCAAAAAAATGTAGAAGAATAAATTTAAACTTAGGAAGAATTTTTTTTTTTGTTTTTTTTTTAATTGGGATATTTATTATAGCAAAGTGTAAATAATATTGTGTTTTTTCAAAATTGTCGCACTTTTTTTTGTTTATAGCCCAAAAAATAAAAACCGCAGAGGTCCACTAAAAGAAAGCTTATTTATGAGGGAAAAAAATTATAAAAATTTTTCATATGCGCACAGTTGCATGACCGCGCAATTGTCATTGCCATTGTCAAAATGTTACAGCTGAAAATTGGTCTGGGCAGGAAGGGGGGTGAAAATGGCCGGTATTGATGTGGTTAAGGAGAAAAGAGGGTTTGGGACTTTATATGACCTCCATCCCTAGTTGCTGACATACATGAGGGGGGGTTGGGACTTTATATGAAACATGCAGCCATGGAGGTATCACGGGATGAATGTGTCTGGAGGGTAATTGTGAGTTGTGACCATTTATATTGCACAGTAACATAATACATACAAAAATGTAAAATTGGTAGAATTTATTCCATACATAATATATAATAGCATAGCAACATATTGGTTCACAATGAAATCATCATATAAAACACCAAACTCATAATTGCGTGCCTCCACAATAAAAAACACATCATTCGAATTGGTCCAGATCCAGTAGAAAATAATGTCGGTAACAGTCTTGAGATGTAAACAAAGGGACATCTAATAGCTCATTTCGTGGCTAAATTCCACTCTTCAGGAGTAGATGCTGGATAGGTGTCTAGAAAAATGTTAAACATCAAATATTAAATTGGGTATGTCTATAAGAGGAGGAGGGAAAGGAAGATACAAAGGTGGATCCCCCACTCATACTTATATCGGTATATTCCTTCAATTCTATTGTTTTTTTCAAGTCTATTCTTTACTATTCTATTCTATTCTTTTCTATTCAAATGTGTATTTATTCTATTAAAATTTCGGATGATGACTATGCTCTTTTTTAATTGTATTATTTTAGTCTTTTCTATTCTAGTCAATTATATTCTTTTATTTTCTATTCTATTATAATTTATTCTATTCAAATTTTGTGAAATGGTTATATTATTTCTATTCTATTAATTTTTACTTGTATTATATTCTTTTTTCTCTATTCTTTTCTATTGTATTCAAATTCAAGTTTATTCTGTTTGAACTTTGAATTTCAGAGGATGTTTATAATTTTTTGATTCTACTCTATTCTATTTTCTATTCTATTTTATTCTGTTCTTTTCTATTCTATTTTGTTCTGTTTTACTCTATTCTTTTATTTTCTATTCTATTGTTTTCCATTCTTTTATTTCGTATTCTGTTCTGTTTTATTCTTTAATTCAAGATTTGTGGAAGAATAAACATGACTCTTGTATTTAGACCATAATTGCTTCCATATTGCCTCCTCACCACCTGATTTAACCTTGTAATGCCGCACTATTGCATCGCAATTGCGTGCATTGCATGCGGTTGCTATACAGCCCCATTATATTCTTTTATTTTCTATTCAAATTTTACTTTTTTTCTATTTGAATTTCAGGAAAAAGGTTATATTCTTTCTATTCAATTTTTTTCTATTCTATTCTTTTTTTTTTCTATTATATTCTATTGCATTCAAATTCAAGTTTATTCTATTTGAAATTTTAATTTCAGAAGATGGGTTATATCCTTTTGATTATACTCGTTTCTATTCTATTTTATTCTGTTCTTTTCTATTCTATTGTGTTCTGTTTTACTCTATTCTTTTATTTTCTATTCTATTTTTTTCCATTCTTTTTTTTGTATTCTGTTCTGTTTTACTGTATTACATTCTATTCTTTTATTTTCTATTCTATTATATTCTATTGCATTCAAATTCAAGTTTATTCTATTTGAAATTTTAATTTCAGAAGATAGTTATATCCTTTTGATTATACTCGTTTCTATTCTATTTTATTCTGTTCTTTTCTATTCTATTGTGTTCTGTTTTACTCTATTCTTTTATTTTCTATTCTATTTTTTTCCATTCTTTGGCCGCGTACACACGCGCGGACTGTTCGCCCAACCTTGTCCGCTGAACAGTGTTTGGGCGGACAGTCCGCTCGTGTGTGGGGCTTCAGCGGACAGTTTCAGCGGACAGTTGGCCGAACAAGGTCTTACGGAAATTCCGAAAAACTGTCCGCTGAAACAAGGTTTCAGCGGACTGTTCGCTCGTGTGTAGGCTTGTTCGGCCAACTAAGTCTCGCGCATGCTCAGAAAGGATTTCCACGTCGGAAGGTTGCATTGCAGTGTATAGGACGTCGTATTTTTCGTCCCGTCGTACGTGCCGTTCACGTCATCGCGCACGGTTTCAGCAAACTGTTCGTCCGTCGTGTGTCGCCATGTCCGTCCATGCTAAGTTTGAGCGGACTGTTCGCTCAAACTGTTGGACGGACAAAGTTGGGCCAACAGTCCGCGCGTGTGTACGCGGCCTTTTTTGTATTCTGTTCTGTTTTACTGTATTACATTCTATTCTTTTATTTTCTATTCTATTATATTCTGTTCCTTTATTTTCTATTCTATTTTATTCTCTTCGGAAATTCAAATTCGATTAGAAAACGATTCATATTCCATTCAAAAACAACTCAAATTAGAATTTCGTCTGAAATGTTGTTTCGTTGTTTTGGATTCTTTTAAATTCGGTACTATTGTAATTCAAAAATTCGAATACATCCACATTTACGAATAACGAAAAATTTGTCAGAATTTAAATTTCAATTGGAAGAATACTCATGACTCTTGTATTTAGACCATAATTGCTCACATATTTGCTTAACCCCTTGGCGCCGAGCGTACGCAGATGTGCGCACTCAGCTTTTGGGGTTATACCGGGATGATGCCCGCAGCTGCGATTGGCTTTCCAGCGATAACAACCAATGTGGCTAAAAGCCGCTCGGCTGTTATACTGGAGGAGCGGGAGGGGACACCCGACTCCCACCGCTCTATACCCGGCAGACCCAATGAACAATCCGATGCCTCCTGCAGCTAGGGACAGACTGGAATGAAGCCATAAGCGGCTTCATTCCAGTCTCCTGATTGTAAACACGGAAGTGACGTCATGACGCCACTTCCCGTTTACTCGGCTGACAATGGCGACGGTTTTAAAAAAAATATACAGTATTCAGAATCACCGAAAATGGCGATCTGAATACTTTGAAGTGCAAAGGAGGGATTGGAGGTCTTTTAGGCCCCCGATCCCGCCATAAAGAGTACCTGTCACCACCTATTACTGTCACAAGGGATGTTTACATTCCTTGTGACAGCAATACAAGCGATCAATTTTTTTTTTTTAAAACAATTAATTATTAAAATAAATAAAATGAATAAGAAAAAATCTATTTTTTTAAAACGCCCCCGTCGCCGCGAGCTGGCGCAGCAAAGGAAACGCACACGGAAGTCGCGCCCGCATATGTAAACGTTGTTCAAATCACACATGTGAGGTATCGCCGCGATCGTCAGAGCGAGAGCAATAATTCTAGCACTAGAACTCCTCTGTAACTCTAACCTGGTAACCGCAAAAAAAAAATGTAAGCGTCGCCTATGGAGATTTTTAGGTACTGTAGTTTGTCGCCATTCCACGAGTGCGTGCAATTATAAAGCCTGACATGTTTGGTATCTATTTACTCGGCGTAACATCATCTTTCACATTATACAAAAAAAATTGGGCTAAC
Organism: Lithobates pipiens; assembly: GCF_037356315.1. NCBI lineage: Eukaryota > Metazoa > Chordata > Amphibia > Anura > Ranidae > Lithobates > Lithobates pipiens. The sequence goes on from NW_027507789.1 coordinate 28,792,577, forward strand.
TTTACTTTTTCATTTTTTTTTAATTCATGAAAGTGTCCCTTTTCCCAAAAATTTGCGTTTAAAACACCGCTGCGCAAATACCGTGTGACATAAAATATTGCAACGATCGCCAGTTTATTTTCTAGATTCTCTGCTAAAATATATATATATATGTTTGGGGGCTGTAAGTAATTTTCTAGCAAAAAACATGGATTTTAACTTGTAAACACCAAATGTCAAAAATGGGCTTAGTCATGAAAGGGTTATATTGCCTACTCACCACCTGATTTAACCTTGTAATGCCGCACTATTGCGCCGCAATTGCGTGTGTCGCATGCTGTGCGGCCCAATTTAACTCAGCAGGCGACTTTGACAGGCTGTGGTTTTGCCTCTTTGCTTTTGCCAACCTGACCAAACGAGGCTTTACTGCGATCGTCATGTGTCCTGGCGCTCTACATACATCAGCCACCAGGGGGAGTAGCTGTTGACTTTTGATGAAAAGTCACAATTTGCATATCAGTAAGAAAACGGCTCAGTTGGAATAAAGCAGACGGGGCGGATTATGAGGTTGTGATAGAATGCTCAGATCCACAACAGGCTTCTACTAGGAGGGTGGAAGGGGAGAAGGAGAAGAAAATGGGAAGCAAATAGAAGAGCAGAGAGGCAGAGAAGAGGTCAGAGAGAGAGGATTAATAATGCAAAAGTCATTCCAGAGGACACAAGACAAAGTCCTCAAGAGCTGTGCAAGGTATTGTAAAGACACAAAAGACGAGCGACATGAAATAATGATACGCTCCCTCCGAGGACAATAGAACAGATCACAGCACACACATACAGAGACCGATGGGGGATTCTGGAAACATGTCATCTATAATATACTAACACCAATGTAAGTGAATGCCCTTAGCGTGCCTCCTTCACGCCATTACTGAATAAAAATCGTATACCCTTTCCAGGGGCACAGGGGTTAATACAGAATTATAAATAATAAGCAGCGTCTTCAGTCACCCGCTCAGATATGACAATAACGCATTCCACCATACTGCAAAATCAATAATAATCTCTAATGGGAAGATTGGATGCTGAATATTTGTTTTTCACTGTTTCCCTGCGTGACTAATGAAGGCGACATAAATACTTTGTAAAAATGAAATGCATACGGCTGGAATAAATTCCGCCGAGAACAAGAATATCTTCATCCCATTCCATAAGGTACGCTATATTCCCAAAAGTATTGGGACACCTGCCTTTACACGCACATGAACTTTAATGGCATCCCAGTCTTAGTCCGTAGGGTTCAGTATTGAGTTGGCCCGCCCTTTGCAGCTATAACAGCTTCAACTCTTCTGGGAAGGCCGTCCACAAGGTTTAGAAAAGAATATCTGCCAGCTTTGCTCTGTGGAATAAAACGAGCCTACCATGCCACCATGGTCCAGCACTGTCATTATCCTCCTGTCTGTATCTATTCAAAGATGTCCACAGCCTGGCAGAGGTTCCTCTGCCAACCTATGACTGTAGTGGTGCCCCTGTGTACCAGTGTGCCCACATGCACTGCAGCCCCTGGGTGACACACCGGCACAGATCTCCTCGACAATTCACATGTAAACCTCACTGCTGGGAGCTGTCCACTCTCCTCTGGTGCTGAACTGTGATCCGCCTCCCACTGCGTGGCTTCACTCTTTTGAAAACTTGCGCCCCTAAAAATGTTGCACCCATGGCATGTGCCCCTGTGGCCCTGCCCACACTGCACTATTGGCTTAAAGTGTAATTCCAGTTTAAGTCACATAGTGACATCAGCTTTGAAGGTCACATGGCTGGCCAGAGGGCAATTAAAGTAGGAGGTTGAGCCATCCCCTGAACCCCCCCACCCCCCACCCCCAGGGCGGCACAGTGGTGTAGTGGTGCTAACCTTGCCTAGCTGTAAAAAGGGTCGCTGGTTCGAGTCCCAACAACGACACCACCCGCCTGGAGCCCCCATGCTCTCCCTGTGCCTGCGTGGGTTTCCTCCGGGTACCCCGGCTTCCTCCCACACCCCAAAGACATGCAGGTAGGCCAATTGGCCTCTGTCCAAAATTGGCCCTAGTATATGAATGGGGACCCTGGACTGCGACCTCCCTCAGGGTAGGGACTGATGTGAGTGTGCAATGCACAGTAATAGGGACAATTGTAGACACTCACTCAGGTCGAACTGGATGGACTGGATGGACTGGTGTCTTTATTCAACCTAACTAACTATGTAACCTGAACAAGGGCATGCAGCGGTTCAGAACTGTATACATGCTGCCACCACAATACTTTGCAGCTGCTACAAAAATTAAACAGCACCCATTCTTGAAGGTCGGGAGAACACACCGCACAGTTGCGTCATGTGGCGGTTATCCATTTTTAGGGTTAACTACATATTGCCTTCTCACTAGCTGTCAAATGCCCCTGAAAAGCGATCCAACTTACCTAGGTAGGCTGAATATGACATGTGATGTAGCAAGCACAGAGAAAAGGGAAATCACACAGCCCAGAATTCAGGAAGCATTCACACCCATTCCACCTATGACTGATTTACTGAAATATGGTAGATGTACATAGCAATTGAGTGGATTTCTGGACTATATAGCTCAGTGTTCTCTGGATAGAATAATCAGTTCCAAGATTCCACTCGTTAGGAGAACAGGGACATGTTTGGGGTAACCTCACCCTTTTATCTGGACCCATCAAATCTTAACTACTAATGCAGAGCTATACTGAGCCCAGCAGCCAGGAATCTTCATACATTCCATATGAGGACAAGATTTTCTTGGAATAATACATCTAAAACAGTGTGATAAATGTTTCAAAGCCTTGATGAAAGGCAAAGAAAACTTCTGATATTTTTACCATCCTTACCTCCAGAGGAGCAGATATGTCACACTGAGCCACAGAACTGTGCCAGGAGTTTAATTAAATCCGCTGTCATTGACTGGGTCAAAAACCTGAATATAAAAAGGACAATCTCCATCACCCGGGGCAGGATCGCCGGCCTCCGCTGTCACAGCTGGTGACCTGTCTGAGGACTGTTAAAATGCATGAATAATGTTCAGGCACTTCACCCGGCATTATTAAAGATCTTCACACGCTATGCTGCACATTTTGTCCTTTCACTACTACAATACGGAACTCACACTGGGTTGTAGCGGCTCAATACACCCTCTACACATTGCATTGTGCATGAATCTCTGGGCTAAATACAGCCATAGTCTATTCATGGAGGCAGAATATTAGACAGATAGATGTGAGAGGGAGAGAGAAAGAAAGAAAGAAAGAAAGAAAGAAAGAAAGAAAGAAAGAAAGAAAGAAAGAAAGAAAGAAAGAAAGAAAAAGGAAAGTAGCGGCAGTAAGGAAAGAAGGAAGGAAAGGAAAGGTAGGAAAGAAGAAAGGAAGAGAAGGAAAGGAAATTAAAAGGGAAGGAAGGAAGGATGGACAGATAGATTGGAGAAAGAAAACATGAGGCCTAGAACCCTCCTGGGAAGAACAATCTCTCCTGGCCTTCAGACTATTTATCACCTTCCCAGCCACCTTCTGGACACTCCTCTCCAGGTACTTGCCAGGCTGGTCATTCAGATCTCCCTCCAAAGAACGAAAGAAAGTACTAAAGAACGAACGAAAGAAAGAGAGAAAGGAAAGGAGAAGTAAGGAAAGAATGAAGGGAAAGGAAGGGAAGGGAAGAAAGGAAGGCAGAAAGAGCAAAGGCAAGAAAGTAAGGTAGGAAAGGAAAGGAAAGGAAAAAAAGGAAGGAAAGGGAAGATAGATATGTGAGAAAGAAAAATAAAAAAAAGAAACGAGAGACTATACACCCTTCTAGCAGCTCAGAGGAAGAACAATCTCTCCTGGCCACCTTCTGGAAACTCCTCTCCAGCAGGGGGAAGCAATCAAAATCAGAGCCTGTGAAACCCTTAACAGACCAGAAAAAACAATCACCGCTCCCTTTACTACAATAGGAGCCAAGAGCTAAATTTGCCTAGGTCATCCTACGCTAGGACGGTGCGATAGATAGATAGATAAAGAAAGAGTGACCAGTGGAAAGGATAGAGGAGAGCTGCGGATGACCAAGGCATGTACACTGACCACGTTGTCAGGGCTCAGCAGCTATGATAAACTGTTCTGTTTACAGGGGGAGCGCAGAACTAGGCAGGATCAGCCAGGTATTTCAGGTGATAGAAAGTGCCAGATTACACAGCACAATTACTGTGCTGTATAACATGCTTTAAAAGAACAGGATCCATTTTTTTTTAGGTTACAAACACTTTAACCGCTTGCTTATCGCCTCACGCTGATATACGTCGGCAGAAGGGCTCATACAGGCAAATTAACGTACCTGTACCTTGCCCTTTAAGAGGTGGCCTGCAGGCCCGCACACGTCCACCCCATGTGAGTCGGGTCGCGGGTCCCGCAGACTCGATGTCCACGGGGATATCTGCGATCGTCTCACGGGGAGGAAGAACGGGGAGATGCTAATGTAAACAAGCATCTCCCTGTTCTGCCTAGTGACAGTGTCACTGATCACTGCTCCCGATCACAGGGAGCAGAGATCAGTGATGTGCCACACATAGCCAAGCTCCCCCACAGTTAGACTCACTCCCCAGGACACACTTAACCCCTACACTGCCCCCCTAGTGGTTAACCCCTTCACTGCCAGTGTAATTTACACAGGAATCAGTGCATTTGTATAGCACTGATTGCTGTATAAATGACAATGGTCCCAAAAATGTGACAGGTATGTCGCAGTCATGATAAAAATTGCTGATCGCCACCATTACTAGTAAAAAAAAAAATTATTAATAAAAATGCCATAGAACTATCCCCTATTTTGTAAACGCTATAACTTTTGTGCAAACCAATCAATAAACACTTATTGTGATTTTTTTTTACCAAAAATATGTACAGGAATATGTTTCGGCCTAAACTGAGGAAAAAAATGTTTTTTTTTATATTTTTGGGGGATATTTATTATAGCAAAATGTAAAAAATTATGCGTTTTTTACAAAATTGTCATTCTGTTTTTTGTTTATAGCATTATATATAGCTCTATTTGTGGGGAAAAAAAGGACGTCAATTTTGTTTGGGAGCCACATTGCAGGACCGCGCAATTGTCAGTTAAAGCAACGCAGTGCCGAATAGCAAAAAGTGCTCTGGTCTTTGGCCAGCAAAATGGTCCGGGCTTAATTGGTTAAGTTATGTTTCATAAAATGGAATGACAAAGGGAAAAAGTATTGAACACATAAAGAATGGGAGAAGCAAGAAGGCATGGAAAGCCAAGACACCAGTTGAAGTCTATCAGTAGTTAGAAAGAAATCCCGCCCCTTGTCAGTGCAAATTAATATCAGCTGGTTCAGTCTCAACTGATGACCTACTAAGAGGTGTCTCATTACCAAGGTGTCACAAGAAACATGTCATGATGGGTAAAAGCAAAGAGCTCTCTCAAAACCTTTGCAATCTTATTGTTGCAAAACGTACTGATGGCATTGGTTACAAAAGGATTTCTAAATATCTGAATGTTCCAGTGAGCACTGTTGGGGCCATAACCCGGAAGTGGAAAGAACATAATTTCATCATAAACCAGGCACGACCAGGCGCTTCTTGCAAGGTTTCTGACAAAAAAATTCATCCAAAGCGTTGTCCAAGAGCCAAGGACCACTTGCAGTCTTCATAAAGACCTGGAATCAGCAGGTACAACTGTTTAAAAAAAACGAATACATAATACACTCGACCGCCATGGCCTGTATGCACGCTCACCACGCAAGACTCCATTGCTGAAAAAAAAAACATGTTGAAGCCTGTTTAAATTTTGCAGCACAACATTTAGACAAGCCTGTGAAATACTGGGAGAACATAGTCTGGTCAGATGAGACCACAACTGAACTCTTTGGATGCCATAATACACACCATGTTTGGAGGTCAAATGGCACATCGCCCCAAAAACACCCCCCCCCCTACCAACAGTGAAGCTTGGAGGTGGGAACACCATGGCGTGGGGCTGTTTTTCAGCATACGGTACTGGAAAACTTCATATCTTTGAAGGAAGGATGGATGGAAAAATGTACCAAGACATTCTTGATAAAAATCTGCTGCCATCTACCAGGATGATGAAGATGAAACGAGGGCGGACATTTCAGCAAGACAATGATCCCAACCACAAAGCCAAGGAAACTCTCAACTGCTTTCAAAGGAAGAAAATAAAGCTTGCTAGAATGACCCAGCCAATCACCTGACTTGAATCCAATAGAAAATCTATGGAAAGAACTAAAGATCAGAGTTCATAAAAGAGGCTCAAGGAACCTTTGAAGACTGTTTGTGTGAAAGAATGGGCCAAAATCACACCCGAGCAACGCATGTGACTCGTTTCTCCATAGCCCTTGTACACACGGTCGGACATTACGACGGAAAATGTCCGATCGGACCGTGTTGTCGGATAATCCGACCGTGTGTGGGCTTCATCTGACTTTTTCCGTCTGAATGTCCGACCAACAAAGATTGAGAGCTGGATATAAAAATTTTCCGACAACATGATCCGATCAGACTTTGTCTGATCGTTTGTAGAGAATCGGACAAAGTGCCACGTATGCTCAGATCAAATTTCTAGACCAAAGCTATTGGCTACTAGCCTGAACGTAGTCCCGTTGTAACTAAATAATGTCATCACTTTACGAACGATCGGATTTTCCGACAACTTTGTCAGACCGTGTGTATGCAACACCAGTTTCGGACATAATCCTTCGGACAAAATCCGACTGATTTTGTTGTCGGAATGTCCGATCGTGTGTACATGGGCTTACAGGAGGGGTCTTGAAGCTGTCATTACCAACAAAGGATTTTGTATGAAGCATTAAATTAATTTCAGCTAGTGTGTTCAATACTTTTCTCTGTGTTATTCCATTTTATTACACATGACTTAATTTCTGAATGTATTTGTTTTGGTTTCTTTGTATGTGTGGATTGCATGGGCTGTTACTGACATGTGGTGAAAAATTCATGTCAATAGCACCTTTAGAAATATATTTACCTAGAAAAATGATGACGTGTTAAATACTTATTTTACTCGCTATATATATATATATATATATATATATATATATATATATATATATATATATTGTAAGGGATCTTCCCGGGGTAGGGTGTGTTTGGAGACAGTTCACAGCAGACTTGGAATTTATAAAGCAGATCTTGGCGTTTATTCGTGGTACAAACAGTCCAGCAAACAAAATATACAGCAACACCGTGCTTTCTAAGTACAACAAAAATAAAAGTCCTAGCCCGGCTGGGCGCTTACTAACAGGTTCTGCTCACCTATCTGACACTTACAAACACAGCGTCTTTCACCTGGATATCGCAGGGTGAGTTTTAGCTCCAGCAGTGGCTGTGCTTGCAGCTTCCTTCAACACACAGATTGTTCATTCCCTGGCTGAGAGCGATCACCTGCAGACTCTGCAGAGCCTTTAGCTTCCCAGGCTAATTAGGATCAAAGCTCACCTGATCCCAAACCCAGAACTGGATCGGGGGATGTGGAATGACAGGTCCCTCTACCAAACCTACCTGCCATTCCATATAAACCCAGGCCCGGCAAAATTTAAATAACAACTCAGCAGCATATCGCTGCTGAGAAACTGATCCATCCTGGATTTACCATCTCACACTGTGTAGCAACCTAGGTGAGATGTACACCCCCTCAACCACTTCTCCAGTGACATGTCTACATATCCCCCCCCTCTTTTTCAGACCGGAGGGCTGAGCCTTTTGTCCCCACAGACAACTCACCCTTGACAATGCGTCAGCATTTGCCTGTAATTTCCCTGGCCTGTGTTCCACAGTGAAATTAAAGTTTTGTAGGGAGAGAAACCATCTAGTCACTCTTGCATTTCTCTCCTTGTTTAACTTCATCCATGTTAGGGGGGCATGGTCTGTCACCAACTTGAATTTCCTGCCTAGCAAGTAATACTTTAAAGATTCTAGGGCCCACTTCACTGCCAAACATTCTCGCTCCACAATGGCATAATTTTTCTCGGCCGGGGTTAGTTTTCTACTCAAGTACGTCACCGGATGCTCCTCACCATTCACTACTTGTGAGAGTACTGCACCTAAGCCTGTGTTAGAGGCATCTGTCTGGACCAGAAATTCTCGCCTGAAATCGGGGGTGACTAACACAGGTGGTTGGCACAAGGCAGACTTAAGGCTTTGGAAAGCCTTCTCGGCCTCTGGGGTCCACGTGACCATTGCTGTCTTTCCGCCCTTTGTCAAGTCAGTTAGTGGAGCAGCAACTGAGGCAAAGTTCGGCACAAATCTACGGTAATACCCCGTAATACCCAGGAAAGCTCTAACCTGTTTCCTTGTCAGGGGTCTAGGCCAATTCTGTATTGCCTCAATTTTATTTAGCTGTGGCTTAATCAACCCTCTCCCAATAATGTAGCCTAGATATTTGGCCTCTTCTAGGGCTAGAGCACACTTCTCGGCATTTATGGTCAACCCCGCATCACTTATGGCATCCAACACGGCCTGTACCTTACAGAGGTGACTTTCCCAATCAGGGCTAAAAATGACCACATCATCGAGGTAGGCAGCTGAGTAATCACGATGTGGTCGCAGAATCAAGTCCATCAACCTCTGGAAAGTTGCAGGCGCTCCATGTAACCCGAATGGCATCACTACATACTGGAATAGCCCATCAGGGGTGGAGAATGCAGTTTTCTCTTTAGCCTCACCAGAAAGTGGAATCTGCCAGTAGCCCTTTGTGAGATCGAGGGTGGTTATGTACCTGGCGTTACCCAACTTCTCAATCAACTCATCTACCCTGGGCATAGGATACGCATCGAACTTGGAGATCTCATTCAACTTTCTGAAATCGTTACAGAACCTCCAAGTTCCATTGGGCTTTGGGATTAGCACAATTGGGCTGGACCATTCACTCTGTGACACCTCAATTACCCCCAGAGCAAGCATACGTTTTACCTCGGCAGATACGGCTTCCCTACGTGCCTCGGGTATCCTATAGGGCTTAAGGTTTACTCTGCTTCTAGGCTCAGTTTCAATGTGATGATGGATGAGGTGTGTACGCCCTGGGAGGTCAGAGAACTTGTTTTTGTTTTTCTGTAAAAATTCCTGAACCTCCTGTTTCTGTGACACTGATAGAGTATCACCTACCTTGACTGGAGGGATTGGTGGTGACAAATTATTAACAGTATTTGTCGCCACCAAGGATTCCCTGTCTTTCCAGGGCTTGAGCAAGTTTATGTGATAAACTTGGAAAGGCTTCCTTCTACCTGGTTGGTGCACCTTGTAGTTCACCTCACTGACCTTTTCAACAATTTCATAGGGACCTTGCCACTTCGCCAAGAATTTACTCTCAACAGTGGGGACTAGTATAAGGACCCTATCGCCTGGGTTGAATGTCCTGATTCTTGCGGACCGGTTGTAAATTCTACTTTGGGCCTCTTGAGCCCTCTGGAGGTGTTCCCTTACCAGGGGCATTACAGTGGCTATACGGTCCTGCATTTGTGCTACATGCTCAATAACACTCTTGTATGGGGTGGACTCATTCTCCCATGTCTCTTTTGCAATGTCTAGTAGACCCCTAGGGTGATGACCATAGACCAACTCGAATGGTGAGAACCCTGTGGACGCTTGGGGCACCTCCCTAATAGCAAACATGAGGTAGGGTAATAAATGATCCCAGTCACGACCATCTTTTGCCACCACTTTCTTCAACATATGTTTCAAAGTTTTATTAAATCTCTCCACCAATCCGTCCGTCTGGGGGTGGTACACAGAGGTACGGATGTGTGAGATTTTAAATAGTCTGCATAATTCCTTCATTACTTTCAACATAAATGGCGTACCTTGGTCAGTTAGGATTTCTTTGGGGATCCCAGTCCTAGAGAACATATAAAACAACTCACGTGCAATTGTTTTAGATGCAGTGTTTCTTAAGGGTACAGCCTCAGGATAGCGGGTCGCATAATCCAGGACTACCAAAATATACTGGTGTCCTCTAGCTAACTTTACAATGGGACCCACTAAATCCATGGCAATACGCTCAAAAGGCACCTCTATAATAGGGAGCGAAACCAAAGGACTGCGAAAATGTGACACTGGGGCACTAACCTGACATGTGGGGCACGACTCACAGTATTTTTTAATGTCATCATATATGGCCGGCCAAAAAAACCTCTGGAGAACCCTCTCTCGCGTTTTGTCAGTCCCCAAGTGTCCCCCAAGAACATGGTTATGTGCCATGTCAAGCACCTGACGCCGGTACGGCTTAGGTACCAGAAGCTGTTCCACAATCTCATCCTTAACCTTATTAACTCTATAGAAAAGATCATTAGTCACCGAAAAATGTGGAAATCTTTTTTCAGCATCTGGTTCCTGAGGTACCCCGTTCATAACAGCAACCTGCTCTCTCGCATTTTTGAGAGTGGGGTCCTGTAATTGTGCAGTCCCAAAATTATCGCTAGACACCTCTAAGTCTAGTATATTTTGCTCAGTGGGAGGAGCCTCCTCCTCCCCAGCCAGGACCTGCAAAGGAAAACAATCATTTTCATCCTGTACACTTTTATCATTCACAGTGGACAAGACAACCACCTTAGAGGTATCCTCACTCCTTTTGGGGATTTTTCTTTTTTCCCAGAGAGCCCAGAATAAAGGAAAATCGCGCCCCAATATTACATTATGCATGAGGTTTTTAACCACACCCACTTCATATTGTACTGTGCCTTGTTCAGTCCCGACTTTAGCCAGCACTATAGGGTACACTTTTGTATCACCATGTATACACACAACGCTCATATGCTTTTTAGACTCTAAGTCCCCAGTCACCAGGCTAGCATGCACCAAGGTTACAAGGCTTCCTGAGTCCATTAACGCTTTAACAGGAAAGTCATTGATTGTAATATCGCAGATTTGCGGTTCAGTCTCTAGTCCAGGAACTGCAGCACAAGATGGTTCCGCAAATAGCGACTGACGCCGGCTAGCGTCACATTCCATGGGTTCAGAGGTAAGAGGGCAATGGGCCGACACGTGTCCCGCCTCATGGCATCTCCAACACTGGATAGGGCCTGGTCTCTTTGGCAAGGAGTCTTTTCGAGAGCCCCTTAGCCACCCGGGACCATCACCAGTCTTTTGTCCCTGAGACACCACTTGAGCCCTTTTCCCCCCATCAGCACCCCTCCACACTCCCCCAATAGATGGAAGTCTCTTACCAGCCGACGGCACAGATCTGGCGCTCCGGGGAGGTGAAGATGCTGCAGGAACATCACGGAGGTAGTCCTCAGTCGCCTGGAACCTCTCCACAAGGTTGACAAGTTCGTTTGCATTCTTAGGATCACCTTGTCCCACCCAGCGTTGCAGGTCAGTAGGAAGGGCTCGGAGGTAGCGATCCATCACGACCTTCTCTAGGATTTGTGCAGGAGTAGAAGTGTCTGGCTCCAACCACTTTCTTGCCAAATGGATTAGGTCATACATCTGGGACCTCGCTGATTTGTCCAGACTGTAGCTCCAGTTGCGTACCCTCCGGGCACGGACTGCAGTAGTAACTCCTAGTCGGGCAAGTATCTCCTCTTTTAGCCGAGTATAGTCCTTAACCTCTTGCTCACTGAGGTCATAGTAGGCCTTTTGGGGTTCACCTGTTAAATAGGGCGCAATTACCTCTGCCCACTCAGCGGCTGGTAACTTCTCTCGCTCAGCCACGCGCTCAAATACTGTTAGATAGGCCTCAACATCGTCCTCAGCAGTCATCTTTTGCAGCGCTTTCTGCACAGTCCTTCTCCCAGAAAAAATCTCTGGAGCGGCTCCCATCACCACAGGCGCCTCTCGATTTGCTATCAGGTGCTCGATAAGTTGTTGTTGTGCAGCCATGGACTGTTCATGTCGTCTATTGGCCTCTATCTGAGCCTGCTGTTGTGCAGCCATGGACTGTTCATGTCGTTGCTGTTGTTGCAAACTCACTTGCATAAACTGCTTCAGCATCTCCTCCATGTTGCTGGACTGTTCCTGGAGTGTCATTGCAGCTTTCACCCAAGACATAAGCAGCTGTAGCCAAGTCTGTCCACACCGTTGCCCCTAGCAACCGACTTTGCCCGCATTCGAACACCAATTGTAAGGGATCTTCCCGGGGTAGGGTGTGTTTGGAGACAGTTCACAGCAGACTTGGAATTTATAAAGCAGATCTTGGCGTTTATTCGTGGTACAAACAGTCCAGCAAACAAAATATACAGCAACACCGTGCTTTCTAAGTACAACAAAAATAAAAGTCCTAGCCCGGCTGGGCGCTTACTAACAGGTTCTGCTCACCTATCTGACACTTACAAACACAGCGTCTTTCACCTGGATATCGCAGGGTGAGTTTTAGCTCCAGCAGTGGCAGTGCTTGCAGCTTCCTTCAACACACAGATTGTTCATTCCCTGGCTGAGAGCGATCACCTGCAGACTCTGCAGAGCCTTTAGCTTCCCAGGCTAATTAGGATCAAAGCTCACCTGATCCCAAACCCAGAACTGGATCGGGGGATGTGGAATGACAGGTCCCTCTACCAAACCTACCTGCCATTCCATATAAACCCAGGCCCGGCAAAATTAAATAACAACTCAGCAGCATATCGCTGCTGAGAAACTGATCCATCCTGGATTTACCATCTCACACTGTGTAGCAACCTAGGTGAGATGTACACCCCCTCGATCACTTCTCCAGTGACATGTCTACAATATATATACACACACACACACACACACACACACACACACACACACACACACACATATATATATATATATATCCTGGGGGCGTTGCTTGGTCATGAATCTCACAAATTACCCTTCTTCTATTAATGGGCCCACCATTGTTATCACTGCCCCAGATACAATTACTTTATCACCCTGCTGCAGAGTTACAGAAAAAGCTGCTTCTGTTCATTCATAAAACTGGGATTGTAAATATCTGTGCGGGTGAGTCACATCCGATGGCAGTCTACTGATCCAGCTGTTACTCCCAACACCTGGAACGGTTGTGTTTGCAGCAGATATGGCAAGTCATGCGGTCCCATTCACAGTTCTCTGCAGGCGGTGCTGACGGAGGTTATGCTTTATTCCTAGCAAGTCATCTCTAGTTTTAGCTCTGCTTGTGGGTCACAAGTCACTCTCGCACTGTCGGGAGGGTGATTGACTGCTAAGGCGCTGGGCTGTTTAAAGGCAGTGGAATGTCACATGTGCCCCATATCCGGCTCTACCATATATTTCCCAGGGCATCTGAGAAGTTAAAGCTGAACACCGGGCACAAAATGGTATGTATGTACATCAAATGCCTTGGCAAACCCAGATACTGCCTTGTAAAAGTAGCAGTGACATCATCACTGTTCAGAGAGCAGAACTGTGGGAGGGGCCCAGCAGACTCCACCCACAGCAGGCTGCCTGCAGAAAACGACAGGAGGGGGTGGAGACAAGACCAGTCATCCTGTACAAGGAGAAAAAGAAGCCCAGGCTCTTTGATAAAACAGCCCAGCTGTACCTGTTTTCCTTTGGACAGTCTCTTCCAAATTGATACTCCATAGAGAGCCCTATGAACAATAGACAATGAACAATAGACAGGGGGTCCTCCCTCTGACTTATTCAGCTGCCTGTTTTCCCAAGGCAGCTGAACATTAACAGATCAAATAACACTCTCTTGGTATCATCCACATAAAAAAAGGTTAGAAACTGCAAAAAAAATAGAAAGTGAAAATAGTTGACTCAAGAACTTAATCTGCCATCCAAACATAGTAAACACTGACACTGTGTTCCCAGATCATTTCATATCCTCTAATAAAACAGTCCCGCAGTAGCTGTTTATTTTCAGACTATTGCTTGCTAATTGATTCTACATAGAGAGCCCTATGAACATTAGATAGGGACGGGGGTGTCCTCCCTCTTATTTATTCAGCTGCCCATTTTCTGAAGGCAGCTGAACATCAGGAGATCAAATGACACTCTCTTGACAACATCAACATAAAGAAAAGTAGAAACTGCAAAAAAAAAAAAAAAAATGCAGATAGTTGATTTAGGAGCTTCACCTGACATCCAATCGTAGTAAATACTGACACTGTGTTCCAAGATCATTTCAGATCCTCTAATAAAACAGTCCAGCAGTAGCAGTTTACTTTTGGACTATCGCTTTCTAATTGATTCTACATAGAGAGCCCTAGAAACAACAGACAGGGGTGTGTCCTCTCTCTGACTCATTCAGCTGCATGTTTTCTAGAGAGAGTTGAACATCAGGAGATCAAATTACACTCTATTGACAGCATCAATATAGAGAAAGCTAGAAACTGAAAAAAAACTGCAGATAGTTGACTCAAGGATTTCACCTGCCATGCAAACATAGTAAATACTGAAACTGTGTTTCCAGATCATCTCAGATCCTCAAAAAACACAGTCCAGCACTAGTTGTTTACTTTCAGACTATCGCTTGCTAATTGATTCTACATAGAGAGCCCTATGAACAATAGACAGGGATAGGGGTGTGTCCTCCCTCTGACTCCTTTAGTTGCTGAAGACAGCTGAACATCAGATCAAATTACACTCTCTTGACAGCGTTGACATAAAAGGTAGAAACTGAAAAAATGCTGATAGTTGGCTTAAGAACTTCACCTGCCATCCAAATGTAATAAATACTGACACTGTGTTCCCAGATCATCTCAGATCCCCTAATAACACAGCCCAGCAGTAGCTGTTTACTTTTGGAATATCGCTTTTTGATTGATTCTACATAAAGAGCCCTATGTCCTCCCTCTGACTCATTCAGTTGCCTATGTTCTGAATAGGGATGAGCTCAGGCATGTTTGCATGGCCCACGTGCAGAGCCCGCCAGGAAGTCGGTGCAGTGCTAATCACAGGCAGTGAGACATTGCCTGATCTCTGCAGCCGCGCATCGGGGCAATGTTTCACTGCCTGTGATTAGCGCAGAGCTGTGCCGACTTCCTGGACCATGCGAACACGCCTGAGCTCATCCTTAGTTCTGAAGACAGCTGAACAGAAGATCAAATTACACTCTCTTGTAATCTTCAGTACAGGAACAAAATTACGCTAGCGTGTTTTGGCCATTAGGCCTTAGTCATAGCAATGACTAAGGCCTAATGGTCGAAACACTTTAGTGTATTTTACCCTGTACTGATGATGTAGCTAATAAAAATGGCCCTATTTTGAAGGATACCAATCCTATTATGCATTATGTAACAGTGAAGGTACGGAAACACTCAAGCCTGGACACCTGTTATTGCTTCCCCCTGACTGGTCACAGTTGAGCGGTGTGGATTGAATTTGTTTTGTGGACTTCCCTCTTTCAATCTAAATGCTATAATTCAGTAGAAGCTGAAGTTAAAGCGGGAGTTCCGCCGTTTTTTTTTTTTTTTAAAAGCCAGCAGCTACAAATACTGCAGCTGCTGACTTTTAAAATAAGGACACTTACCCGCCCAGCGAGCCCGCGATGTCGGCACCCGAAGCCGATTTCTCGATCGTCTCTCGGGTGCTGCCGCCGCCATCTTGGGTATGAGAATTAGGAAGTGGAGCCTTGCGGCTTCATTTCCCGGTTCCCTACTGCGCATGCGCAAGTCGCGCTGCGCAATAAGGATGGTCCCCACTGTCTCTGGGATCCGTGTGTTTCCCAGCAGACAGCGGGGGACCTGCGGAAAGGGGGCGTAGATTCTGCGGAAAGGGGTGTAGATTCTGCGGAAAGGGGTGTAGATTCTGCAGAATCTACGCCGGAAGTGGGTGCAGATACCTGTACTGTACAGGTACCTGCACCCCTCTCCCCCCTGAAAGGTGCCAATTGTGGCGCCGGTGGGGGGGAGGGTTCCAATGAGTGGAAGCTCCACTTTAGGGTGGAGCTCCGCTTTAAGCAAAAGTCAGATATGTAACCTTACTTGCATTTTATGTTTTTTTTTTTTTTTATAAATAATTATTTAACTGCATTATTATTTATTCATTGGTGTTTTTTTATTAGCTGCCCATAATTTAGCTTTAAGTTAAAAAAAAAAAAAAAATAGTGGCGATCGCAAAGTCAGAATCCGTCACTGGGAGCAGTCCAACGCCAAAGCAATTAACCTCAATTTACTGTATTTCAGAATAAAGGACAAGTTTCTATAGGAACTGCTTGTGTGAAAATGATTTCACTCATCTATTCCCCATTCCGCTTTTCCGAAATAAACAAAGAAGCCGTATGAAGTGCGATTAGCGAGGATCTAAAAACAGGCCCTTCTGAATATTTCTTGGATGATAAATTAGATAAATGTGTTTGCAGAACAGGCTTTCTCAGCACAATTAGTTATGAATACAACATGTTTTGGTG
This sequence comes from Lithobates pipiens, assembly GCF_037356315.1. Taxonomy (NCBI): domain Eukaryota; kingdom Metazoa; phylum Chordata; class Amphibia; order Anura; family Ranidae; genus Lithobates; species Lithobates pipiens. Next base: position 28,808,892 of record NW_027507789.1, read on the forward strand.
TTTTCGCTCAGAAACAAAATTACAATATTGGAAACGATTTGCAATGCCAATATGTAATACAATAGTTAACCACTTGTCACCCGGGGCAATTGTGATATTTTTCACATACACGTTAAAACCTGCAATCCAATTTTTAATTTTTTTTGCTGGAAACTTACTTAGAATCCCCCCCCCCCAAGCATTATATATTTTCTGAAATCAAAGGCCCTGGAGAATAAATTGGTGACTGTTGTAATTTTCTATGTCACACAATAGGAAAAATATACTTAAATAAATTTGAGTGCACACAAACACAATATAAAACCCATTTAAAAAAAAATAAAAAAATAAAGTAAAATATAAACAATGATGTTCCATTGAGTAAACAGATACCAAACATGTCAAGATTTAAAATTGTGCACGCCTGCGAAATGGTGACAAACTACGATACCTAAAATTATCCATAGGCGACAGTTTAAAAGTCTTTACAGGTTATCAGTTAAAAGTTAAACATGAGCTCTGCCACTATAATTACTGCTTTACATTGTTTTAGTTTAAATTAGTTTTTTATCTGTTTATATATTTTCATTTAAAAAGAAAGTTGGAGTTGAACTTTAACACACAACCTGTCCCTTTTACATATATACCTAAAAAAAAATATTGAAAAAAATATATATAAAATTCCCTTTAGGATATTGACACACATGGACAAAACTCTTTACATTAATCTTATAACTTCAAATATATAGAGCTAAAAATATACATTTAACTACTTACTGACCAGCCGCCGTCATTATACTGCGGCAGGTCGGCACGATCCCGCGACCCGTCGTAACTGTATGTCGGTCCCTTTAAGCGGGATAGCAGGCGCGCGTGTGCCCGCTGCACAGCGGGAGTGCCCATGCTCGTGACCGGCAGTCGCGATGACCGCCTGCCACGAGCGACCGCCTGCCACGAGCGATCGTGGGCACGAGAGGCAGAACAGGGACATTTGTGTGTAAACACACACATCCCAGTTCTGTGAGGAGAGGAGAGAGAGATCGTGAGTTCCTACGAGCTGGGAAACACGATCTCTCATCTCCTATAGTCAGCCCTATCCCCTACAGTTAGAACACATACCAGGGAACACAGTTAACCCCCTGATCGCCCCCCTAGTGTTAACACCTTTCCCGCCAGTGACATTTATACAGTAATCGGTGCATATTAATAGCAGTGATCGCTGTAACAATTTTCAGTTGACCCAAAAATGTGTCAAAAGTGTCTGATGTGTCCGCCATAATGTCGCAGTCTTGATAAAAATCGCAAATCGCCGCCATTACTAGTAAAAAAATTATAATTCAAAATTTGCCAAAAATCTATCCCCTATTTTGTAGACGCTATAACTTTTGCGCAAACCAATCAAGATACGCTTTTTGCGATTTTTATTACCAAAAATATGTAGAAGAATACATATCGGCCTAAACTGAGGAAAACATTTGCTTTTTTTAATAAAAATTGGGGCTATTTATTACTGCAAAAAGTACAAAATATTGGGGGTTATTTACTTTCTTTTGGAGGTATTTGATCACCCCTGCGGTTTTTATTTTTTGCACTATAAACAAAAAAAGTGTGACAATTTTGAAAAAAAAAACGCATAATTTTTTACATTCTGCTATAATAAATATCCCCTAAACATATATAAAAAAAAATTTTTTTTTCCTCAGTTTAGGCCGATACATATTCCTCTACATATTTTTGGTAAAAAAAAAAATCGCAATAAGCGTTTATTGATTGGTTTGCGCAAAAGTTATAGCGTTTACAAAATAGGGGATAGTTTTATGGCATTTTTATTAATAATTTGTTTTTTTTTACTAGTAATGGCGGCGATCAGCAACTTTTATCAGGACTGTGACATTATGGCAGACACATCGGACATTTTTGACACATTTTTGGGATCATTGTCATTTAGAGCGCCGATTTTGAAAAAAACACTATGGGGGTTATTTACGAAAGGCAAATCCACTTTGCACTGCAAGTGCACTTGGAAGTAAAGTCGCTGTAGATCCGAGGGGGACATGCAAGGAATATAAAAAAAACAGCATTGTAGCTTGCACATGATTAGATGATAAAACCAGCAGAGCTTCCCCTCATTCCAGATCTACCCCTTAGAATTAGAGCGACTGCACTTCCAAGTGCACTTGCAGTGCAAAGTGGATTTGCCTTTCGTAAGTAACCCCCAGTGTTTTTTTTTTCAAAATTGTCGCTCTTTTTTGTGTATAGCGCAAAAAATAAAAACCGCAGAGGCGATCAAATACCACCAAAAGAAAGCTCTATTAGTGGGAAAAAAAAAGGACGAAAATTATTGTTTGGTTACACGCACGACCGCGCAATTGTCAGTTAAAGCGTCACAGTGTCATATCGCAAAAAAAAAAATGGCCTGGTCATTGAGCAGCCAATTCTTCCAGGGCTGAATCGGTTAAAGGACTACAGCTTCCTTTTAATCTACTCGATTTTCTTCCGCTGCTTTACTTGTATTTCATTAGGCGGCTCCTGATGTAGCTGCATTTTTTATTCCTCCTTGCCTGATGGATAAAATTCAGTAAAAATAGATGTTTCAAGCAGAAAGCCGTATTCACAATTCGTCCACCACTTTAATGTCAAGGATGGTAGATCATTTGAAGTTCAGACATTTCCCTTTCTAGAGCGTTAAGGGGATTTGCAGTGCCGGAGCTGCAGGCCTTACAGAATATGCTAAATTATGTATAAAACCTCAGATAGAATTTCGAAATATATCTAGTCAGGCAGCTACATGGTAGATTTCAAACCGCCGCATGCGTGCCCGTATATAAAAAGTCGAATACTAAGTTTTATCTTCAAAGGACGTGTCTTTGGCAGTCAAAGTTTGACTTTTTATTGACATTTTTTTTTTTTGTATAAAAATGATGATAGAAACTTTTCAGAGTCAGTTTTAGTAAATAAATACCCAGCCTGTGCAAGACGTGATAAGGCTTGAAAGGTCTGGTAAGAAATAAATAAATAGAACAAATTAAATTTGTAAAAAGATTTATGACAAAATACCGCATAGAGGTATCTTCTTCTTTTTCCCCCCACCAAAAAAAACAGAAAGCTGAACTTGAAATGCTGAAAGTGTTATCAGCTGAAGCTTCTAATAATATATTGTAATTTTATCCTGTTACATATTCATAAAAAAAATAAAATAAAGGTCCATTATTTATTTTTTTATACTGTAAAGGTCCATTATTATTATTTTTTATACTGTAAAGGTCCATTATTTTATTTTTTTTATACTGTAAAGGTCCATTTTTTTTATACTGTAAAGCTCCATTATTTTTTATTATTTTTTTATATACTGTAAAGGTCCATTATTTTTTCTTTTTAATACTGTAAAGGTCCATTATTATTATTATTTTTTATATACTGTAAAGGTCCATTATTTTTTTTTACACTGTAAAGCTCCATTATTTTTTTTTTTAATATACTGTAAAGGTCCATTATTTTTTTTTTAATACTGTAAAGGTCCATTATTTTTTTTTTAATACTGTAAAGGTCCATTATTTTTTTTTAATACTGTAAAGGTCCATTATTTTATTTTATTTTTTTATACTGTAAAGGTCCATTATTTTAAATGCAGCTAATACAAATACTGGAGTTCACCTTTATAGTAGCTCCCTGTAATCCACTGCAGAGCGGAGGATTACAGGGAGGGAGGGGGAGCACTGCCAGAGGAAGGGGCAGCACTGGCGAGCTGTCAGTGCTTTCTATCTAACACTGGAAACTTGCTGACAGGAGGGGACAGCCCAATGCTGGATTTATAAGGGGGAAAAAGGGATCAGTTGCCTCAGGTCCCTGTCAGAGGGAGCCCCAGTTTTATTATTTTTAAATGTATTATTAACCACTTCAGCCCTGGAAGGATTTGTATTAGCTGCATTTAAAATAATGGACCTTTACAGTATAAAAAATAAAAAAAATTGACCTTTACAGTATAATAAAATAAAATAATGGACCTTTACAGTATAAAAGAAAATAATAATGGACCTTTACAGTATTAAAAAAATAATAATAATGGACCCCCTTCCCGACCAGACCACTTTTTGCGATTCGGCACTGCGTCATTTTAACTGACAATTGCGCGGTCGTGCGACGTGGCTCCCAAACAAAATTGACGTCCTTTTTTCCCCCCACAAATAAAGCTTTCTTTTGGTGGTATTTGATCACCTCTGTGGTTTCTATTTTTTGCGCTATAAACAAAAAAAAGAGCGACAATTTTGGAATTAAACGCATTATTTTTTACTTTTTGCTATAATAAATATCCCCCAAAAATATCTAAAAAAAAATATTTTTCCTCAGTTTAGGCCGATACGTATTCTTCTACATATTTTTGGTAAAAAAATCAGCAATAAGCGTTTATTGATTGGTTTGAGCAAACGTTATAGCGTCTACAAAATACGGGATAGTTTTAGGGCATTTTTAAAAATCTTTTTTTTTTACTAGTATCAGCGATTTTTATTGTGACTGCAACATTATTGCGGACACATCGGACAATTTTGACACATTTTTGGGATCATTGGCATTATTACAGCGATCAATGCTATAAAATTGCATTGATTACTGTAAAAATGTCACTGGCAGTGAAGAGGTTAATCACTAGGGATGTGTCGTGGGGGGGGGGGGGGGGGTTTCTAACTGGGATGGGCTAGCAGTGACACGACAGGGAGCAGATGATGTCCTGATGACAGGGAGCAGATGATCAATGTCCTGTCACTAGCCAGAATGGGGAGATGCTGTTTACATCGGCATCTCCCCGTTCTTCAGCTCCATGGCATGATCGCGGGTATCCCAGTGGCGATCGAGTCCGCGGATCTCGCAGGCACAGTCACGGAGCTCACGTGCACATGCTCGTGCATGGCGGGAAAATCAAAGTAACATACGGGTACGTTATTTTGCCCAGCCGTGCCATTCTGCGAACGTATATAAGCTGACAGCGGTCAGCAAGTGGTTAAAAATGTAACAAAATGTGTGTGGGTTTCAGAATATGGAACAGCTAAGTCTGACTTCAGAGGCAAAGAACGGGATGAGGGCTTCTAGCAGATGTTTTACACTTCATATTATTTTACTATTTGAGATGTTTGTTTTAACATGAATGTGTTGCTGAATGTATTGCCCTGTTTACAAAGGAGTGGGTGGGACAAGGGAAAAGTTAAAAAAATGTTGCAAAGTGCCAGGCAACAGCCCCGGCCCCATTGTGTGGGAATGAAGTTAATGACCAGCATTGATTTATCATAGTGAGAAACATGAAATTGGGTAAAGGGGCGAATTTGACACTGTGCAATCTCGAATAGGTTAAAACTTTGGGAATAGAGAAGCTATGCTAAAAAAAAAATCGATCAATTGATCAAATCAAACCATATGAATATGCAGAAAGTCCATATTTATCACTGCAGCTTGTTGATGTCACCACAGTGTGTAAAAACAGACACGCGGGAGCCCACCACCGTGATATAGACCTGCTTACCAGATGGTAAAGCAAGCAAAGACAGATGGCTATAGCCAGCCACGGCCTTTAGCTTATGGATGTCAACACCAAAATCGGCAGATTGGATCTTGCTGATCGCTCACTCTCTCCAACTAAAATGTCCGTATGTCTCCACTCTCCTCCCGGCACACAAGGTCGGCTCTGTCGTGAAGTGCGGCCAGCGTGGCCGCACTTCAAAGTTAAAACTTTGTTAGCAAGGTCTACGCAAAATTACAAGATTGGTCAAATTCGGGACAGGCGGAGCCCTGGATCAGAATTCAGCGAGAATGATATAGTGGAGTTTCAGGTGAAATCGGCAGAGAGTAAAGGGGCCCCCAAGCTTGAAGTGCCCTAGGCCCCCCACTGGCACTAAATCTGGCACTGGGGACAGCAGCCCGAGCGGATCGATAACCTCCTTAATGGTCTGTCATTGTCCAATAAGCTGAATTGGATGCAGTTGTTTGTAAGGCCTGATTGTGCTAGGCAAGATCTCCACCTAGGTAGGAAGGACTGGGTATGTAGCTAGGGTGGAACCAGGGTATACGATGAGGGTCGTAGAATAGGGAGAGTCGCGTGTAGGTGTAGAGAGGAAAGGAGGTCTAATTTAGGCCTAGTGGGAGAGTTAAGGTCTCAACTGAGACTATTTAAAGGGTCCGTTATTTGACTTTCCTCTTCAGCCTGGGTTCACACCGCAGCATGTTCCTGCTCAAAGCAGGAGTCTGGTGAACCTCCATTCACAGTTTGAGGTCCGATTTCAGCCCAAATTTTTGGCTGAATTCGGACCTGAAATGGACCAAAAGACGCACAAGGTTCTTGTGAAATTTGTACCGAAGCCGCTGTGGAGATGTGTGAACCGGCTCCATAGAGCGCCGGTCACAATTTCCTGCTATGTGACTTGGATGTGGGGAAACCGCATGCAATTCGCATAGGTGTGAACCCAGCCTCAAGGGAATTTAATTTGTTCTTCCCTGAATGGGTCCCAGCAGGATAGTTGGAAGATACTAACAAATGGAAACCTGGTTGGTAGGCAAAAAATCTGGATTTGGCCAACCATGCAAGATGGAATAATGTTTGTCTATAGACTGTCTTATAAAAGTTACAATGCAGTAAAGAGGATATCGACTGAGTCTCTTTATTTCTGTGGAGTGAAATGTAAGTCTAGGAACATGTAACACATCTCACAAGGGCAAGTAGGACATGGGGAACAAAGACAGAGACTGGCTTGCTGGGTAAACAGGTGGTGGTCTGGTGAAAGGTGATCAACCAAATTTGCAGTGGTGAGATGGTTCCTAGTTCAGATCATGTGCCTTGCAATCTAGGTGATTTTTGGGCATGAGTGTTCAGCGTGACCCCCGACGGCCTGGGCCTGTAAACACTGGAATCTGAGGGGCCCCCGATAAGAAAATGAATGTGTGTTTCCTAATATTACCTGTAGGACAAGGGGTATAGATGTAGAGTTATGGAAATGGGGTTTCGAACTCTCCACCGCCGGAACTGGCTTAACAACCCACCGCAAAGGGGGCACTACACATTGACCAAGCTCCCTTGTACTGCAACATTAGGGACAAATTAGGTCTTTTACCTAGCTGTGCTAACTGGCAGTGGTGTCTATACCAGACAATTGGCTGAACAGAATCAGAAATAAAAGAAAAGGAGCTATCACTTGACTAGAAGCCACAAACTCCTTTGTATAAATATCTGGTGGTAACATTTTCCTGTCACTTCCTGTTCTGTTGGCTACCATCACTGGAACAGGAAGTGGGCGTAGACATCAAAAAAACGCAGTCGGTCGGATTTGGCTTTTTCGGCTCTTCTAAAAACTTGTAGTGTTACTGCCATCTGTGTCCCTGTTGGAGAGATTTACCAACTCTTCCAGTCCTGAAGACCACATTTGCCAGAAAGTGAGGGGATATCAGGGTTAAATAACCAGTGTGTGGGGGCCTAACTGCCACCTTTGCTGGACAGATTGGCCTGTTAAAGCGGAGTTTCGCCCAGAAATTGAACTTCCGCTGATCTATTCCTCCCTTCGGTGTCACATTTGGCACCTTTCAGGGAGGAGGGGGGGAGCAGATACCTGTCTTATCCAGGTATTTGCTCCCACTTCTGGTGAAAGACCACTGCAGTATCCATGGCGATCTACGTCATGTACAGCCCCTCCTCCACCCCCCCCCCCCCCCCCCCCGCTGTCTTCTGGGAGACACACAGATCCCAGAAGACAGCAGGGACCACTCAGAAAGCGCAGTGCGACTCTCACATGCGCAGTAGGGAACCAGACTGCGAAGCCGCAAGGCTTTACTTCCTGATTCCCTTACTGAAGATGCCGGTGCCTCCACCCAGAGCTAATAGACCGGTCGGTTTCAGCTGAGGACATCGCGGGCGCCCTGGACAGGTAAGTGTCCCCATTTTAAAAGTCAGCAACTGCAATATTTGTAGTATATGTATGCCAGTCAAGATTCTTCACACCAAATTCGCTCATCCATGTCTTTATGGACCTTGCTTTGTGCACTGGTCCAAACCATTTGGTGGAGGGGGATTATGGTGTGGGGTCGTTTTTCAGGGGTTGGGCTTGGCCCTTTAGTTCCAGTGAAAGGAACTCTTAAGGCCTCAGCATACCAAGACATTTTGGACAATTTCATGCTCCCAACTTTGTGGGAACAGTTTTGGGATGGCCCCTTCCTGTTCCAATGTGACTGTGCACCAGTGCACAAAGCAAGGTCCATAAAGACATGGATGAGCGAGTTTGGGTTGGAGAAACTTGACTGGCCTGGACAGTGTCCTGACCTCAACCCCATAGAACACCTTTGGGATGAATTAGAGCGGAGACTGTGAGCCAGGCCTTCTCAGCCACATCGGTGCCTGACCTCACAAATGCACTACTGGGAGAATGGTGAAACATTCCCATAGACACTCCTAAACCTTGTTGACAGCCTTCCCAGAAGAGTTGAAGCTAGTATAGCATAAAAGGGTAGGCCAACTCAATATTGATCCCTACGGACTGGGATGCCATTAAAGTTCATGTGCATGTAAAGACAGGCGACTAAAACTTTTGGTAATATAGTGAAAAACATCCCAGCATTTGGATGTGGAAGGTTTCCCGTTTTGGCCTCCTTCTTGGCGAGGTTTAGCTCTGTGCAGAGCCATGCAGTGGTTGTAGACACGCAGATAATGCTTTGCTGCTATTGGCAACATCCACCTGATGGCTTTCTGGGCCAAAAAGCAGCAATCAGTGTAAGTGTATCTGCATCATGATGTAATGAATATTACCAGACCAATGCACAGAGGCCATATAATGTTTACGTTAAATGCATCTAATGCATTAGTCAACAGTCATTTTTTTCTGGTAAATGACTTTACGATCTGTAGCTGGAGAAATAGGCAGCTGAAGTCATGCATCGATCGGTGATTTCATCTTATCTTTGTTTGGAAATTTTACCCCCAGAACGAAAAAGAAGATGCATCTTAATTTTCACGTCATTACTAGCGAACTTTCCCTGCCAGTTGTGGGAGATATGGTTACATAATTGAGATCGATACGGTCTGAGTAGGCTTAATGGTCGATAGTCACGTGTGGATGGCTGGATACGTCAAGACAGTGACGGGGGAGAAAAATATGTTTGGCTCTGGCGCATTTGATTATTTATTTGCTCTTATGCATTCATACCGTGCTTACAGTTTTATTTTTACAAAGGTTTAAAGCTGAACTCTATTGTTACCAGATCTCCCACCCCCCAATATATCTTTTTTTCTAGGCGTCTTTCATCTAGTGCATTGGTCTATACACTGTGGCCAGATGTGGCCCTTTGCATACCTTTATCCAGTCTTTGGGGCTTTATTCCTGCCACTGACACCAATAGGTCACTATTCCTTCCACTGACACCAACAATAGGTCACTATTCCTTCCACTGACACCAACAATAGGTCACTATTCCTTCCACTGACACCAACGATGGCTCACTATTCCTTCCATTGACACCAACGATGGCTCACTATTCCTTCCACTGACACCAACGATGGCTCACTATTCCTTCCACTGACACCAACGATGGCTCACTATTCCTTCCACTCACACTAATAATGGCTCACTATTCTTTCCACTGACACTGAAGATGGCTCACAATTCCTTCCACTGACACCAACGATGGCTCACTATTCTTTCCACTGACACCGAAGATGGCTCACTATTCCTTCCACTCACACTAACGATGGCTCACTATTCCTTCCACTGACACCAAGGATGGCTCACTATTCCTTCCACTCACACTAACGATGGCTCACTATTCCTTCCACTGACACCCATGATGGCTCACTATTCCTTCCACTGACACCAACGATGGCTCACTATTCCTTCCACTCACACTAACAATGGCTCACTATTCCTTCCACTCACACTAACGATGGCTCACTATTCCTTCCACTGACACCAACGATGGCTCACTATTCCTTCCACTGACCCCAACGATGGCTCACTATTCCTTCCATTGACACCAACGATGGCTCACTATTCCTTCCACTGACCCCAACGATGGCTCACTATTCCTTCCACTGACACCAACGATGGCTCACTATTCCTTCCACTGACACCAACGATGGCTCACTATTCCTTCCACTCACACTAACAATGGCTCACTATTCTTTCCACTGACACTGAAGATGGCTCACTATTCCTTCCACTGACACCAACGATGGCTCACTATTCTTTCCACTGACACCGAAGATGGCTCACTATTCCTTCCACTCACACTAACGATGGCTCACTATTCCTTCCACTGACACCCATGATGGCTCACTATTCCTTCCACTGACACCAATGATGGCTCACTATTCCTTCCACTGACACCAACGATGGCTCACTATTCCTTCCACTGACACCAACGATGGCTTACTATTCCTTCCACTGACACCGAAGATGGCTCACTATTCCTTCCACTGACCCCAACGATGGCTCACTATTCCTTCCACTGACACCAACGATGGCTCACTATTCCTTCCACTGACCCCAACGATGGCTCACTATTCCTTCCACTGACACCAACGATGGCTCACTATTCCTTCCACTGACACCAACGATGGCTCACTATTCCTTCCACTCACACTAACAATGGCTCACTATTCTTTCCACTGACACTGAAGATGGCTCACTATTCCTTCCACTGACACCAACGATGGCTCACTATTCTTTCCACTGACACCGAAGATGGCTCACTATTCCTTCCACTCACACTAACGTTGGCTCACTATTCCTTCCACTGACACCCATGATGGCTCACTATTCCTTCCACTGACACCAATGATGGCTCACTATTCCTTCCACTGACACCAATGATGGCTCACAATTTCTTCCACTGACACCAACGATGGCTCACTATTCCTTCCACTAACACCAAGGATGGCTCACTATTCCTTCCACTGACACCAACGATGGCTCACTATTCCTTCCACTGACACCGAAGATGGCTCACTATTCCTTCCACTGACACCAAGGATGGCTCACTATTCCTTCCACTGACACCAACGATGGCTCACTATTCCTTCCACTACCACCAACGATGGGGCACTATTCCTTCCACTCCAATGCAATACTCCCAATGCACATGTACCTGCAACGACTGTATCTTAAATTGGGTGCTGAAATGACCAACGGCTGGAACCAGCACACCAGGATCTCCAAGGTTGGGGCAAAAATTTTAATCACAAGAAACTTCTATTTATTTTTTTGATACTATGTGATTAACATTTTGGACCCAATTTTGGAGATCCTGGTGTGCTGGTGACACTTCCTTCTCACTATTCCTTCCACTAACACCAATGATGGGACATACTATATTTATCAGTGTATAACACTCACTTTTTTCCCATTAAAATCAGGGGAAAATCGCCGGTGCGTGCTTTACGCTGATCCTCTAACGTTTTGAGCCTCTGGGTGGCTTTCAGCCGCCTTCGTCCCTTGTCGGTGGCTTTCGGTCTCCTTCGGCCATTCTCGGCAGCCGAAAACCGCCAAGAACAGCCGAGAGCAGGCGAAAACTACTGAGCGCCGCCGAGATACACAAGACATCTGGCTCTATATCTCGGTGGTGCTATTTAAAAAAAAAAAAGCTGCAAATGACACTGACAAGGGTACAACGATGGACAAGGTTGCAGATGGGCACTGATAAGGCTGCATTGATGGGCATTGATGGACCACGACTGTCTAATGCCCTGTACACACGGTCAGAAAAAGTCTGATCGGATCTTGTTGTCGGAAAAACCAATCGTGTGTGGACTTTTCTGTCTGATTTTCCGACGCACAAAGTTTGAGAGCAGGATCTAAAATTTTCCGACAACAAAATCCGATCGCATAAATTCCGATCGCATGTAGACAATTCCGACGGACAAAGTGTCACGCATGCTCAGAATAAACTAAGAGACGAAAGCTATTGGCTACTGGCCCATTTATAGTCCCGACGTACGTGTTGTACGTCACCTCGTTCCGAATGATCGGATTTTCCGACAACTTTGTCTGACCGTGTGTATGCAACACAAGTTTTGGCCAAAATCCGTCGGAGAAAAAGCCGATGGATTTTGTGGTCGGAATGTCCGACGGTGTGTACAGGGCATAACACTCCATCATTCAGTTCATCCACCCGACAACTCTTCACACAGCAGGCTGACCTTGGGTATATATAGGAGGCCTGCCCCCTGCCAATCCTAGTTGGGGATTGGTCAGAGCTCCCACAAGCACCACATGTCACTCCAGCTCTCTGCCCTGCCCCTTTTCCAGAACCTTCTCCCTGGAAACAGAGGAAGCGCCCAAGAGCTGAGGCACATGTCAGGCACCTATTGCTACACTAAACCACTCCCCTGCCCCCAGATCAAAACAAACAGGCCTAGCTCACAACTAGGCCTTCTTAAATTTACTTTCTGCTAAAAAACACATCCAATAAAAAAAATGTAAAAAAAAAAATCAAATTTCTTTATCTATTTAGCCCAATATGCATTCTGCTACATATTTTTGGTAAAAAACAAAACAAAAAAGCGTATATTGATTGGTTTGTGCAAATCACACCTGAAGTACAGCCTGTGATACAGAGCAGTGTAAAAGGGCCCTAAGGCCGGCCATAGACGGTGCAAACTTCTTTCCTGCAAAAAAATTCGCTCAGTTCCCCCCATCAACACAGTGCTGATGCAGGAATCCCTCGTGCCAGGCCATTGTCTTCTCCCGGTGGTGGAAGCCGTTCCCGCTAGGAGTAGAAAGTGATTATTGCTAGTGGCTATACCAGCAATAATTGCAAGTAAAATTTGGCAGGCTGGTTGTAGCCAAGTTGATCGATTAATCTATCGACTTTGTACATTCAGCCTGCCCATACATGTTCGATTCTCACCCGCTTCAGCAGGAGATTCAAACCATCTATGGCTGGCTTAATGCATTCTGGGACTGTCCCTGATTTGGAGCAATGTCCCTCTGTCAGTCATTTTGGTCTGATCTATAGAGTTGTATATAAAATGCACTTTTAATATTTCAAAAAGTGTTTTCCAGCGCTAAAACTTTCATCCAAATTCTAAATTGCTGCATTTGTAAATTTTAAAAGCCAATACTTTAATTAACCTTTTTTTTTGGGGGGGGGGGGGATTTCTCCTTTAAGGGGGTGTGGCAGGGGGCGTGTCCCATCTCAAAATGTTGGGAGGTATGAATAAGGTATAAAAACCTTCTGCATACAGCTACCCCCCTAAATACTTACCGGAGCCCGATCTCGATCCAGCAATGTGCACGAGAGCAGCCGCTCTCCTGTCTCCCTCTTCTCATTGGACAGAGACATTCAAAGCCAGTGAGGAGGAAGCGGGGGCAGGGGGGTGGTGCAGCGCCGAGCCAAGGTGCGATCCGTGTATGGCCTGCCTAAGGCTTGGTTCACACTATGAAACGCATGTGAATCTCACAAGAACAGTGTGGTGCAATAAGAGCCCATTCAAAATCGCACTGGCTACGCCCCCTCCCTTCCCACCGCCCTCTGTTGCCTCTCCTGGCTCACCCGTGCGATGGGGGGAGCTGGAGAATGAATCTGGCAGCGTTTTGACCATAGAGCTGGCCGAAGACCAGATGTTACCACTGCCATCTCTATGACCAAAAGCAAAGTCATGACGTCACATGACGTCACTTCCGGCGTCGGCATATGTAAACACTTGACGTGACGTTTAAGAGGGAATGAGGGACAGAGGGACATTGCTCCAAATCAGGGATAGTTCCTCCAAATCAGGAACAGTTGGGACCTATGCTTTTTTTTTATATTAATATTATTTAAAATAAATATTAAATAAATATTATTTATATTTGTTTTCCTCTAGAGGAGAGATATGGGACTTATAGACTCCAGATCTCTCTGTAAGGAGGACCTGTCATGTCCTATTTCTATTACAAGGGATGTTTACATTAAAGTGGTTGTATACCCACATTTTTAACTTTTACCTACAGGAAAGCCTATAATAAGGCTTACCTGTAGGTAAAAAAAATATCTCCTAAACCTGTACGGTTTAGGAGATATTCCCCTCGGTATGCGCACAAGGGGTTTCTCGCCGTCAAAATCCGGCAGCAGCCGAGCGGCCGGACTGAAATCTCCCGCGCGAATGCGCGGGAGTGACGATATCGCGGCTCCGGCCACTCACAGCACCGGAGCCGCGATACCCGGAAGAAACGCCGAGGGAGCATGTCAGCTCGCTCGGCGTGGATCGTGCCAGATGTCGGGGCCTCGTTCTAAGGTAAGTATGCGCGGGAGTGACGATATCGCGGCTCCGGCCACTCACAGCGCCGGAGCCGCGATACCCGGAAGAAACGCCGAGGGAGCATGTCAGCTCGCTCGGCGTGGATCGTGCCAGATGTCGGGGCCTCGTTCTAAGGTAAGTATTTCATAATGAGCTAGTATGCGGTGCATACTAGCTCATTATGCCTTTTGCTTTGCAGGTTTAAAAAAAAAAAATAAATGTGCGGGTTTACTACCGCTTTAATAGGAAAAAAATGATCAAAAAAATGTTTTAAAGAAAAATGTAAAAATATAAAAATACTATAAAGGACTGGCAGAACAGGTCCGGTATAGAAGTGGTTAAATATATACATTTATACAGGTTAAGTAGAACATATATGGGTTAAGTGCTCACAATAAGATAGTGAGGTCATCGTATAATAAATCTGATGCTATCAGACTCCAGTCATCCCCCAGTCCTCCCATTGTGTCTGCAAACACGATACTGTTGTGTCTCATTCTGCACCATCATGATACCCCCCAAGCAGAGGCTGCCCACTATCTGCCCTCCATTGTGATATTTTATATGAATAGCCCCTCCCCCCCCCCCCCCCCCCATACTATGACTATATAATAACATTACAGGATTGTATTTATATGTTTCACTTATAGCTAAAATGTATTCTTTAACCACCTCAATGCCGGGCACTTACCCCCCTCCTGCCCAGGCAAATTTTCAGCTTTCAGTGCTGTCACATTTTAAATGACAATGGCGCGGTCATGCTACACTGTACCCAAACAGATTTTTATCATTTTGTCCCCACAAATAGAGATTTCTTTTGGTGGGATTTGATCACCTCTGCCGGTTTTAATCTTTGCTAAACAAATAAAAAAGACCGAAAATTTGGAAAACAAAAAAGGTTTTCTTTGTTTCTGTTATAAAAATGTGTAAATAAGTAAGTTTTCACCTTTACTGATGGGCACTGATGAGGGGGCAGCAATGAGGTGGCACTGATGGGCACTGATAGGCAGCACTGATAGGTGGCACCGGTATGCAACACTGATGAGCATTGATAGGCAGCACTGATGGGCACTGATAAGGCAGCATTAATAAGGGGGCAGCAATGAGGTGGCACTGGTGAGGTGGCACTGATAGGCGGCACTGTATGCAATACTGATGGCCATTGATAGGCAGCACTGATGAGCACTCAAAAGTG
Organism: Lithobates pipiens; assembly: GCF_037356315.1. NCBI lineage: Eukaryota > Metazoa > Chordata > Amphibia > Anura > Ranidae > Lithobates > Lithobates pipiens. The sequence continues at coordinate 28,824,308 of NW_027507789.1, forward strand.
GCACTGATGAGGGGGCAGCAATGAGGTGGCACTAATGGGCACTAACATGCAGCACTGATGGGCACTGATAGGTGGCACTGGTATGCCACACTGATGGGCACTAACAGGTGGTACTAATGGACACTGATAAGGTGGCACTGAGGGGGCAGAAATAAGGTGGCACTGATGAGGTGGCACTGATGGCCACTGATAAGTGGCACTGTATGCAACACTGATGGCCATTGATAGGCAGCACTGATGAGCACTCATAGGTGGCACTGATTGGCACTGAAAGGCTGCACTGATGGGTATTTATGGGTGGCACTAATGGGCACTGATAAACTGTACTGATGGGGGTGCACTGATGGGCACTAATAGGCTATACTGATGGGCATTGATAGGCGGCACTGATAGGCGGCACTGATGGACACTAATAGATGGCACTGGCATCACTGATGAGGAGGCACTGGCAGGCATTTATGATGGGCAATGACTGGCATCATTTATGGGCATCACTGGTGGGCAGGGTGGTCATCCTCGGGGGGCTGCACTGATAATTAATCAGTGCAGACCCCCCCTGTCAGCAAATCGGCTCTCCTCTCCTCGGATCTGTCAGACATGACAGAGGAAAAGCTGATACACAGTGCTGTGATCAGCTGTGATTGGACACGGCTGATCATGTGGTAAAGAGCCTCCGTCGGAGGCTCTATACCTAGATCGGAGTTGCGGTGTGTCAGACTGGCACTCCACCGATCACCGCACTGCGCCCCCCCCCCCCCTGCACCACTCGCTGGCTTGTTATCCTGCTAGACGTCATATGACTCCCAGTCTGGATAACTGAACCTCTTCCTGGCCGTCATTCTGCTATAGGCCGGGCAGGAAGTGGTTAAAGATTGTAAAGTATTACCAGAGTATTAGTGCAGCACCCAGAAGAGCTTGTCTATACACTGTATTGTCACAAGTATTGGGACGCCTGCCTTCACGCACATGAACTTTAATGGCATCCCAGTCTTAGTCTGTAGGGTTCAGTATTGAGTTGGCCCACCCTTTGTAGCTATAACAGCTTCAACTCCTCTGGGAAGGCCGTCCACAAGGTTTAGGAGTGTGTCTATGGGAACGTTAGACCATTCTTCCAGAAGAGCATTAGTGGGGTCAGGCACTGATGTTGGATGAGAAGGCCTGGCTCGTAGTCTCCACTCTAATTCATCCCAAAAGTGTTCTATGGAGTTGAGGTCAGGATTCTGTACAGGCCAGTCAGGTTCCTCCACCCCAAACTTGCTCATCCATGTCTTTATAGACCTTGCTCTGTGCACTGGTGCGCAGTCATGTTGGAACAGGAAGGGGCCATCCCCAAATTGTTCCCACAAAGTTGGACCTTCCTTTGTTCACTGGGTCAAACCATTTGGTGGAGGGGGGGGGGGGGTTATGGTGTGGGGTTGTTTTTCAGGGGTTGAGCTTGGCCCCTTAGTTCCAGCGAAGGGATCCCTAGACCCTTATTATTTCACCAAAGCCCCATAACGGGGCTCCTAAAAAATAATTAAAAAAATGAATTATAAAATAATATTGTAAACAGAATTAAAAAATAATATTCTAAAAACGAATTAAAAAATAATATTGTGAAAACGAATTAAAAAATAATATTGTGAATACGAATTAAAAAATAATATTTTAAAAATGAATTAAATAATAATATTGTGAAAAAAATTAAAAAATAATATTGTAAAAATGAATTAAAAAATAATATTATAAAAATTAATGAAACAATAACATTCTAAAAATGAATTTAAAAATAATATTGTAAAAATGATTTTTAAAATATTATTGTAAAAATCTATTAAAATATAATATTGTAAAAATGTATTAATAAATAATATTGTAAAAATGAATTTAAAAATAATATTGTAAAAATGATTTTTAAAATATGATTGTAAAAATGTAAATATAATATTGTAAAAATAGAAAAAAATTATTGTAAAAATGATTTTTAAAATATTATTGTAAAAATGAATTAAAATATAATATTGTAAAAATGAATTAAAAAATAATGTTGTAAAAATGTATTTAAAAATAATATTGTAAAAATGAATTAAAATATAATATTGTAAAAATGAATTAAAAATAATATCGTAAAAATGAATTTACAAATGATATTGTAAAAATTATTTTACAAATATTATTGTAAAAATTTAAATATTAAATTGTAAAAATGAATTAAAAAATAATATTGTAAAAATGTATTTAAAAATAATATTGTAAAAATGAATTAAAAAAATATTGTAAAAAATATTTTTTAAATATTATTGTAAAAATGAATTAAAAAAATATTGTAAAAATGATTTAAAAAATAATATTATAAAAATGTATTAAAAAATAATACTGTAAAAAGGAATTAAAAAATAATATTGTGGAAAATAATTAAAAAATAATATTGTAAAAATGAATAAATAAATAATATTGTAAAAATGAATTAACAATTAATATTGTAAAAATGAATTTAAAAATAATATTGTAAAAATTATTTTTAAAATATTATTGTAAAAATGAATTTAAAAATGATATTATAAAAAGGAATTAAAAAATAATATTGTGGAAAATAATTAAAAAATAATATTGTAAAAATTAATAAAAAAATAATATTGTAAAAATGAATTAACAATTAATATTGTAAAAATGTATTAAAAAATAATATTGTAAACATAAATTTAAACATTTAAAAAAATAACTGACACAGCCCACTGCTCTACTGACATCAATCTTTGCTGTACTGACGCCATGCACTGCTCTGCTGATATACAGGCCTGTGTGTTTGTGCTCTGGGGTGCACACACCAATGTCCTGCAGTGAAATCAGAGTGAGCATTTACCGGAGTTGCGCTTTAATATGAACCTGGCGTGCTGTGCCGGAGGGGGGGGGGGGATTACAAACAACGTGACTGAACGATCATTTATTTTGCTCAACAACAACGACTTGTTATAGCACATTCTCCCCGACGCCGAGAGCTTGTCTAGCAACAAATGATGCTGATGCGTGACAATTGGAGCTCTCAGCCAATCACATCTCCTCCTCCTTCCCTGCTCCTGCTCCCATCTATTTATACATCGTCTGTTGATGAAATATCTATTTCTGGTTAAGCCCTCTCCCCATCCTGTAGGTCCGGAGTGCACTTTTATTTTTTATTTTCTTCCTTTACAATCTGTCAAAGATCCGGCTTCCAGGAATATTTGTCACCGTTCCCCCCGGAAAAAAAAAATCCTGATCCTTCCCAACAACCCGTTTTACCAATCCAGCACCACGTACAGCCTGTTTCCGGGTTCCCGAGCCACAAAAACACACCAACGTTCCATCACGTAGGATCCGGTGTACGCAATTCATCCTGGCGCCCGGGGCAGGCCATGCCATCATCATCACATTCTTTTTTTTTTTTTTCGTAGCTCGGTGCAGATTTGTATGGCACACGTCGGAGGAGCGTCAGCTGTGCGGCTCCAGGCGGCTCCCATTGTCACGGGGCTCAGCGTCTCACCCCAAAGAATACGTCACGTCTCCTCATCTTATTTACATCCCACACATGGAGGTACAAGACAAACACCTTCTACTCGGGGCGGTACGGGGTGAAAAACATTTACCTATAATAAAATCATATCACCCCGCATCTACATCCTTCACAAACCCAAATAAAGGAATTTCCACAATCATAACACAATAAAAGAATTTCAGCTCTACCTTACTAATAACAATATTACAGTATATTAATAATATACATGACTATTTTTATATATTAAATAAATAACATCATATCATTTACAATATAAAAATATATCAAATAAAATATTAAAAAAAAACAAACGTAAAACTTGGACCCGCCCCTGTGCATGCAAATAATATTGGGTCCAACCAAAAACAAAACAAAATAAAAAAATGACAATCCTTCATACATTATTACTATATCAGCAATATCATTTAGATGTCCAAGAGCAGTGGACTGCAAACTGTGGCCCAGGGGCCGGATTCAGCCCTCTGCTTGCCCTTATCTGGCCCTTGGGGCAGTATTCCACCAACTGACACCAATGATAGGGCACCATTCCCCCTACTGACACCATCCATGACGCCGGGGCATTTTCTACTTCCCACTGGCCACATTCCGGTGTCCCCCCCCCAAAGCCTGAAGGACAGTAAATTAGCACCTAAAGAAGTTGGGAGACTCCTGTCCTAGAGTAAATATAAGAAAAATAGTATAGCAATATAGACCAGTAATATATCAATAATAGTAATATTGTAATAATAATAATACAATTAGTAGTAGTAGTAGTAGTAGTTGTATTACTATTATTATTATTATTATTTATTAATAATATTAATAGCAAAAATATTATTATTGTTTTTATTATTAGTAGTTGTTATACTATTATTATTTAATAATAATAATATGAATAGTCGTAGTAAAAATTATTATTCTTTTTATTATTAGTAGTAGTAGTTGTATTACTATTATTTAATAATAATAATATTAATAGTAGTAGTAAAAATATTTTTATTATTATTAGTAGTAGTAGTAGTTGTATTACTATTATTATTATTTAATAATAATGTTACTAGTAGTAGTAAACATATTATTATTATTTGCATTATTATTAGTAGTAGTAATAGTAGTAGTTGTATTATTATTATTATTTATTATTAATAATAATAATAATATTAATAGTAGTAGTAAAAATACTATTATTATTTGTATTATTATTAGTAGTAGTAGTAGTAATTGTATTACGATTATTATTATTTAATAATTATTTAATAATAATATTATTAGTAGTAGTAGTAGTATTAATATTATTAGTATTATTATTGTTATTAGTAGTAGTAGTAATAGTAGTATTAATATTATTAGTATTATTATTAATCATAATAATAATATTTAAAAAAATATAATGTAGTAGTACTAATATAATAATAGTAGTAGTAGTATTACTATTATTAGTATTATTAATCATAACATTCATAATAATAATCGTAATTATAATATTTAAAAAAATATAATGTAGTATTACCAATATAATACTAGTAGTAATCGTAGTAGTAGTGGTATTCTAGAATGTAAGCTCTAACGAGCAGGGCCCTCTGATCCCTCCTGAATTGAATTGTATTGTAACTGTAATGTCTGCCCTCATGTTGTAAAGTGCTGCACAAACTGTTGGCGCTATATAAATCCTGTATAATAATAATAATATTTAAAAAAATATAATGTAGTAGTATTAATATAATATTAGAAGTAGTAGTATTGCTATTAATAGTATTATTAGTAGTAGTAATAATATTAATAATAGTAGCAGTAGTGAAAATATGATTATTGTGTTTATTAGTAGTACTAGTAACAGTATTAGGGCCGGTTCACACAGGGGGCGACACGAGGCGACACTACTTGGGAAGCCAAGTCGGATCCGACTTGTATCCGACTTAACAGCGCGACCTGGGGCGACTTACAAGTCGCCTCCAGGACAGGGAACTGTACAAGTGAGCTTTCACCCCTTGTGACATCATTCCTGTTCCTGTCTTCTTCCTTGTTCCTGTTTTTGACAGTCTTTCTGTGTCCAAAATGCTCTCTGTGCGTTACCTTATGTCAGCTGTCCTAACAGCTGGTTTGGCAGTACTGATGGAAGAGGAAGAAGAAGAAATGAAGCGGAGGAGGAGGATGGGAAGAAGACGTCGCTACTGGATCCATCCAATCATTGCCAATCGACATAACAGAGGGCAGTTCTGGGCTATGTATGAGAACTTGCGTAGGTTTGATGACAAGTTTTTCAAGTATACACGGATGTCGATCACAAGGCAAGTACATATGCTGTATGTCAGTGTCCACTTTCCACGTCACTTGCCACAAGTTGTGGATTGTCGATCTGCCACGTCCCTTGCCACATGTGCCATGTCACATGCCACGCAATGTGCCGCGCTTGGCACAAGACGTGCCACGAGACCTGCCACGGGTGCCACGGGAAGTGGCACGGGTGCCACGGGACCTGCCACGGGTGACCCGGGACCTGCCACGGGTGACACGGGACGTGCCACGGGTGACCCGGGAAGTGCCACGGGTGACACGGGACGTGCCACGGGTGCCACGGGACGTGCCACGGCACGTGCCACTGGTGCCACGGGACGTGCCACTGGTGCCACGGGACGTGCCACGGGTGCCACGGGACGTGCCACGGGTGACACGGGAAGTGCCACTGGTGCCACTGGTGCCACGGGATGTGCCACGGGACGTGCCACGGGTGACACGGGAAGTGCCACTGGTGCCACGGGTGCCACGGGACGTGCCACGGGACGTGCCACTGGTGCCACGGGACGTGCCACGGGTGCCACGGGACGTGCCACGGGTGACACGGGAAGTGCCACTGGTGCCACGGGTGCCACGGGACGTGCCACGGCACGTGCCACTGGTGCCACGGGACGTGCCACGGGTGCCACGGGACGTGCCACGGGTGACACGGGAAGTGCCACTGGTGCCACGGGTGCCACGGGACGTGCCACGGCACGTGCCACTGGTGCCACGGGACGTGCCACGGGTGACACGGGAAGTGCCACGGGTGCCACGGGACGTGCCAAGGCACGTGCCACTGGTGCCACGGGACGTGCCACGGGTGCCACGGGACGTGCCACGGGTGACACGGGAAGTGCCACTGGTGCCACGGGACGTGCCACGGCACGTGCCACTGGTGCCACGGGACGTGCCACTGGTGCCACGGGACGTGCCACGGGTGCCACGGGACGTGCCACGGGTGACACGGGAAGTGCCACTGGTGCCACGGGACGTGCCACGGGTGCCACGGGACGTGCCACGGGTGACACGGGAAGTGCCACTGGTGCCACGGGTGCCACGGGATGTGCCACGGGACGTGCCACGGGTGACACGGGAAGTGCCACGGGTGCCACGGGATGTGCCACGGGACGTGCCACGGGTGACACGGGAAGTGCCACGGGTGCCACGGGACGTGCCACGGGTGGCACGGGTGCCACGGGACGTGCCACGGGTGCCACGGGACGTGCCACGGGACGTGCCACGGGTGTCACATGACTTGGCACAGATGGGACATGACAAACCAGAAGTAGTGTGTTTGCTAGCAGTAATTGTTCACAAATATGTGGCCTTAAAGTCATGTTGCTAAAGCATTTTTCAAGAGTAAAATAGAGTAGTTTTCCCCTTCGACATTACCTGTCACAGGTGTCACACATTCCACACTTTGTGTATTGTCTACTTAACACATGACTTGCTACGTCACCTCACCCTAGCTAAATCCCTTCAATAGGTTGATTTATATTTGGCATATTGTTGATGCGATAATGTGTGTGTGTGTGTGTGTGTGTGTGTGTGTAGATACCAGTGGTTTATATTTATTATTTTCTAACATAGATGATTAACAAAATTTTTTTGGTTTGTTTTGATGAATTGCTTGGTCTGGTTGACATCCATCTTGAGCGACAGAACACAACATACAGGAAGAGTATCTCAGCCATTGAAAGACTAATTATTACATTAAGGTAAACTGTCTTTCTGGTGCGCAATACACTTTGCATCCTCACAGCTCAGCGCTACAATTAGCGTGGAGGAGCAGAGCAGGATAGCTGCTGAGTGTCAGCAGCTCTCACATCTTGGAGGGGATAGAAGAGACCCATTGATGTTTGATTATAATTTTTTGTGTGAAGGATCAGCAGATGAAGCTTTGCTCCAATGCTGCAGCCACCTAGGTAATTATTTTTGACCTAAAAAAACATAGCATGTAATTAAATGTAATATACTCAAACATACCACACATTAGCAAAACATAAACTTTTTTTAATATGAACAAAATTTTTGAAAAAAGCATCAACAAACAGTAACTTTTAAAGAAATAACATTAGCGCTTATTCTACGAAAAATCAAGACATTAGAAAAACTATAAATTGTGGTACGATGGACCAAAATTGTCACCTTCAGTGGAAGGAATGGGGGAAGGTGTGGGTTGGACACTTTCACGTGTGGCCATTGCAGGGGTAGGAAATGGATAGGGCATGGGGGGATTTGGGCTTTGTGTGTTGTTGCCATACTCATCGCAATATGGCCTATAACGTGGGGAATAGTAGGGGTGGGTTCTGGGTGGCGGGGGATTGTAATAGTTAGGGAAAGGTACAGATGGGGGTGGTGGTGGGGCAAACGCTGGAGAGGGGGCACTGGTGGCAGGCTGGTGGGCTATATTTGCCTCAAGCATATCTATAATGTTTTTCATAACATATGCCTGGCGCTCCTGCGGGATTTTTTTGAGCATTGCTGCCACCATAATACCAAATCCGTTTTCCGCACTCTCCATTTCACTCAACTTGCTATTCATCCGCTCCATCAGTGACGCAAAACGTTCCAAGTTGTTCTGCAGTCTAATCGGTCTTCCCGACCTTCCATGGAGAGCGGGACGGTCTGGTTCCTGTCTGCCCTCAGGTTCCTCGACCTCAGCCATGCTGAGATTGGCCGCCTGGGAATCCTCAACTGTTTCAATAGAGTTTAGGCCAGGACTCTGTATTAAGGACGGAGAAGGTGCCCCTTCCTCTCCGCTGGGAGCAGTGGCCGCCGCAGCACCTTGGGCCGATGTACCTGGCTGTTCCAGGTGCGGCATACTGGATTGTGTTCTGCATGAAAGATAGAATACAATTATTATAACCTTATCCAACTGTATAGTATCACTGTCCTAATATGAAAGATATTATCTTACGCTCTAAGATCCATGAACGGCCTCAGGAATTCCATCTCCTCCGCATGGATATAGGGTGCTACTCTTTTCCCCCCGGAACCACTTCGTTGGTTTAATATTTTTTTTAAGTAGCGATTGTAGCAATCGCGGAGCCCCTTCCACCTGGTTTGTAAGATGGTCACTGCAAAACATAAACAGGAACATAATCAATTCTTTTGTTTTTCAGATACCTTGCAACAGGTCATTCAATTGTAAGTCTACATTATGAGTTCATGGCTGGCAAGTCGACTATCAGCTATATCATCCGAGACACCTGCAAAGTTTTATGGGACGTGCTTAACACCATGGTGATGAAGAGGCCGACACCTGAAACATGGCGTGATATAGCAAATAAATTTTGGAGTAGGTGCAATTTTCCCAATTGCATTGGAGCTATCGATGGGAAGCATATACGTGTACAAAAGCCTGTGGGTAGCGGGAGTATGTACTTTAACTATAAAAAATATTGCTCCTTTGTACTGCTCGCCGTTACAGATTCCAACTACTGTTTCACATATGTAGACATTGGATCCTATGGAGGTAGCTGTGATGCAAGGATTTTTGGAAATTCATCCTTTGGTGAAAGACTACGGGAGAATCTACTTGGTATTCCTGAAAATTGCCCCCTTCCTGGCACATCTGAACCTGCGCTACCCTATGTGTTTGTTGCGGATGAGGCCTTTGCATTGGGTGAACACATGATGAGGCCTTACTCTAGTAGGAACCTGTCCACTCCTAAAAGGATTTTCAACTACCGGTTAACAAGGGCAAGAAGGGTGGTTGAATGTAGTTTTGGAATTCTAGCCAATAAATGGCGCTTTCTACATACTACAATAAGCTTAAACATTGAAAATGCTATAACTGCTGTAAAAGCAGCATGCGTGCTGCACAATTTTGTCAGAGTCAGGGACGGATATTGTTTTGAGGATTCTCTACAACACGACATGGAAAGTGCACGCATCAGTGCTACAAGGGGATCCACTGATGGTGCCACAGTGCGCGATCAATTTACATCCTATTTCAATTCACCGGATGGTGAATTGCCGTGGCAGATGGACGCCATTTCATAATCAAATTCATAAATATTTTTACACAAATGTTTTGATTTCATATCAAGTATCTTTTTGGGAATTTTTGAGTACGGTTGTTAACATGTGCTGATATGGATTATTGTTTTGTAATTAAAGTTGTCTGATATGTTTTTTGTTATTTGTTATTATATGTTCAATAAATTTAATATGTTAAAATTAGGTTGGAATTACTTTTGATGTGGTTATATTGTTCAATCATTATTCTAATAAAATTATCATAGTGCTACTCATCAGTGATAGACTTCCCAATGTTGCTCCGTAATCTTGCCCTAGAGTTAATAGGCACCATTATGAACCCCAAGTGCCATGTGACCTGTAATGAGCGCCATGTAAAATGTTACATGTGGCAGGTCCCGTGGCACCCGTGGCAGGTCCCGTGGCACCCGTGGCACGTCACGTGGCACCCGTGGCACGTCCCGTGGCACCCGTGGCACGTCACGTGTCACCCGTGGCACGTTCCGTGGCACCCGTGGCAGGTCACGTGTCACCCGTGGCACGTTCCGTGGCACCCGTGGCACGTCACGTGTCACCCGTGGCACGTTCCGTGGCACCCGTGGCACGTCACGTGGCACCCGTGGCAGGTCCCGTGGCACCCGTGGCAGGTCCCGTGGCACCCGTGGCACGTCACGTGTCACCCGTGGCACGTTCCGTGGCACCCGTGGCAGGTCACGTGTCACCCGTGGCACGTTCCGTGGCACCCGTGGCACGTCACGTGTCACCCGTGGCACGTTCCGTGGCACCCGTGGCACGTCACGTGGCACCCGTGGCAGGTCCCGTGGCACCCGTGGCAGGTCCCGTGGCACCCGTGGCAGGTCCCGTGGCACCCGTGGCACGTCACGTGGCACCCGTGGCACGTCACGTGGCACCCGTGGCAGGTCCCGTGGCACCCGTGGCAGGTCCCGTGGCACCCGTGGCAGGTCCCGTGGCACCCGTGGCACGTCCCGTGGCACCCGTGGCACGTCACGTGGCACCCGTGGCACGTCACGTGGCACCCGTGGCAGGTCCCGTGGCACCCGTGGCAGGTCCCGTGGCACCCGTGGCACGTCACGTGGCACCCGTGGCACGTCACGTGGCACCCGTGGCAGGTCCCGTGGCACCCGTGGCAGGTCCCGTGGCACCCGTGGCACGTCACGTGGCACCCGTGGCAGGTCCCGTGGCACCCGTGGCACGTCACGTGGCACCCGTGGCAGGTCCCGTGGCACCCGTGGCACGTCACGTGGCACCCGTGGCACGTCACGTGGCACCCGTGGCAGGTCCCGTGTCACCCGTGGCAGGTCCCGTGGCACCCGTGGCACGTCACGTGTCACCCGTGGCACGTTCCGTGGCACCCGTGGCACGTCACGTGGCACCCGTGGCAGGTCCCGTGGCACGTCCCGTGGCACCCGTGGAAGGTCCCGTGGCACGTCCCGTGGCAGCCGTGGCAGGTCACGTGGCAGCCGTGGCACGTCACGTGGCACATCAATTTGGTATTGAAACAATGCTTTTTTGAAGCAAAAACGTGGGGAATACAGTTCAGACACTATTAGAACAGTCAATTCATCTAATGTTCATGTAATTGGAGCTTTTGTTGCTCTGGTGTGATATTTTTGATGGCAGGGGGATCTAGGGAGAGGAACCAAGGACTGTTGTGAAAGGGGGCATTTATGCACCGATTCCCTGTGCAAAAGAAGACCTACAAGACCTAAATTGAACTACAAGAATCATGCATAGTGAAGGAGAAAAGAAATATAAACTTACTTTTTGCAGAGCGGTCGGCCTGTGACAAGACATCCCAGTCTTCGAAAGAGAGTCTGCAGATTTCCAGCCAGGCACTCTCTCTCTTTTGGATTAGCTGGTACGCTTTGTCTGTCTTTGCGTACAGACATCTTCTCTCCCTCACAAGACGTATGAGGGACTCATTGTCCACTGGTTCTCTCCTGTTCATTGCAGACATTTTGCAGGACTGAGCTCTTGGTCTTTGTGAGTTGAAGATGGTCTGTGTGAGTTGAAGATAAGGGGGAAAACGAAACTAATGTGTATGGAAAGGAGGGGCTGCCTGCAGTGGGGGCTGGGTGACTTCCTGTCAAGTAGCTTGCAAGTAGCCTACAGATGAACAGGAGAGGCGACTTACATTGCCATGAATGGGTACAAGTCGCCTAGAAGTCGTTTCCAAGTAGTACAGGAACCTTTTTTAAAAGTCGGAGCTACTGCAGTAGCGTATATTAAGACAGCTCCATTGACTATCATTGGTTTTAATGCAGCGCGACCTCGAGGCGACTTGGGGCGACCTAGACCGACCTGAAGTCGGATCGCAGTCGCCCGCAGTGTGAACCGGCCCTTAATGTTATTAGTATTAATAATAATCCTAAAATTCATACTAATCATAATAATAATATTTGTTAAAAAATAACGATATTATTTTATTTATTAATTGATGCAAAAAACACAAACTAAAAAAATGTATAATGGATCAATAAATTAATTACAAATATGTTTTATTTATTTTTTTGTTTGTGGTTTGCAATGATTAATACATAAAATGTTATTTTTTATTATATTATTATCATAATATTATTGTTGTTGTTGATAATAAAAAAATATTATAGTAGAATAACATTAGTAATACTATTATTGCTGTTATATTAGGTATTATTTCCCTATATCTGGGGCTAAGTCAAGTTATTAGTAATTAGAAGTATTAGTATTAGATATAGTAATTATAACAATGGAAGTGTGAATGATCATTTATGTGTATTTTTTACACCAGAACTACCTGACTCCACCCACTGATAAGACATGGAAATTCAGCATTACCTAATACAAGGAATCTGCATTTAAAGGGAACCTGAACACACAAAAATGGAAGCTGCCATTGCAGATTTCCATCTTCACAGATGCAGATTCCTGGTCTTTAGACAGCAAAGCCTGCAGCTTTAACACAAAACATGTCAGCAGCAGCATTGGTATTTCTACCATACACTGTACAATCTGATTCTGATTGCACAATCTCTTTTAGATCTACCATCAACTATGTAGAGCATGGGCCTGTCCGATTGCATAAACATTGAATGAATTTCTTAGGTTTGTCCTTCTATTATGTAGTTTTGGTAACTCTACGGGACCTTGTACAGAGATTGCACAATCTGATTGTATAGTGTATGTCCAGCTTCATACGTTCCCTTTAAATACTATGAATACTGATTCTAGAAATATTAATATTATACATACTAATATTATAAATACTAATACTGTAAATATTATTCTGATTAATTCCAATACTATAATTACTAGTATAAATATTAAAAATATCAAAACTATGAATAATAATTATATTATATATAAGATTAATTACCAACATCATATATATTAATATTAAAAATACCCATACTCCTCATGCGGGGCACCAAAAAATAAAAAATAAAATACCCATACTATGAATACAAAGCAGATGAACACTAATACTATAAATAGTAATATTAGAAATACTAATACTATAAATAGCACTATAAATATTCATCTGGAGACTTCCAATACTATATTTATTAGTAAAAAAATATTATTATTATATATATATCAAAATTATGGATACTAATAATATAAGCACTAATACCATAAATATTAATATTATAAACACTAATACTAGAAATATCAATAAAATGGCCAGTATTGTGAATATTAATATTAAAAATACCAATACTATGAATAATAATTATATGAACACTAATACTATAAATACTAATACTAGAAATAAGAATATAATAATCAGTATTATGAATATTAATATTGAAAATACCCATATTATGAATAATAATTATATGAACACTAATATTATAAATACTAATATTATAAATACTAAAACTATAAATAGTGCTTTAAATATTCATTTGATGAACACCAATACTGTATTTACTAGTATAAAAAATATTATGATTACTAATAATATGAACACTATTATTATAGATACTAATATTAGAAAGATAAATATTAGAAATACTAAGATAAATAATAATATTAGAAAAATTAATACTATAAATAATAATATAAATACTAATATTATAAATGCTAATATTAGAAAGGTAAATATTATAAATACTAATATAAATAATAATATTAGAAAAATGAATACTATAAAAAATACTATAAATAATAATAATATTAAAAAACTGAATACGATAAAAAATATTATTAAATACTAATATTAGAATGATAAATATTATAAATACTTATATAAATATTAGAAAAAATGAATACTATAAATAATAATATAAAAACACTAATATTAGAAATGCTAATATAAAGATAAATATTCTAAATACTAATATAAATAATAATATTAGAAAAATTAATACTATAAATAGTAATATAAATACTAATATTATAAATGCTAAGATTAGAAAGATAAATATTCTAAATACTAATATAAATAATAATATTAGAAAAATAAATACTATAAATAGTAATTTAAATACCAATATTATAAATGCTAAGATTAGAAAGATAAATATTCTAAATACTAATATGAATAATAATATTAGAAAAATGAATACTATAAATAGTAATATAAATACCAATATTATAAATGATAGGATTAGAAAGATAAATATTATAAATACTAATATAAATAATAATATTAGAAAAATAAATACTATAAATAGTAATATAAATGCCAATATTATAAATTATAGGATTAGAAAGATAAATATTATAAATATTAATATGAATAATAATATTAGAAAAATTAATACTATAAATAGTAATATAAATACCAATATTACAAATGCTAAAATTAGAAGGATAAATACTAATATAAATAATAATATTAGAAAAATTAATACTATAAATACCAATATTATAAATACTAAGATTAGAAAGATAAATACTAATATAAATAATAATATTAGAAAAATTAATACTATAAATAGTAATATAAATACCAATATTGTAAATGCTAAGATTAGAAAGATAAATATTATAAATACTAATATAAATAATAATATTAGAAAAATAAATACTATAAATAGTAATATAAATGCCAATATTACAAATGCTAAAATTAGAAAGATAAATACTAATATAAATAATAATATTAGAAAAATGAATACTATAAATAGTAATATTAGAAATGCTAATAACGCAGATATAGATATAGATATTCTGATCGGCACACATAACACGCCGCTAACGTGTGTTTATGTAACTCGATTGAAAAGCGATAGGTGAAATGCGGTAACTCCCAGCAACCAATCGACAACCATTTCTCATTCATAGTGCCCTAATTAAAGAAAAGCTAACATGCGATTGGTCGATGGGTGTTTTGGCTCTTTGGAGTTCAGTAATGATCCGATGCCATGCAGGAAATGATAGAAATCTTGGGGATGGAATTGGTGATATGATTGGTGGAAAGGTGGCTCCAGGTCACGCCTGCGAGGAGCGGCGGTGGGGCGGAGCGGGCAGGTGTTGGGGCGGGGATTTTGAGGGGGGGGGGGTCGCAGCATTTTTGCCCCCCATGTAGAAGAAATGCTGAGCCCATCCAATGGGCCTGTACTGGGGGGGGGGGGTAGGGAGGCCTAGGAGACAAGGTACATCCATCCGGTCCAGTATTGGGGGGGGGGGGTGGTGTATATATATATACATATATATATATATATATATATATATATATATATATATATGGGGTGGGGGGGTGGGTGTCCACGCCATGACCTACCTCCACAATGAAGGTCCTCTCCTCCCCGAACACGGAGCCCACCAGGAAGTGCAGAACACAGGTCCGGAGACACAGCCGCAGCACATCACCTCGTCCTCTCCGGGGGACAGTCCCGGCCATCACGGAGCTCTGCGGGCGGCACCTACATGGGCTTCATGGCGGCACACCCAGAGCGAGGAAGGCACGGCCCCCCCCTGCCAGTAGGGGGCGCCTGTGTGTGTGGGGGGAGGGGGTGGAGGACGGGGTGAGGGGGGGGCCGCTATCCTGAACACATCCGAGTCCGGGAGAGAAGAGCGGCGGGCGGGCGGCCAGGTGAGGGGCCCATCCCCGGGACAATGATCGGGGAGGGGGAGGGGTCACATTACATCCCTCCCTCCCTCCTTCCCTGTACTACACACGGGAGGATGGAGGAGCCTTAGTAACAGAAGAGGAGTCACTGTGCGCCGGCCAATGGGAGGATGAGGGGGCGGGGCCACCGGAGGGATGCAGGAGAAGAGGAGAGGAGGATACCCGGCCTGGACCACTGGAGGAGGGGGGGGGGGGGGTCATCCTTATCCCGGGGTGGGGACACCGACATGGAGCAGTCCTGACTGGGAAGGATGAGGATGACAGCCTGCACCCCTCTGCTGCTGGACCACTGGAAAGGGAGCTGTCACTACTGATCTGGTTTTAAAGGAGAATGCTGTCAGGCTGTCATCCTGATCCTTGGGGGGTGATGGGGAGTCACTGACCTGGAGTAGTACTAATGTCTGGATGACTTGAAGGATGAGAATGACAGCCTGCATTGCTCTGCTGATCTGGTTTAAAAGTGAATGCTTCAAAGCTGTCATCCTGATCCCTGATGTGAGATGGGTAGTCACTGACCTGGAGCAGGCTTGATGTCTGGATGACTTGAAGGATGAGGATGACAGTCTGCATTCCTCTGCTGCTGGACCACTGGAGTAGGGGAGCTGTTACTTCTGATCTGGTTTTAAAGGTGAATGCTGCAAGGCTGTCATCCTTATCCCTGGGGTGAGATGGGTAGTCACTGACTCTAGGCAGTTGTAGTGTCAGAGACTGGGAAGGATGAGGATGACAGCCTGTATCATTATGCTTCTGGACCACTGGAGGGGGGGGGGGGGCAGTGGACCTGGCACTGCTGCAAAGCTGTTGTCCTGATCCTTGGGCTTAGATGGGAAGACACTGACCTGGGGCAGTTCTGCTTCACTAGGAAGGATGAGGATGACAGCCTGCATCCCTCTGCTGCTGGACCACTGGAGGAGGGGAGCTGTCACTGCTACAAAGCTGTCATCCTGATCCCTGGGGTGAGATGGGGAGTCACTGACCTGGAGCAGTCTAGATATCTGGATAACTTTAAAAGTCAAAGACTGGGAAGGATGAGGATGACAGCCTGTATCCCATGCTGCTGGACGACTGGAGCTGTCAATGCTGATCTAGTTTTAAAGGTGAATGCTGAAGGGCTGTCATCCTCATCCCTGGGCTGAGATGAGGAGACACTGATCGGGAGCAGTCCTAGTGTCAGGCACTAGGAAGGATGAGGATGACAGCCTGCATCCTTCTGCTACTGGACTTCCAGAGGGGAGCTGTCACTCCTGCAACGCTGCCACCCTGATCCTTGGGGTGAGATGGGAAGTCATGTAGCAGGAGCAGTCCTGGTGTCTGGATGACTTGAAAGATGAGGATGACAGCCTGCATTCCCCTGCAGCTGGACCACCAGAGTAGGGGGAGTGGAGCGGGCACTGCTGCAAAGCTGTCATCCTGATCCTTGGGCTGGGGAGACTCAAGTGTCAGAATGACTTGAAGGGTCAGACACTAGGAAGGATGAGGATGAAAGTCTGGATCCCATACTGCTGGACCACTAGAGGGCAGAGAGGGGACCTGTCCCCAATGATCTGGTTTTCAAAGTGAATGCTGCAAGGCTGTCATCCTCATCCCTGGGGTGAGATGAAGAGTCACTGACCTGGAGCAGTCTTAGTGTCAGACACTAGGAAGGATGAGGATGACAGCCTACATCCCTCTGCTGCTGGACCACTAAAGGAGGGAAAGAAAAGCTGTCATTCTCATCCTTGGGTTAGAGGATCAGGCAGTGGAGCAGCCCTGGTGCCAAAATGACTTAAATGTTTGGGATGAGGATGACAGCCTACATCCCTCTGCTGATAGACCACTTGAGCAGGAAGAGGGGACCTGGCATTGCTGCAAGGCTCTCATGCTGATCCTTGAGGTTAGATGGGGAGACACTGACCTGGAGCAGTCCTTGTGTCCAACAGGAAGGATGAGGATGGCAGCCTGCATTCTTCTGCTGCTGGACAACTAGAAGGGGGGCTGTCATTGCTGCAAGGCTGTCATCCTCACCCCTAGGCTTAAATGACATGGAGCAATTCTGGTGTCTGGATGACCTGAATGATTAGGGACTAGAAAGGATGAGGATGACAGCCGGAATCTCTCTGCTGCTGAACCATCAGAGGAGGGAGACTGGAGCTGTTATGGCTGATCTGATTTTAAAGGTGAATGCTCCAAGGCCATCATCCTCATCCCTGGAGTTAGATGGGGACACCTTGACATGGAGCAATCCTGGTGTCAGGGACTAGGAAGGATAAGGATGACCGCCTACATCCCTCTGCTGCTGGGACACTAAAGGGGGGCTATCGCTGCTGCAAGGCTGTCACCCTGATCCTTGAGGTGAGGTTGGGACTCATAGACATGGAGCAGTCCCAGATTCTGGATGACTTGAAGGGTCAGAGACTAGGAAGGATGAGGATGACAGCCTGCATCCCTCCTGGTCCACTAGAGGGGTGCTATCACTGCTGCCAGGCTGTCATCCTGATCCTTGGGGTGAGATGGGGAGTCATTTACTTGGAGCAGTTCTGGTGTGTGAATGAGTTGAAGGGTTATAGACTAGGGAGGATGAGGATGACAGCCTGCATCCTTCTACTGCTGGACCACTAGAGAAGGAGAAATGTCACTGTTACCGGGCTGTCATCATGAGCCATGGGCTTAGATGGGAAGTCCCTGACCCGGAGACGTCCTGGTGTCAGACTCTAATGCCGTACACGCGACCGGACTTCCCGACGGGCTTTTTGAACGAGCTGACTTGCGTACACACAAACGGACTTTCAAAATTAATGGACTTGCCCGTCTGTTCATTTTGAAGATGACGCCAGGTACAACGGGACTAGAAAGGGAAGTCAATCTCGCAGCTTTCGGTATGGATTTTAAGGGGAACCCCCACACCAAAAAAACAGAGTGGGACCCCCCCAATATCTATACCCCTATACGAGCATGCAGCCCGGCTGGTCAGGAAAGGGGGTGGGGACGAGAAGAAGAAGAAGATCTGTCCTACAGCATATAATTCTCACTCCCTCATATCCAAGAAATCAGCATGATCTGCGGTCCAGGACAAACCCCCCCAGTATCCATGTCACCAGTGAGATGTGTCCTCCAGCACTCACACCTCACTTCCAAGTATCCATGAAATCAGTCAAATGTACACTACAGCATATAATCCTCACTCTCCATTATCCGTGAAATCAGCAAGATCGGCACTCCAGGACAAACCTCCTCAATATCCATTTCACCAAGGAAAAGCTGATCCACAGCGCACACACCTCACTCCCCAGTATCCATTTCACCAATGAGATGTGTCCTACAGCATATAATCCTCACTCTCCAGCAGTGGCGTTGCTATGTCTACAAAAGATCTAGGGCTAGAGCCCATAGCAGTGTAGTAAAGAAAGTCATACGCTTGGGCGGGCATACACACGTACATACATATACAGTAATATGTGTGTGTGTGTATATCCCCAGAGAGCCCCCCACTTACATCAAGGTCACTAGAGAGCTTCCCCCTTATATCAGGGTCCCCAGAGACCCCCCTTACATCAGGGTCCCCAGAGAGCCCCCCCTTACATCAGGGTCCCCAGAGAGCCCCCCCTTACATCAGGGTCCCCAGGGAGCCCCCCTTACATCAGGGTCCCCAGAGAGCCTCCCTCTTGCATCGGGTCACCAGAGAGCCCCTCTTGCATCAGGATCCCCAGAGAGCCTCCCCCTAGCATCAGGGTCCCCAGAGAGTCTCCCCCTTGCATCAGGGTCCCCAAAGAGCCTCCCCCTTGCATCAGGGTCCCCAAAGAGCCTCCCCCTTGCATCAGGGTCCCCAGAGAGCCTCCCACTTGCATCAGGGTCCCCAGAGAGCCCCCCTTACATCAGGGTCCCCAGAGAGCCTCCCCCTTAAAATCAGGGTCCCCAGAGATCCTCCCCCTTGCATCAGGGTCCCCAGAGAACCTCCCCTCCCCTGCAGAGACTCAGGTCTATGGGCCCCAGATTCGGGGCTATAGCCCCAAAAGCCACCCCCTAGCGACGCCACTGCTCTCCAGTATCCAAGGAATCAGCAGGATCTGCGCTCCAGGACCAACCTCCCCAGTATCCAATTCACCAGCGAGACTGTCCTACAGCACACACACTTCACCACCTAGTATCCATTTCACCACAACACATACACCTCACTCCTCAGTATCCATTTCACCAATGAGATCTGTCCCACAGCATATAATCCCCACTCCCTAATATCCAAGAAATCAGCATTATCTGCCGTCCAGGACAAACGTCCCTATTATCCATTTCACCAGTGAGATCTGTCCTACAGCCAGGGCTTTTTTTCTCAGTGAAAAGGTGCAGGTACTTCCCCCTTTTAAGTCACCCCTTGTCTCCGCCCCCTACCCACCTCTGAGCACGGTCCCTTGGTTCCACCCCATACCTACTGTCCAATACTGCCCCTTTTAGAGAATACAGAACCAAGTATAATTTTGTGGTGTTAAGGTATGTATATGGAATTTGCTAATGATAACAAAGAAAGGCAGTAAAATGAATCCCCTGCAGCCGGCAACAATAGATCCCCCCCAAGAACAGCAGAACCCCCCACAACATTATACCCCCAAGAAACACTAGATCAACCCCAGCAACAAAAGACCCTACCAGGAGCAATAGATCTCCCAGCAGCCAGCATCAATGGACCCTACAGCACACCCTAGCACCCCTTGCCATTGCATACATTCAGTGCTGGAGGTGCCGGAACTGCGTTCCCCCCGCGTTCCTGCTGAAAAAAAGCCTTGCCTACAGCATATAATCCTCACTCCCCAGTATCCATTTCACCAGCTAGATCTGTCCTACAGTACACATATCTTGATCTCCAGTATCCATTTCACCAATGAGATGTGTCCTACAGCGCACACACCTCACTACCTAGTATCAATTTCACCACAACACATACACCTTATGCCGCGTACACACGATCGTAATTTCGGCCAGCAAAAGATCGATGAGAGCTTTTCATCGGAAAATGCGACCGTGTGTATGCTCCATCAGAATTTAGCTGGCCGAATTTCCGCCAGCAAAAGATTGAGAGCATGTTCTCAACTCCCTATCGGAAATTCCGATCGTGTGTATGCAATTCCGACACGCAAAAACTCACGCATGCTCAGATTCAACTACGAGATGGAAGCTATTGGCTACTGGCTATTAAACTTCTAGTCCTGTCTTGCGTGTTGTATGTCACCGCGTCAGTATTAAAGTGGTTGTATAGTCTTTTTTATAACTTTAGGAGATATTCCCCTCGCAATGCACCGCTGACTGCAGCGGCGCATGCGCACAGGGGATTCTCGGCTGAAAGTCCGGCAGACGCCAGACCCTGCCGGAAAGAAATCTCCCGTGCGCATACGCGGGAGTGACGATATGGCGGCTCCGGCCACTCACAGCGCCGGAGCCGCGATACCCAGAAGACACGCCGAGGGAACATGTCAGCTCCCTCGGCGTGGATCAGGCGAGATGTCGGGGCCTCGTTCTAAGGTAAGTATTTCATAATGAGCTAGTATGCAGTGCATACTAGCTCATTATACCTTTTCCCTTGCAGGTCAGAAAAAAAAAACCTCAGTGGGTATACAACTGCTTTCATGTTGCTATTAAAATCCTCAACAAGCAATGTTTAAGCTTTGACTGCAAATGATGTATTTTATATACCATGGCAGTCGCTCTACTAAATAGCCAGTAAGTGACATATAGGGTACGTCGGGGCTGTCAAGAGCTTAAAAGAAGCTTATGGCTCCAATAACAGTGGAAGATTTTAGATCCCTATTAAAAGAAAAGAAGGTTGACCGCACTCCGGGCGATGTACCAGATAAAACGTCTTTTTACGTTTATTGAGATATTCGCATAAAGAATTACATGAATCACAGCTCCAACTTACGGACAAAAATAGTCAACGCGTTTCACACAATAAACTGTGCTTATAGTCAATTAAGCACAGTTTATTGCGTGAAACTCATTGACTATTTTTGTCCGTATGTTGGAGTTGTGATTCATGTAATTTCTAATATGAAGATCTCATTAAACCTAAGACGTTTTATATGGTACATCACCTGGAGTGCGGTCAACCTTCTTTCCTTTTCACCCGGATACCGTGGTCACAGATCGGACCAGCGCCTGCTGATGTCTAGAGCGGCAGATAGTTTATACACTCACCTGGGGTGGTTCACCTGTTGCTTGCTTTAGATCCCCATTAGGCACCCTTCCTTTAAATTCCTGATATCTCAGCAAAGGAAACCTGTCCACCGCTTGTGCAGTGGCGGTGGCGTATCCATAGTGCAGAACAGGAAAGTTAAAGTTCACACACCTGGAAGTGAATTTCAATGACCTACAAAACTCCCACAATGCTGCCCACCCCCCTGCAGTGCCCTCTAGCCTACTGCAGAGCCTCCAGTCAATCCAACAGTGTCCCACAGTGCCTCCCAGCCTCAGCTACCCCCAGCCCCCTCCAGGTACCTCCTCCTCTAAAGGGCCACAAAGTCTGCTGCAAAGTCCCCCAACCCCCTAAAGAATCCCCATTCCTGCAAAGTGACACCCATCCCCCTCCAGCATTTCAGTACATATTTTGCATTCACATGCTTTTATTGTGTGATTATAAACTTTTTTTTATTATTGTGGCATGGAAGGTTTTGGAAGAGTTTACCAGGTCCTAGTGTCAATCACGTTCAGAATCACTGAATTACTGTGTGTAAAAGCATATTATTGAATATGTTGAAAAAAATGCATACAGTACCTAAGCAGCAATGGTGTATAAAATTTCTACATTCAGATTCATATAGGACAGATGAAAATTTTTCACTTCATAACATTTTGATCTTTAAGATATATCTGTAGATACAAATATATTCATGTAAGATGGACTGTAGCTGATAACTGCTGTGGAACATCTTCCATTATTGCTGCTGCATTATACTTCTGCAGTGTGGACAGTGTTAGACTGAATATTCATTAATGCAGAAATGCAGCAGTCATCTTTAAAGAGACCACTTTGCAGTGCTCATTTATGGAGTGTCTACAGTGCAGGGGGCAGCCATCTTGGTTGGGTTTGGAGGACGGTCATTGGCTGATGCAACAGAGCAAGGAAAATTGGGGGTTGGAGGCTTCTGAGAAAAGGAAAGAGGACAGTCTTAAAATTGGAGCGGTAATAAAAAAGACTGAGCTGCTGACTAAACTGAAGTCTGCTAAAGCTGACCACAATCGGGTGGGACCTGAGAGATGCAAAGAAACTGCTCATTGTGCAAGATCTTGCTTCAGAAACTGGAAACCTTCCCCCTGGGAGGGTGTGATCAGACTGCACTAGAGAGCACCCCCACCACTTGGAAGGAAGGGAAAAGGGACTGTCTCAACAGGATTGCAAGAGAGAGATCACAGCAACTTCTATCCCTGTCTGACTTGAACGTGATTTTTACTGAATCAGACCACATGTCAAGAGACCAAGAAGAGGGCCCCCTGGGTCTGGTAAGAGATTAAAATCTTATGCCCTGTACACACGATTGGAATTTTGGTCGGAAAAAGCTCTAAGGGTTTTCCCAACGGAATTCCAACGGGATTTCGCTCAAGCTGTCTTGCATACACACGATCACACCAAATTCCGATCGTCAAGAACGCGGTGACGTACAACACGTACGACGGGACTAGAAAAAGGAAGTTCAATAGCCAGCAGCCAATAGCTTCCATCTCGTAGCTGAATATGAGCATGCGTGAGTTTTTGCACGTCGGAATTGCATACACACGATTGGAATTTCCTGCTCTCAATCAGAACCTGCTCTCAATCTTTTGCTGGCTGAAATTCGGCCAGCAAAATTCCGATGGAGCATACACACGGTCGCATTTTCCGATGAAAAGCTCTCATCGGTCTTTTGCTGGCTGAAATTCCACCATGTGTACGCGGCATTAGGAGAGAACCAGGCTGTTTGGATGCAAGGTGGGGAGAGCGTAATCCCACCTGGGTGACCATATTTTAAGAAAGTTAGAGTGGGAATCATGTAAGATGCTAGACATGTTTTCATTAATCATAAGGTTGATCAGAATGCTCTTCACCATGCCAAACTAAACAGAGAGTTTCTTCCAAGCTCTGGCTATCGCCCATTTGGCAGCTATGACCAAGTAGGACACCAGCTTTTGTTGGTATGAGAATAATCCCTGGATCGAGCAGTACAGAAAAGCAATTTTGGTATCTCTGTGGATGGGTATATGGAACAAGGAATAGAAGA
The DNA here is from genome assembly GCF_037356315.1 of Lithobates pipiens. Taxonomy (NCBI): domain Eukaryota; kingdom Metazoa; phylum Chordata; class Amphibia; order Anura; family Ranidae; genus Lithobates; species Lithobates pipiens. Next base: position 28,848,378 of record NW_027507789.1, read on the forward strand.
ACCCGAACACCCTGGACCAGAACCCCGTGAGACGGGGACAGGACCACCAAACGTGTACGACATCCCCTCGTTGGCCACAACCTCTTGAAGCACCGGTCACTTGTGGTCTTTTTTTTTTCCCTGGTGACCAAGAAACCTAAGAAACCAGTCTGAAACCAATAAACTGAACAAAACTCTGAGTTCTTGCTCTTTGTACGTCACCACTGGTCTTTGTGTGCTTTATCAAATAAGCCTGATGGTGGATACATATGATGGATCCTACAAACAATTTGTTAATGCTATTAGCTGCTATTGATTTCCGGTGAGTAACCATATTTGGAGTGCTCATGCTGGCCTTCATCTCCAGTGACTCAGACCCTACTGATACCAGTTAGACCTCATCTGTTTTAAAATGTCATTTTCCAGGAAGAATTTCATATGCAACACATATGTTGCTGTTTTATTAAGCGTTATTGCGTGAAGACGAATCACATAACCAATAATGAGTCATACACTTACAAAAAAGTATGCCACTTTCCAAAGGAATCGCTCACAGCACATTCGAAAAGGTGTATTAAAACCCTCAATGCACTGTATTGCAATGTTTATGTGTCTTGCTATATATTCTTAAAGTGTATGCATAGCCAAAATTTGTCCTTTCAGTTTTGGACGGGGTTAGAGCTGACTTGCGGTCAGGAGGTGGGGGCCTTAAAAATGGGTGGCCAAGCATTGTTTTTTAGCACACGCAACCAAGGCCAAAGATGCAAAGGCAGTTGGGGGTATACACATGTCACAGCAAAAATTATCCTCTTGTCACGTTCTGCAGGCAGTACCGCTGCTGAACGCAACCCATTCAAGCAAAAGAGGCTACAAGGCAGACACACTGCAACCGCGGGTAATGCATGTGGTTGTAGCATGCTGGTGTGGCATTTACAGGCATTAAGACAGCCAGTGAGTGAGGAGACATCGTATCATCTTCTCGTCACCTTCCAAACACCTCTGAACAGGGCTGGTGCAAGGATTTTTGACACCCTAGGCAAAACTTAATTTTGCCGCACCCCTTTGGCTCCACCCCTGATGCCACCCCCTTTGTCCTGCCCATGTATACCCCACCTTTTTAATGAGGCACCAATCAATGCAGCCCACCAGCACCCATCAAATGCAGCCTTACTAGTGCCCATCAAATTCAGCCTCACCAGCGCCCATCAAATTCAGCCTCACCAGTGCCCATCAAATGCAGCCTACAAGCACCCATCAATGCAGCCTTACCAGAACCCATCAATGCAGCCTCACCAGCACCCATCAATGCAGCCTTAACAGAACCCATCAATGCAGCCTTAACAGAACCCATCAATGCAGCCTTACCAGAATCCATCAATGCAGCCTTACCAGTGTCAGGTCACCTAGTGGCCAGGTGACAGATGCACACCGTAGGGATCAGGAGTGCACCAAAAGGTTGTGGACCCTACGGCTGACTGCTTCTGATGGGGGTCAAGGTGATAAGGAAGGCAGGGCCACCAGAACACCAGGACGGATCCCACTGGGGTTAAAGCGTAAGATTCCCTGGGGCGCGGAGTCTAAGTGTCAGCAGGTGTTCACCAGAGCCTCTAGTGGTGAGGATGGACTGGGCTGCAACTGGCTCTAGGTCGCGACCCCCAGGGTCCCCCAGCTCACACCTACAGTAGGCAACAGGAGGATAGGGATAGTGAGGGATAAAGCCAAGGTCGGGCCACAAGCAGACAAGAATAGTCAGGGACACGCCAAAAGGTCAGGATCACAGGAAACAGGGATAGTCAAGGACAAGCCAAAGTCGGTAACGGAACAACAGAAGAGCACACGGCAGGTAACAGGAAGCCAAACACACAAAGGTTGATCAGCAGGGTTGGCCTGCAGTGCACAGGTTAATATAGAGTTCTCTGATAGGAGCTAGGGTGGAGCCATGCCAGGGGATGGATTATAAAAGCAGTCAGGTGAGGGTCGGTGGGTTTCTAGAGATGAACACATGGAAACAGGTAAGCAGATGAACTCTATTGCATAACCATGACAACCAGTGCCCATCAATGCAGCCTTAACAGCACCCATCAAATGCAGCCTCACCAGTGCCCATCAAATTCAGCCTCACCAGCGCCCATCAATGCAGCCTTACCAGCGCACATCAATGCAGCCTTACCAGCGCACATCAATGCAGCCTACCATTGGTCATCAATGCAGCCTTATCAGAACCCATCAATGCAGCCTTACCAGCGCCCATCAATACAGCCTTAACAGCACCCATCAAATGCAGCCTCACCAGCGCTCATCAATGCAGCCTTACCAGCGCCCATCAATGCAGCCTACCATTGGTCATCAATGCAGCCTTATCAGAACCCATCAATGCAGCCTTACCAGCGCCCATCAATACAGCCTTAACAGCACCCATCAAACGCAGCCTCACCAGTGCCCATCATATGCAGCCTCACCCGCGCCCATCAATGCAGCCTTACCAGCGCCCATCAATGCAGCCTTACCAGCGCACATCAATGCAGCCTACCATTGGTCATCAATGCAGCCTTATCAGAACCCATCAATGCAGCCTTACCAGCGCCCATCAATACAGCCTCACCAGCACCCATCAATGTAGCCTACTAGTGCTCATCAATGAATGTTTGCTTGCTTCCATTCATTCGGGAGTCGGGACACAGATACAGTCCTCTGCCGCCACTGTGCCTCTGACACTATGTGTGAACAGAGCGATGGGTGCCTGCTGATGGTGAGATTTAGTTGCTTATTGCAGAGAGAGAAGAGAGTAGGAACACCAGTGGCTGGGCACCCCTAGGCAGCAGTGAGCCCTAGGCGGCTTCCTAGTTTGCCTAGTGTTAGCACCGGCCCTGCCTCTGGAAAGCATTCCATCTCTGACTGCTTTTAGGCTCCATTCACACTTGTAGGACTCCAAAGTTTGCGTTGACTTTGGGGTGAAACTTTGACGCAACTTTGTGAATCAGAATGTAAGAGTGCCATCCAATGTTAACAAATCATATCACAGTGAAAAATAATCCATAATCAAATTAAGAAAATAAAATGAATAACATTGAAATGAATAAAATGCATGAATTCATAAATCCTTCAAAAGAAACTTTCATATCATGATCTTCCAGTGCAACTTCAAATTTTCAGTTGAGCAATATAAAGTGGCAAGTGCTGAAAGAACAACGATCTGTGCGGTCCGTGCTCCCCTCGTGTGCGCTCTCTCACCAGATAACTACGACTCCCATGAAAGACGTCATCAGCGCTTGACAAAGGATGGCTGGGTTCTGTAGTTCCACGGGCGATATCGCAGCTTGCAGCATAGGTGGTTCTCAATATACCGTCCATGTGAGGTAGATAAACGATGTAAACAAATGGCAGAGAAAGCAATATAGCGTAATTCCGTTTATTGGTCACATAGGACTAACAGTATCCACTCACATATAAAAACGTTGTAACGCATGTTAAAAACCTGGAAACCGGAAGTAACCATTGACCATCACTGGTCGGAAATCGCGTCCCCACCCACGGTCACTGGCACGTTTTGTCCCTCCCATGAGACGTTATCAAAGGATCAATTTATCCATTAATTCATTTGACGCAACTTTGGATGGGTGCAACTTGGATAAGACTTTGGCTTTGACCAGTGATAATGGACAACTGTTTCACAACTGTTGCATTGCATAACATTCAGATACGACTTTCATGCAACTTCTGAGGGTTAACATTGAAGTCTATGGCCCTCAAGTTGCATGAAAGTCGGACCAAAGTAATGCATGAACTACTTTGAAGTCGCAGGAACTTGAAGTCGCAGGAACTTTAAGTTGCGCATATATGAATGGTTATCATTGGAACATGGAGAACGACTAGCCAACAAGTCGCACAAGTGTGACCGGAGCCTGCACAACAATGTAAGGCTCCATTCACACTTGTGCCACTTGTCATGCAACTTTGATTTCCAAACTCGATCCCCATGTTTTCCAATGATAACCATTCATATATATGCGTGACTTAGGCCCCTTTCCAACTGCTGCGACTTGAAAGTCGTTAGTATTTGCGGCCGCAATTTTGACGTAATTTCAGGGCATGCCTGTGTAAACTTGAGGTCTATGGACTTCAACTTGCATCAAACTCAGACCAAAGTAGTACAGGTATTACATTAAAGTCGGTGCTACTTGCAGTCGCAAAGATATGAATGGTTACCATTGGGAATCATGGGGTACGACTTGTCATGTGACTCTGATGTCCAAAGTCGCAGGAAAAGTTGCACGAGTGTGAAAGGGACCTTAAAGTTGCAGCAACTTCAGAGTAGTTCATGCACTACATTGGCCTGACTTTCATGCAACTTTGAGAGCCACAGACTTCAATGTTAACCCTCAGAAGTTGCATGAAAGTCATACCGGAATGTTATACAATGCAACTCGTGTGCAACAGTTCTCCATTATCACTGGTCAAAGCCAAAGTCGTATCAAAGTTGCACCCATCCAAAGCTGCATCAAAGTTGCACTCCAAAGTCTGCGCAACTTTGGATTGTACAAGTGTGAATAGAGCCACATGGGTCAGTTTTTTTTTTCAATCAGCCAGTAGGCTGATCGAAAAAATGGAATTGATTTCCCCATCCACACAAGCAAAGTTTTTATAGAGGAATCCTCCCCCTTGTAAGGGGACTCTGTCAAATACAATGCGAAAAAGTGCAGGACTGCCTACGCCAGATCCAGCCTAACACACCAGAGGTTTAACAAACAAAATTTATAAAAATAATATCTTTATTCTTATACAATAAAACAAATTATAGAAACAGATACAGGGCCATATCAGCCTTCAGACAATCCAAAGAATAATGTTCCAAAAAAATCTACTTAGACCCCTTTCACACTTTTCAGGCGTTTTAGCGCTAAAAATAGCGCCTGAAATACGCCTCTCATGCCTCCCCAGTGTGAAAGCCCGAGTGCTTTCACACTGGGCCGATGCACTTGCCGGACGGGAAAAAAAGTCCTGTAAGCAGCATCTTTGGGGCAGTGCAGGAGCGATGTATACACCGCTCCTGCACCACCCCTGCCATTGAAATCAATGGGCAGTGCTGTTGAAATCAATGGGCAGCTCTGTGCTTTTTTGGTGCTTTTAACCCTTTCCTCAGCCGCTAGCGGGAGTTAAAAGCGGCCTAAAAAATGCTGCTGTAACAGAGGTAAATCGCCACTAAATCTAGTGGTGATTTACCGCAAACGCCCCCCCACGCCAGTGTGAAATTAGCCTTAGGTACCGGAAGACTTGTTATTATGAAGGTAGGTTTAAGGATAACACAGCAACAATGTAGAAACTGTATGCTTCCGGTCTGCCGGGTCAACGTTTCGCCAATTACATGGCTTCTTCAGGACCCAATATGGCAAGGTAGAGCAACACTAAATATATTATGTAGAAAGAGAAGATAGTATAAGTATTAAATTATTACATTATTTCACATTAACTCAATAAAGTATGCATATTATTTTTCACACAAATCATAAGAAAGTAGAATGCCGACATTACTGTGGTGGCTCATAAAACGTCCAGAAAAGTACAGCCGGGGGGGGGGGGGGGGGCATAGGGACAACAGGGCAGACCGCCAACTGGTGGAGATCCACCGAAGGCAGAAATAAACTGCAGACACCTGTAGAAGAGTACACTATATTGTCAAAAGTATTGGGACACCTGCCTTTACATGTACATGAACTTCAGTGGCATCCCAGTTTTAGTCCATAGGGTTCAATATTGAGTTGGCCCACCCTTTGCAGCTATAACAGCTTCAACTTTTTTGGGATGGCTGTCCACAAGGTTTAGGAGATGTGTCTATGGGAATGTTTGACCATTCATCCAGAAGCTCATTTGTGAGCTCAGGCACTGGTGTTAGACGAGAAAGCCTGGCTCACAGTCTCCACTCTAATTCATCCTAAAGGTGTTCTAACGGGTTGAGGTCAGGTCTCTGTGCAGGGCAATCATGTTTCTCCACCCCAAACTCGCTCATCCACACTATATTGCCAAAAGTATTGGACCACCCCTTCAAATCATTTGGTGAAGGGGGGAATTATGGTGTAGGGTTGTTTTCCAGTGGACCTCAACCCGATAGAACACCTTTGGGATGAATTAGAGCAGAGACTGCGAGCCAGGCCTTCTCGTCTACATCAGTGCCTGAAACAAATGCGCTTCTGGAAGAATGGTCAAACATTCCCATAGACACACTCCTAAACCTTGTGGACATCCTTCCCAGAAGATTTGAAGCTGTTATAGCTGCAAAGCAAAGGGTGGGCCAAAAATTGACTAAGACTAGGATGCCATTAAAGAGGAAGTAAACCCTGATAGGTTTTACTTTCTCTTTGTCTCCCTGCAAAGGTAAAGCATAATGGGCTACTATGAATCGCATAGGAGCCCATTATGTGTCACTTACCTGACACAGGAGCCAGCGATGTCACCGCTGTCTCCTGTAGTACGGAGCATTCATCTTCTTCCAGGTATCGCTGCTCTGGCCACTCACAGCGCCAGAGCAGCAATGACGTCACTCCCGCGCATGCGCACGGGAGCTTCCACTGACGGCATATCGCCGTTAGCAGCAGCATACTGCATGGTAAATATCTCCTCAACCATGTAGGTTTAGGAGATATTTCTTGGACCTACAGGTAAGCCTTAATCTAGGCTTACCTGTAGGTCAAAGTGGTTTGTAAGGGTTTACAACCACTTTAAGGCAGGCGTTCCAATACTTTTCGTAATATAGTGTATATTAACTTAAGTGACTAGCCTCAGCAATACATATTCTCCTACATGTGCTGTACCTGTTTATCAACAAACAATATAAAGTGTAGAGCCAATGTAAGAAACTGCAACAATTCCTGTATAATGATATAAAGGGGAAAAAAAAGTCCAAATAAGGAAATATAGCGAAATAAGTCCCACAGTGTCCGTAATTGGGAAAAATTCAATCAGCAAAGTAACGTGTAACGTCTTAAATTGCTCAAACGACCAACCACAAACATAAAGTTAATTCAACACTCACCAGAAGATATGACTACCATTACAGCAGCATATATACGCCTGTGATCAATTGGAGTGTAACATTTTACTACACTATTGGAGGCCATTCCTGGCTCTTGGTGAGCTTTGTCACCCTAGCTGGAGTACAATAGAAGGTACGATTGTAAGTGGGCTGCCGCACTGACTCCTAGGGGACCTCCAATTTATCACAGGTGTATATATGCTGCTATGATGGTAGCCATATCTTCTGGTGAGTGTTGAAGTCCCTTGTTGTTGGTGGTTGGTCATTTGAGTACTTTAAGAAGATTCTACATGTGTAATGGCATTATTTTTCTGATTGCATTTTTCACCAGTTATGGACACTGTGGGACTTATTTTGCTATATCTCCTTTTTTTGGACCTTTTTTCCTTTATAACATTATACAAGAGTTGTTGCAGTTTCTTACATTGATGTTTCACTTTATTTTGTTTATTCACTGCTTAGGGCTGGTTATACTGCCTTTTTGTATAAGCAGACACACACATATTGCTTTACAGTATATCACAGTACAGATTTGTTTTACTTACATTGTACCTGTTTATCTGCAGCCTTCTAAAACACACAGACCAAAGGCTATTTCTCAGCTCTAAAAGGCAGGGGACGGGGATCTCATGTTACAGATTGAACAGCATAGAGGAGGTAGCTGAGTGTAAGCTGAGACCTGAGTTGGAGGAATGGCACCCCCCTGCCCCCCTATGCAGTCTCATAGGGAAACATGCACAACTGAAGTTGTCAATCACCCACTGTGTGATGGGGGGAGGGGCATCTCCTGAGATTGTCTGGTGAAAGCATAGACCGTCAGAAGTAACTCATGCAGATAGCAGGGGAATGATGGACAGATATCACACTAAGTGCTTCGGATTAAGGCAAGCACACACTATAGAAGTATATGCTTTGTTCATTTCAGGGATTCACAATCGATTTAATGTGTGGAAAAAAATCCTATTAAATTGGTTGTAAACCCTTACAAACCACTTTGACCTACAGGTAAGCCTAGATTAAGGCTTACCTGTAGGTCCAAGAAATATCTTCTAAACCTATACGGTTTAGGAGATATTTACCCAAAGACAGCCACCACTGTCTACGGCGCATGCCCCGTAGACAGCGGCGCGCAGGCGCACTGGGCAAGCCGCAGATCGCGGTGATATGCTGCGAGTGTCGGCTCCCGTGCACATGCGCGGGGGTGACGTCATCGCTGCTCCGGCGAATCACAGTGCTGGAGCAGCGAGACCCACCAAGAAGATGGATGCTTGGAACTACAGGGGACAGCGGTGACTTCGCTGGCTCCTGTGTCAGGTAAGTGACACATAATGGACTACTATGCGATGCATAGTAGCCCATTATGCTTTACCTTTGCAGGGAATCAAAGAGGAAGTAAACCCATCAGGGTTTACTTCCTCTTTAACCCCTGTGCATAAACACAACGCACCCCAGCGGAAAGTGTGGACCTAGCTTTTAAGTATGTTGAGCAGATTTGCTGACATTAGCACAGCTACAAAGGTTCCTGGAAATCCCTTGGCAATTGACTAACTGATTTGACTTGCTGCCTGGAGACCCCCCCATCCTTCTCCCCTTAAGGTCAGAGGAACCGGGTGTCAGGTAAACTGTGGGAAATTGATTTCTTTATTGACAGTAACAAAGTACAGAGAATTGTAATCCACAAAGTTATTCTCCAGGGTTACACAACTTACTGTACATACCTTGCCTTAGAGCGAGTTATCGATCCAAACACACAGCTGGAGCAATTAAATTAACTCAGAAAAAAAATAAAAAATGGGCTGTTGTGCCAGAGATGGCCTTCAGTGCAGATTGCTTTCCACCCTAAATTATTTTGGAGACACTGTTAATAAAAAATGCTGCTAAGCAAATGTAAATGAACTTTAAAGTGAAACTCCAGTTTTGTTGAGAAAGACAAACAATTCCTTCCAGACCTGTATACTTGCCAAGAAACATGGTCAAATTTATTGCAGGTTCCTAAAGGCTGAGGCCACCGAAAAATTAGTTGTAGATGGAGTATGAGTCAGTCCTCATTTTCTTATTGGCCTTGGCTGCACCATCAATGAGATCTCCGTGCAATAATTCCTTACTGTAAGGCCGCGTACACACGCGGGGACTGTTCGCCCAACTTTGTCCGCTGAACAGTGTTTCGGTGGACAGTCCGCTCGTGTGTGGGCTTCAGCGGACAGTTTCAGCGGACAGTCTGACGAACAAAGTTTTTCGGAAATTCCGTAAAACTGTCCGCTGAAACTTGGTTTGAGCGGACAGTCCGCCCGTGTGTAGGCTTGTTCGTCAAACTAAGTTCCGCGCATGCTCAGAAAGGATTTATACGGCGAAGGTTGCATTGCAGTGTATAGGACGTCGTATTTCTAGTCCCGTCGTACGTGCCGTTCAGGTCATCGCGCAAGTTTCAGCGGACTGTTCGTTCGTCGTGTATGGCCAAGTCCGTCCATGCTAATTTTGAGCGGACTGTCCGCTCAAACTGTTTGACGAACAAAGTTGGGCGAACAGTCGCCGCGTGTGTACGCGGCCTTAGACCTTGTTCATATGTGCAGCTATAATGGCTCCCCCCTGAAAAGGGAGCCATTGTGGATCGTTGTTGAGAGGGTATTTGACAGATGGTGAGGATGCAATATGCTGTCTCTACCCTGCATCTAAGACCTTAAGATGCTGACCCACTGCTTCCCAAGCATGTGCATTGCAGTTGTAGGCAGGTCCAGTCCATAAATTAGTGCAATAGTGATCCTCAGTGCTTCTTTTGTCCACCACCTCAGTACACAAAGCAGATAACCAGAAACCAAGACCACCTAAAGATTAGCTGCACCAATGGGTGGCTCAGTCGGAGCCTAAGATCCTGGATGAAATGGTTGTTGCCATCGAATGATACAGCTGTGCAGAAAGTTTCCGTGAGGGTCCCTCTGACACTAGAGAGCTGGGCCAGACCAAGGAAGCATGTTGCAGTACTAATATGGCACCTGTTGAACACATGAGGGGTTATTGACTAAAGGCAAATCCACTTTCACTGCAAGTGCACCTGGAAGTGCAGGTGCTGTAGATCTGAGGGGGACATGCAAGGAAAATAAAAAACAGTATTTTTGCTTGCACATGATTGGATGATAAAATCAGCAGAGCTTCCCCCTCATTTCAAATCTTCCCCTCAGACCTACAGCAACTGCACTTCCAAGTGCACTTGCAGTGCAAAGTGGATTTGCCTTTAGTAAATCAACCCCATGGCATCTGCTTGGGTGCCTAACACAACTGCCAGGAGCACCCCAGTGCCAAACCCTCCTAAGAGCCAGCAGAGGGAAAGGAAACCTCCATGAGGTTCACTGTTGGTCCTGCACCAACTGGGTCGTATGGCGACCCAGTGTCCATAGGTGGCAGGAGCTAATAGAATGGCTCCTGGGAGGATTTTTTTAGTGCTCAGATGAAGGGCTCCACTTTAATCCCCGCAAGGGAACAGGTCACAGTATTGAATGGTGAACCTCAGCAACCTGGGGCAGGTATGCGATTTCCCCATTTTGCTGTGAATCATGATTTGTTGTACAAAGTAACCAAAGAAAATGATGAGGTGATTGAACAACTGGTGGTGACGGACCTTGTTGGTCAAAAGTGTTATGTTTGGGGTCACCTCGGGCAGCTAAAACTCAGGAACTGGCTTTACAGTAGTTTTATTGATTCAGTGTATATCAGGAAATAAGGACTACTGTGAATTCTGCCCAACCTATTAAAGAACTGCCCCAGGGTCCCTTTTTCGCAGTCCACTGGTACCGCTTCTTATCATCGAGGTTCCTTTTGCCATGGACTTGGTGGGCTTAAATCAGCTAGGGACACCAATACATTTTAGTGGTCCTTGACTATGCCACCAGCTAAGGTACCTTAACCACTTGCTTACTGGGCACTTAAACCCCCCTCAGTCCCAGACCAATTTTCAGCTTTCAGCGCTGATGCACTTTGAATGACAATTGCGCGGGCATACAACACTGTACCCAAATGAAATTTTTATCATTTTTTTCCCACAAATAGAACTTTCTTTTGGTGGTATTTAGTTACAGCTCGGAGTTTTATTTTTTGCTAAACAAACAAAAAAAGATGCAAAAAATAAATCAAATAAAAAAAAAGTTTTAATAGTTTGTTATAAAATTTTGCAAACAGGTCATTTTTCTCCTTCATTGAAGTGCGCTGATTAGGCGGCACTGATAGGCTGCATTGGTGGGCACTGATGGGCTGCATTGGTGGGCACTGATAGGCTGCATTGGTGGGCACTGATAGGCTGCACTGGTGGGCACTGATAGGCATAGTTAAGGCGGCACTATTAGGCACAGATAAGGCGGCACCGATGGGCACAGATAAGGCAGCACTGATGGGCAAAGATGGGCACAGATAAGATGGCACGGATGGGTGGCACGGATGGGTGGCATGGATGGGCACTGATAGGTACCACTGATAGATGGGACTGATGGGCACTGATAGGTGGCACTGATAGGTGGCTCTGATAGGTGGCACTGCTGGGCACTGATGGGCGGCACTGCTGGGCACTGATGGGCGGCACTGGGGTGCAGCACCTTTGAGGCAGATTGTGGGCACTGTGGGTGGCACTGCTGGGTGGCACTGTGGGCACTGCTGGGTGGCACTGTGGGCACTGCTGGGTGGCACTATGGGCACTGCTGGGTGGCACTGACGGGGGCACTTACTTTTTATTAGGGTGGCACTGCAGGGGGCAGGTGGGCACTGGCAGGGGGCAGGTGGGCGCTTGCATTGCTGGCCGTGATCGGGACTGATGTCCCGATCATGGCCGCCGGTGATCGGCCGTGACGCGGGGCTCCGTTATGTCACCTGATCAGCTGTCATTGGCTGACAGCTGATCACGTGATAAGGGGTCGGGATCGACCCCTTGCACGGATCGGTGATCAGGCGAGTCTCATGGACTCTCAGGGGGCGCGCAGGCCGCTCGTACATGGGACTACGTCAATAGACATAGTCCCGGAAAAGGAGATCCGCGCTGTAGCCGTCATTTGGCTATAGCGCGGATCTCAAGTGGTTAAAGAGAACAACTCAAGGAAGTTGTTTCACATGTTCATTAGAACAGGGCTCCTATCTGAGATCTTGATGGATCAGGGTACCCCATTTAAGTCTAAAGTGATGAAGGAGCTCTGTAAAATGTTTAAGATTAAACACTTGTAGACTTCAGTGTATCATCCACAAACTGTTGAGTTAGTGGAGCGATTCAACTAAACCTTAAAGTAAATGTTATATAATGTAGTTGAAGAGGAAGGTTGTGAATAAGATTGTTTATTGCCTACCTTGTTGTTTGCCATAAAAGAGGTACTCCAGGTCTGCCAGGGGTTCTCCCCCTTTGAATCGGTTTATGGTAGACAGCCCTGTGGATTACTGGACGTAGTGAAAGAGACGTGGGAACAAAAAACGTCCCCTTATTGGAGTGTGGTAGAACACATTGCACAAATGCAGGTTTGAAAGACAAAAGTTGTGCCCATAATTAGGGAGCATTTGCAGGCTGTGCAAAAGCCCCAACGTCGTGTGTACACTCAGTCTGCCAAGATTAGAGAGTTGAAACCTGGGGATCAGGTTCTTGTATTAGTGCCTACAATAGAGAGCAAGTTTCTCGTCAAATGGTATGACCCTTTGAGATAGTTGAGAAGGTGGGAAAGGTTAATCAGCCCTCAAAAAGAAAACCCTACCAGAATTAACATGTTAATCTGATCAAACCATGAAAAGGAGTCCTGGAAATTTTTGCAGAGGGATCAAGAATTTTTTTTTTGCTGGGCCTAAATACTGTAATTGAATATGATATTATCACAGACCCTGGCGTTCAGGTAAACCTCAAACCATACCACATACCTAAAACTTGCCGGAATATTGGTTCAGCAGAGCTTAAGAGTATGTTGGATCTTGGGATCATCAAGGAATCCTCAAGTAGTTGGTCAGGTCCTATACTGCTTATCCCCAAATGGAACCTGGCGTTTTTGTAATGATTTTTGTAAATTAAACAAAATCTTCAAACCAGACCAGTGGCAGCCTGTCCATTAGGGGCTCACACGTGCCTCCCCTCCCTATCCATGTGTCTGGCCCCCTAATCTTCATGCAAGGCATCGGATGCCTGGATTCCAATGGGGGGGTTTGAAGTATGTGATTAGAGCCAGAGGCTCTAATAGACTTCAAAAAGGGGTGGGCTCTGAGTGCAGAGCACTGCACTCTGAGCCCACCCAGTTGTGTAATAATAGCAAATAAATATTGGCTATTACCACACTGATCCTCCTCCCAGCCAATCAGGAAGCGGGTCCTGAGACCTGTCACATGATTGGCTGAAAGGACAGGAGATCCTATTGGACACCTAGAAGGAGGGAGGAGACGCGTGGCGGAAGCCGCCGTGATGCAGAGGAGGAGGAGACGCAATAGAAGCTGCCGCCCTTCACCTGTAGGAGCGCTGTCCGATATATCATAGTAAAATATGGCGCAGATAATGAAATATGTCATCTGACAAAAATAGTAGTCGCTCCCACCCCCCCCATGTACAGGTCCATGTATGATGGGGCATATGTAGTCCCCATCGCCACCCCCTGCACCTGGAGGTAGTGGGAGTCATTGAAAGTAAAAATATTATGCGTCAAAATGAATAAAAGCATGTCTAATACAAACTAATTGTATGGGCCAGATTCAATACTTCTTTCACTTAAGAAGATGGCTACCACCAAGATCCCAATCTCAAGCGGGGTGCTTGAATATAGTGCCTCTACGTCTGTTGAGATAATAATAGTCTCAGGAAGAACATATTATTCAAGATGCTAAGTAAATAGATAGTGTCTTTGAGATAGGATTGGGGACTCTCCACATGCGGGCGAAGATAGTCTTAAATTAGACGGCTTGCTTTATGTGTAAGTGATCCTATTACCAATATAATCGGTCTTTCTGGTGGGCTCTTTAGGAATTTATGTGTATTTTGAAGTGCATAGTATGTCGGTAAGACTGGAAAAGGCACCTTAAAAAGGTCGCTGGTCTGTTTAGAAATCAGTTCATTATTGTATGCCTGGTCAAAAAATGGTCGCTGGAAATCCAGAGTTTAGGAAACCGATATCTTACAATACCAATGGTCATTATGCAAGATTTTTTCACACATTCTAATATAGCCCTCTGTGGTCATAATGACCAAATTACCTTCTTTATCAGAGGGTTTTATTATGATATGCTTTCTAGATTGTAACTGAAGTAATGCTTGTTTCTGAGTAGGTGTCAGATTATTTTGACCGGAAAAAGCTCTGACAGATTGTATATCGTTCATTATCTGGTCTACAAATTGTTTCAAATTGGAATTTGAAATAGTTGGACATTTTGTAGATTTATTTTTATATTCAAACGGTGGGTAAGGGGAACTCCCTTCATTCATCTCACCTGCTGTTTGTGATGTGTCATTAGGGTCCTCCCATACTACCCCTTCTTCCTCTAATTCAGTACTGCCCCTTCTTCCTCTAATTCAGTACTGACCCTTCTTCCTCTATTTCGGTTAAATTTTGACTCAGCTTCTTCTGCTGCCCTCTCCCATGGTGGCCTCCATTGGACTCACTTCACCAGACCCACCGGACAGAAAGGAGGTGGAGTTGGATTCCTTCTATCCCCATAAAGCACCTTCAAATTCCTTTCTATCCCTCCCTCTCTATCCCTCTCTTCTTTTGAGATGCACTGTGTTTGTCTGTTTTCTCCCATTTCTCTGAGGATTGCAGCAATTTATCGGCCTCCTGGACCAGTATCGCGCTTTTTTGATGACTTCGTGGCCTGGCTACCCTCATTTCTCTCCTCTGAAATACCCGCTATCATTCTTGGAGACTTCCCGTCAATGTTGCCAGCCCAGCTACAGCTCAACTTCTCAACTTAACGTCATCTTTTGACCTAACCCAATGGACACATACTTCCACTCACTCCAATGGTAATACCCTCGACCTTGTATTCTCCCATCTCTGCAATCCTGGCAACCTCACAAACACCTTTCCTCTCTCGGATCACAACCTCATCAGTTTGACTGTATCCTTGCCTCCAACTACCCATCCCTCCAAGCAGCAAATAATTACTTGTAGGAACCTTCGCCACTTAAACCCTTCTCTTCTATATTCTGGTACTGATCACTAGTGATGGCCGAACGGTTCGCCCGGCGGTCGTTTCGCGGCGAATTTCGGTCGTTCGCGGTCCGCTCGTTCGCTCGCCTTTTGCTGTCGTTCGCCCCGGCGGACTTACGTGTTTAATGTGTAAAAGAACTTTGACCTATGATGACACGTCTATCATGGGGTACAGGACAGCCAATTGAGACATGACAGCACATGGACACTTGGACATTCCCCCTAACCTATAAATACACCCGATCCGGTGGCCATTTTACATTCTTTCTTCTGTCACTATAGGGAAAGGTTGCTGTGTGGAGTAGGGAGAGATAAATCGCTAGCTATTTGGTACACAAAAGTTCTTTTCAGGACTGGTATAGGTGTTAGGTGTATATAGGTTTGCTGTGCTACTGATTCTTGCAGCAGCCTGAGTGTCTTTTGTCAGTTTAGAGAAAGGGAAAAGACGGTGTGTGCTACAGGGAGAGTCAGTTTAGTCGTCATCATCATCATCATCATCATTAGCTGTTACTATCAGGTCCACAAAAGAGCTATTCCAGTAACCACTAATCGTTCCAGTCAGTGGCGGAACTACCGCCATAGCAGCACATGCGGGCGCTATGGGGCCCGCAGTCAAATGGGGCCCAGTGAGGACAGGCACTATGGCTCCGCGGGAGATAGCGGGCGGCTCCGCGGGTGGCCCGCGGCTCCGCGGGTGAGAGCTGGCGGTCCGCGGGCGGCCCGCGGGTAGTCCGCGGCTCCGCGGGTGGACCGCGGGCGGCTCCGCGGGTGAGAGCGGGCAGTCCGCGGGGGGCTCCGCGGGTCCGCGGGTGATAGTGGGAGGCAGATGAGAGTGGCCGGTCCGCTGGTGAGAGAGTGGGCGTGAGCGGGCTGGCCAATCAGGGAGCTGACGGGCGAGGGAGCATAGAGATGACATCATCTCTCGCCGCCCTCTCATCCCTGCAGTGCAGTTCCCCCCTCACTGTCCAGGCAGCCAGGAAGCAGAGAGATGACATTATCTCTCTGCTGCCTGACTTATAATCTGCTGCCTGACTCTGTGACACAGCAGGGAAGTGGCAGAGCAAGTGACAATCCATAATGTGTGGCAGGCGACGTGGCAAGTGACAACCCAGGACGTGGCAAGTGACAATCCGTAACGTGTGGCAGGTGACGTGGCAAGTGAAAATCCATGACGTGGCAAATGACAATCCATAATGTGTGGCAGGCAACGTGGCAAGTGACAACCAGGGACGTGGAAAGTGACAATCCGTAATGTGTGGCAGGTGACATGGCAAGTGACAACCTGGATGTGGCAAGTGACAATCCGTAACATGTGGCAGGTGACGTGGCAAGTGAAAATCCGTGACGTGACAATCCGTAATGTGTGGCAGGTGACGTGGCAAGTGACAACCCGGGACGTGCAAGTGACAATCCATAATGTGTGGCAAGTGACAATCTAGGATGTGGTAAGTGACAATCTGTAATGTGTGGCAATCTAGGACGTGGCAAGTGACAATCCGTAATGTGTGGCAGGTGACGTGGCAAGTGACAACCTGGATGTGGCAAGTGATAATCTGTAACATGTGGCAGGTAACGTGGCAAGTGAAAATCCGTGACGTGACAATCCGTAATGTGTGGCAGGTGACGTGGCAAGTGACAACCCGGGACGTGCAAGTGACAATCCATAATGTGTGGCAAGTGACAATCTAGGATGTGGTAAGTGACAATCTGTAATGTGTGGCAGGTGATGTGGCAAGTGACAACCTGGATGTGGCAAGTGACAATCCGTAACATGTGGCAGGTGACGTGGCAAGTGAAAATCCGTGATGTGACAAGTGACAATCCGTAATGTGTGGCAGGTGACGTTGCAAGTGACAATCCGTAATGTGTGGCAGGTGACGTGGCAAGTGACAACCCGAGACGTGGCAAGTGACAATCTAGGACATGGCAAGTGACAATCCGTAATGTGTGGCAGGTAATGTGGCAAGTGACAATCCGGGACTTGGCAAGTGGACAATCCGCAACATGTGGCAGGTGACATTCTGCAACGTGTGACAAGTGACAATCTGCATCTGGTGGCAGGCGACGTGGCAAGTGGACAATCTGCAATGTGTAGCAGGTGATGTGACAAGTGACAATCCTTAATGTGTGGCAAGTGACAATCCAGGACGTGGCAAGTTACAATCCATAATGTGTGGCAAGTGACGTGGCAAGTGACGTGGCAAGTGACAATCCAGGACGTGGCATGTGACAATCCAGGACGTGGCAAGTGACAATCCATAATGTGTGGCAGGTGACTTGGCAAGTGACAATCTGGGATGTGGCAAGTGGACAATCCGCAACATGTGGTAGGTGACATTCCGCAACGTTTGACAAGTTACAATCTGCATCTGGTGGCAGGCGATGATGGCAAGTGACACGCTCAGGGATCCCACTGATTTTGCATTATGGTGAGTTGAACTATTTCATTTTATATAACAGAACAGAAATTGGTTAAAAGGCCTGGAGGTCAGCAATGTGTTCCCTTCAGGGGCTGCATACAGTATATTGCATACTTTGTTGTTCAAAATTAATATAAGCCATTGCCTGGGTACTGTGCCACATGGGTGTGGTAGTCTGTTGTTTAATGGCATTAGTTCATTTTTTTTGGTGGGGGGGGGCCCATACAACATTTTGCTATGGGGCCCTGTGATTTCTAGTTACGCCCCTGGTTCCAGTCTACTCTTTTTTGCCACTTTGTATAGGGACAGGAAGGAAGCAGTGTTGTCAGGCAGTGAGGGTCAGTTTAAAGACTTGCTGTTACTATTAGTTCCACAAAGGTTCTTTTCAGGACTGGTATCAGTGGAACGGTAATAGGCTTGTACACGTATAATATTCTTTCTTCCAAATATACAAAGAATATTATACTTGACTGCTGCCCTTCTGCTGCAGTCTGCTAATCATTCACAACTCACTTGTTCCACAAAGCTCTTTATCAGGACTGGTAACTTGGTCTGTGTAGGGTGCTACAGTACATAGGGTTGAGTGCGGTACAGTCTGCTGTTCTGTAAGGACCGCTATCGGTCCACAATAGATAGGGTTGAGGTGCACCACTGCTGACCGCTGCCCTATACTGCAGCAGTCCTTCATTGGTATAGGGACTGACGTACAGTCTGCTAATCACTAACACACAACCTGCTTGGTCCACAAAAGTTCTTATAAGGACTGGTCACTTGGTCTAGGTTGCTACAGTACATAGGGTTGAGTGCGGTACAGTCTGCTGTTCTGTAAGGACCGCTATCGGTCCACAATAGATAGGGTTGAGGTGCACCACTGCTGACCGCTGCCCTATACTGCAGCAGTCCTTCATTGGTATAGGGACTGACGTACAGTCTGCTAATCACTAACACACAACCTGCTTGGTCCACAAAAGTTCTTATAAGGACTGGTAACTTGGTCTAGGGTGCTACAGTACATAGGGTTGAGTGCGGTACAGTCTGCTGTTCTGTAAGGACCGCTATCGGTCCACAATAGATAGGGTTGAGGTGCACCACTGCTGACCGCTGCCCTATACTGCAGCAGTCCTTCATTGGTATAGGGACTGACGTACAGTCTGCTAATCACTAACACACAACCTGCTTGGTCCACAAAAGTTCCTATAAGGACTGGTAACTTGGTCTAGGGTGCTACAGTACATAGGGTTGAGTGCGGTACAGTCTGCTGTTCTGTAAGGACCGCTATCGGTCCACAATAGATAGGGTTGAGGTGCACTACTGCTGACTGCTGCCCTATACTGCAGCAGTCCTTCATTGGTATAGGGACTGACGTACAGTCTGCTAATCACTAACACACAACCTGCTTGGTCCACAAAAGTTCTTATAAGGACTGGTAACTTGGTCTAGGGTGCTACAGTACATAGGGTTGAGTGCAGTACAGTCTGCTGTTCTGTAAGGACCGCTATCGGTCCACAATAGATAGGGTTGAGGTGCACCACTGCTGACCGCTGCCCTATACTGCAGCAGTCCTTCATTGGTATAGGGACTGACGTACAGTCTGCTAATCACTAACACACAACCTGCTTGGTCCACAAAAGTTCCTATAAGGACTGGTAACTTGGTCTAGGGTGCTACAGTACATAGGGTTGAGTGCGGTACAGTCTGCTGTTCTGTAAGGACCGCTATCGGTCCACAATAGATAGGGTTGAGGTGCACTACTGCTGACTGCTGCCCTATACTGCAGCAGTCCTTCATTGGTATAGGGGCTGACGTACAGTCTGCTAATCACTAACACACAACCTGCTTGGTCCACAAAAGTTCTTATAAGGACTGGTAACTTGGTCTAGGGTGCTACAGTACATAGGGTTGAGTGCGGTACAGTCTGCTGTTCTGTAAGGACCGCTATCGGTCCACAATAGATAGGGTTGAGGTGCACCACTGCTGACCGCTGCCCTATACTGCAGCAGTCCTTCATTGGTATAGGGACTGACGTACAGTCTGCTAATCACTAACACACAACCTGCTTGGTCCACAAAAGTTCTTATAAGGACTGGTAACTTGGTCTAGGGTGCTACAGTACATAGGGTTGAGTGCGGTACAGTCTGCTGTTCTGTAAGGACCGCTATCGGTCCACAATAGATAGGGTTGAGGTGCACCACTGCTGACCGCTGCCCTATACTGCAGCAGTCCTTCATTGGTATAGGGACTGACGTACAGTCTGCTAATCACTAACACACAACCTGCTTGGTCCACAAAAGTTCTTATAAGGACTGGTAACTTGGTCTAGGGTGCTACAGTACATAGGGTTGAGTGCGGTACAGTCTGCTGTTCTGTAAGGACCGCTATCGGTCCACAATAGATAGGGTTGAGGTGCACCACTGCTGACCGCTGCCCTATACTGCAGCAGTCCTTCATTGGTATAGGGACTGACGTACAGTCTGCTAATCACTAACACACAACCTGCTTGGTCCACAAAAGTTCCTATAAGGACTGGTAACTTGGTCTAGGGTGCTACAGTACATAGGGTTGAGTGCGGTACAGTCTGCTGTTCTGTAAGGACCGCTATCGGTCCACAATAGATAGGGTTGAGGTGCACTACTGCTGACTGCTGCCCTATACTGCAGCAGTCCTTCATTGGTATAGGGACTGACGTACAGTCTGCTAATCACTAACACACAACCTGCTTGGTCCACAAAAGTTCTTATAAGGACTGGTAACTTGGTCTAGGGTGCTACAGTACATAGGGTTGAGTGCAGTACAGTCTGCTGTTCTGTAAGGACCGCTATCGGTCCACAATAGATAGGGTTGAGGTGCACCACTGCTGACCGCTGCCCTATACTGCAGCAGTCCTTCATTGGTATAGGGACTGACGTACAGTCTGCTAATCACTAACACACAACCTGCTTGGTCCACAAAAGTTCCTATAAGGACTGGTAACTTGGTCTAGGGTGCTACAGTACATAGGGTTGAGTGCGGTACAGTCTGCTGTTCTGTAAGGACCGCTATCGGTCCACAATAGATAGGGTTGAGGTGCACTACTGCTGACTGCTGCCCTATACTGCAGCAGTCCTTCATTGGTATAGGGACTGACGTACAGTCTGCTAATCACTAACACACAACCTGCTTGGTCCACAAAAGTTCTTATAAGGACTGGTAACTTGATCTAGGGTGCTACAGTACATAGGGTTGAGTGCGGTACAGTCTGCTGTTCTGTAAGGACCGCTATCGGTCCACAATAGATAGGGTTGAGGTGCACCACTGCTGACCGCTGCCCTATACTGCAGCAGTCCTTCATTGGTATAGGGACTGACGTACAGTCTGCTAATCACTAACACACAACCTGCTTGGTCCACAAAAGTGTATATATGCCCCTACCCTCCTCTTTGAAGAGGTTGAGCGGTGTCATATTTCTACTGGGGCTGCTTATGAGGGGATCACACCATCCCTGTGCTGTGCTGACTTACTCCTGGGGCTGCTTACGGTGCTGCTGTCAGTGCTGTATATCACAGTGGTGGTGTGAGTGCTTAAAGTGGTGTTGCCACCAAAAAAATAAAACTACTTAAAATTCGTAAAAAAAATCAAAAAAAAATAATTGGCAAAAAAAATTATTTTTACTCACCTCTAAATACCGGTTGCTAGGGGGTCCCTCGTAGTCTGCCTTCTTCATTGCCCGGGCTGGTGACATCACTTCCCCTCGCGCCGCACATTCACCTGGGACCTGTCATGTGTCCCAGGTGACTGTACGGCGTATCACGGCGCCCTGCGCCGCTCGCGCATGCGCAGTGGGTGCCCGGCTGTGAAGCCGAAGCCGGGTGCCCACAGTATGCATGACGGCGCCGCGAGCGGAGCGGGGAGCGAGGGGGGGGGCTTCGTTCCCCCGCATCGCTGGACCCTGGGACAGGTAAGTGTCCGATTATTAAAAGCCAGAAGCTGCAGTATTTGTAGCTGCTGACTTTAAATTTTTTTTTTTTAGGGGGTACCCCACTTTAATGTCACGGTGCTGCTGTCAGTGCTGTATATCACGGTGCTGATGTCAGTGCTTAATGTCACGCTTCTGATGTCAGTACTCTCTATCACGGTGCTGCTGTCAGTGCTGTATATCACTGTGCTGATGTCAGTGCTGTATGTCACGCTTCTGATGTCAGTGCTCTCTATCACGGTGCTGCTGTCAGTGCTGTATATCACGGTGCTGATGTCAGTGCTTAATGTCACGCTTCTGATGTCAGTACTCTCTATCACAGTGCTGCTGTCAGTGCTGTATATCACTGTGCTGATGTCAGTACTGTATGTCACGCTTCTGATGTCAGTGCCCTCTATCACGGTGCTGCTGTCAGTGCTGTATATCACGGTGCTGATGTCAGTGCTTAATGTCACGCTTCTGATGTCAGTACTCTCTATCACGGTGCTGCTGTCAGTGCTGTATATCACTGTGCTGATGTCAGTGCTTAATGTCACGCTTCTGATGTCAGTACTCTCTATCACGGTGTTGCTGTCAATGCTGTATGTCACGGTGCTGGTGTTAATGCTTAATGTCACGCTTCTGATGTCAGTACTCTCTATCACGGTGCTGCTGTCAGTGCTGTATATCACTGTGCTGATGTCAGTGCTGTATGTCACGCTTCTGATGTCAGTGCCCTCTATCACAGTGCTGCTGTCAGTGCTGTATATCACGGTGCTGATGTCAGTGCTTAATGTCACGCTTCTGATGTCAGTACTCTCTATCACGGTGTTGCTGTCAATGCTGTATGTCACGGTGCTGGTGTTAATGCTTAATGTCACGCTTCTGATGTCAGTACTCTCTATCACGGTGCTGCTGTCAGTGTTGTATATCACGGTGCTGATGTCAGTGCTGTATGTCACGCTTCTGATGTCAGTGCCCTCTATCACGGTGCTGTTGTCAGATGCCTCTATCACGGTGCAGGTGTCATTGCTGTATGTCACGCTGCTGGTGATCATCTCCTGCACCCTCTTCTTTGCCTACCCTGGTCCCTGACCTTCCCTCTCCTCCATTGCCTTCATGCGCTCCACAGTCCTGAATTGTCAGAACAATTTCCCATATAAAAAAAGAATGCTTGTAGTTATCGATCCCAAATTCACCTCATACATGTATTATGTCATTGGCCATGTGGTGTGACTATGCTTTCCCTGCTAATAATTACCTCGTGGCTGCAAATTCGACCTAAAGGTTTGAAACGTTCGCCTCCCATTGAAGTCAATGGGGCCCGCCGCGAACGTTCGGTTTCGCGAACGGTCGGCCTCGTTCGCGGTCCGCGTTCGCGAAACGTCCCGTCGGATGTTCGGGCCATCACTACTGATCACCTATATGCTATAATCTCTCCCCTGTCCTGTCCTGATCTGGCCACCTTTGTCTACAACAGTTCGCTCACATCATCACTGGATGCACTTGCTCCTCTAACCACACGCAGAATCAGGCCCAACCCTTACAACCCTGGCAAACTGACAGCACTAGAAATGTCAAGAGACAATGCCGTGCACTTGAACGACTGTGGCGTAATACCAAATGCCTGCAGAACTTCACCCTATATAAATCTGCCCTTCTAAAATACAATTCCTGCCTCCATGCTGCCAAACAAGCCTACTTTGTCTGAATGAATGAATGAATGAATGAAAAACTTGTATAACGCTACATATGCAAACTAAATTGCCTCAGGCGATTGCTGCCAGTATCCGTCTGGGTTTTCAGAAGAGATGGGTCTTGAGCTTCTTCCTGAAGGCCAGATAGTTTTCTTCTGAGCGGATGTCCACGGGTAGAGCATTTCAAAGCCAAGGTCCTTGTACTGCGAACCTTAGTTCGCCTTTTAATTTGTAACGGGCCTTGGGGATGTGGAGGAGGTTCTGGTTAGTTGACCGGAGAGTGCGACCTGTGGTGTAGTGCTTTATTTTGTCGCAGAGGTATTGCGGGGCTTTTCCTTGTGCACATTTGTGAGTGAGGCAGAGGGTCTTGCATGTAACTCTATCCTTCACGGCTAGCCAATGGAGGGTCCTCAGGGACAGGGTGATTGATTTCCATGTTTTTTTTCCAGTTACCAGTCTGGCTACTGTGTTCTCGACAGTTTGTAGACGTGAAATTTGATATTTTGGAAGTCCTAGGTAGATGGAATTTGCCTAGTCGAGTCGGGAATTGATGATTGTTCCAACTACTGCTGCTGTATCTCCTTCCGGGATGAAGAGGATGAGTCTACGCAGTAGGCGAAGAAGGTAATGGGATCCGCTGACTACTGATCCTATTTGTGCATCCATCATCATGTTTGAGTCAAAGATGACTCCGAGGCTTTTGGCTTTAGTGCTGGGGGTAATGGGTTGACCGAGGATGGTGAGTGGTGTGGACATCATGCCAGGGTTTTTGTTTCGGTTTACGCGAGGGAAGAGGAGTTCTGTTTGGATCTGTTGAGTTTAAGGGAGCTCTCCGTCATCCAATCATCAATCAATGAGAGACACTTTTCCAATGCCTGTTATTGCTCTTTTTTGTTGGTGATGCATAGGTAGAGTTGGATGTCTCTTTTATTAATACTTTGTCATCCAGTCCCCGTTGGCTCTTCTCAACCTTTAACACTCTGCTTCGTCCCCCACCCCCTCTACCCATTAACTCACTTACTGCCCCAGAGATTGCCAATCACTTCCCAGACAAGATTGATGCAATTTGTGAGGACACCTCCACTGTATGTACATCTTCTCTCACAATATCCATGGATTTAATTCACCGGTGAAATGGTCTAAGATATTCCACCACCTAAAATGTAGTCACATTGATGTGGTATGCTTGCAAGAGACAAGGTTTTCCTCCTCTTCTGCTCCGAAATTCTCTCACTTCTCCACCTTCTATTTGGCTTCTGCTCCCGAGAAACAGAGGGGAATTTTAATTGACTTTAGATGCAACATCCTAGTCTCGTGCTCGAAGAAGATAGCAGACCCAACCGGTAGATACTTTTTACTCCAGGGCACGCTAAACGGCCAGAATGTAACCCTGGTTTGCTAATATGACCTTCATAAAGTAGTTGCTCAACATAGCTCCGGAACCCTCATTTTGATGGGTGACACAAATTTAGCCCTTAAGCCGCGTACACACGGGCGGACTGTCTGGCCAACTAAGTCCGTCAGACAATCCGACAGACAGTCCGTCCTACTTTTGAATGAACGGACTTGACCACACACGATGAACAGACAGTCCGCTGAAAGCTTGTGCGATGACGTGTACAGCACGTACGACGGGACTAGAAATACGACGTCCAATACACTGCAATGCAACCTTGCAATGCAACCGTGTAAATCCTTTCTGAGCATGCGCCATACTTAGTCCGTCCAACTTGCCTACTCACGAGAGGACTGTCCGCTGAAACCAAAGACTGTCCGCTGAAAAAGTCAGCTGAAGCCCACACACGAGCGGACTGTCCGCTGAAACACGTTTCAGCGGACTAAGTTGGACAGACAGTCCGCCCGTGTGTACGCGGCCTTAGATCTCTCGTTGGATAGGAAATATGCATCTGGATCCTCCCCCTCACATGACTCGGCCATAGAGGAGCAGATGAGATCCCTTCTGCAATCCCATGGCCTGGTGGATGCCTGGAGGGAGCTCCTTCCCCCACGACCGCGACTTCACCTTCTGTTCTAGCCCACATGATAGCTTCTGTAGGATCAACCACGTCTTCATTCCCCTACGCCTCATTTCCAACATACACAAAAATTACGATCCCCTCTTCCGCATAGTTGGATCATGACCCTATTGTCCTTCTGCTCACCCTCTCAGACCTATCCTGCCCTACTTTTCGGACCCGGGAATTCACAGACCTCCTGGCTTCCACCAATGCAGAGTGGAAATCCCACCCGATGCCGACAAACAAGAAGGCTTGAGATACTTTTGCAGCTGAATTAGACTCATTGGCCTCAGACCAAGCTGAGAAGGCCCTGCGGTGGAAAAAGCACAAATTTTACTCCTGTGCAAATAAACCAAGCGCAATGCTTGCCAGGAAACTCACTCGTATACATAAACATATCCGCCTCCGTTCTGCCAATGGGGACCTTACTTTAGATCCGAACAAAGTTTCTGTGGCCCTGGCAGACTTCCTGGCCTCTCTTTATAGTAAACCTTCCCCCTTTCTCCTTGCTCTCACAGAAGAATTCATTCACAACCTTCATCTTCCTCCTCTTTCCTCAGCATCCTTCTCGGCTCTAAATGCTGATATCACCAAACTGGAGGTAGCCCAGGCAATCAAGTGTATCTGAGTCTCGAAGGCTCCGGGCCCAGATGGCTTTCCCGGCCTATACTATCGCAAGTTATCTCCCCTTTTGCTTCCTCACCTGAAGGCATACTTTAACTGCGTGAAAAAGGGTGCGCTGCCTTCCCCAGACTCTCTGTAGGCTCACATCTCCAGCATTCCTAAGACTAAGGAGGAGGAATATGAACCCCAGGCCTTTCGCCCAATCTCTCTATTGAATGAGGATGTGAAAATCCTAGGGAAAATCTTGAGTTCCCGCATTAATAAGTACCTGCGCTCCTTGGTCCATAGGGACCAGGTCGGTTTTGTACCTGGCCGTCAAGCGAGACAATGTCGGGAAGGTTGTCCACTTGATCACCCTATTGCAATAATCTGAAATACCCGGTATCCTGCTTTCACTTGACATATATAAAGCCTTTGACACCCTCTTATGGGACTATTTGCGATATGTGTTACAGCGCTAGGTTTTTCAAGACACGGTTCTTTCGTGGTTGACGGCCCTCTACTCAACCCCCTCTGTCTCAGTCCGCTATGCTATGTTCCCCCCATCTCCAGGGGAACGAGGCAAGGATGCCCCCTGTCCCTGATTCTTTTTATTCATGCCTTCGAACCATTGGCAATTGCTCTTAGGGCAGACCCCAACATTACTGGCATTCCCTATCCGGGAGAAAGCTATAAACTGAACATGTTTGTGGACGATGCAACCCTATCGTTACCCTACCCAACCTCCAGACACTTCTAGCCTGCTTTGCTGCCATTTCCGGTCTCCAAATCAACCCACACAAAACAACTGCACTGAACATTACTTTCCCAGAATCCTTAGCCTCACATCTCCAATCTTTCTTCTCGTATCGCCTGGCTCGGAATAACCTCACGTCTTCTCGTGGTGGCCTGCCCATGGTTTTTTACAGGTTCGTCACTCTCTTGGTTCCCGCGCTTTCTCCACATAGTCCTCGATCCAAGAAGCCCATGAAGTCCCGCTAGCCAATTTCTTTTGTTACATTCAGCTGCGACACTGAATAACATCTCTGGTGTTTTGACTCCTTTCCATATCAAATGACTGTCTTTGAACACAACTGCCAGCATAGCCCAGGAGCTTGTGGCACTATCTCCATGATCTACTCCTCACTCACTGCTGGCAGGACCTCCACAACCCTCTCCTATGTGCTTTAATGGAAACATGACCTGTCCCCCATAGACCTTGCAGACTGGAGTAAGGCCTGGTCCAGCATAACGAAATGCTCTTACAACACAGCCACGTTGGAGGCAGCCTATAAAGTTTCCTGGGTCTCAGTTCACATCGCCAAGTCAAACCCATTCTGCGGTGATGGCTACTTCCGGGGGTGTGGTCAGCGAGGAGATGCAATACATAAATGGTGGTCTGGTCAAGGGTCTTCAGTCTCCTATCCTCCCTCTTTCACGTACCTTTTCACAAGGACCCCAAATTTGCATTGCTCCATTGCCTGATCAAAGGCCTCTTCTCTCACCAGCAGAAACTATCCACATACCTATTTATCGCAGCTAAACGCACAATAGCAAGGGCCTGGAAAAAGCGTCTCTTTCATTTCCGGAGGTTAAAAATACCTTGACGACCCTGATTAATCATGAAAAAATGTCCAGTATCCTCCTTTTTTTTTTGTTCTCTTCTTTTCCCCATTATTGCGACCAGCTCTGCTCCCCCTTACCTACCTTAGCCCCTGGGTCTATAGGCTCGGGGCATTAAGCACAGACCCCTGGCCTCGGCCAAGGGGTCAGTGTTAGTCTATAATCTATACTTTTATAACACGTTTTATGTTTTATTTTGTATCTTTACATGATCTTCTGTCTTCTGCTCCATGCCCATATCCCCTGCATGGGAATTTGTTATCTGGTTTCCTTTTTTTTTCTTCTTTTTTTCCTTTATGTCAATAAAAAACATTGCACCAGAAAGACAAAATCAGTAAATGCTTTGCCAAATCAAATTCTGCAAAATCAGCCACTAATCCCTTCACATAAGAAGCTAGGGGCTCCGCCCAGCACTAAAATATCACATGCGGGGGGCCTGGCCCTTTAAAAGCAGATATTTTCTCTTGAGGCAGAAAACAGCTCACTGAAATCCTAAATCCCAGATAAATACTTCACTGGCCTTAATATATCATCCTCAGGAGAAATGCTCAGGATATTAGGTGAATGCCTCTAAATCACAAGCTTTGAATTTCCACCTCCATCGGAATGAAGTTGAACAACTAGAACTCAATTTCTATTTCAGCTGAAGCCTGCATTTATCAGCTGTCAATGTGTGAACCATTCATTCATCTTCCTCTTTGCCTTTGATGAAAATTATATCCTGGCGCTGTAAGAACTGTAAAGAGTTGCATCTGAAAAGGCCCTGCACATTCATCTTGGCTCTGGAGTCTCATCTGTCCAGATATCAGCTTCTTATTTTTACCCAGATCAACCTATAGAGTTATCTGAGTCAAACACCCTGAACCACCACGCTGAGATTTATCCAGAAAACAAAAAACAAACTAAACTGATGACTTAAAGCACAAACAAACTTCTTTTACAAAGTGCAACAAACAGTCTTTTTTCAGTGTGTGGATATCTCCAATTGCAACCAAAGTGCAACAGTGCTCCAAATTTCACCCTACAGTGTTCATCCTTATGGGACGCAGGCTCTCCCTCTATTTTGGATCTCATACACGATATTGTCAAAAGTCTTTATGGATCTTGCTTTGTGCACTGGCGCGCAGTCATGTTGGGACAGGAAGGGGCCATCCCCAAACTGTTCCCACAAAGTTGGGAGCATGAAATTGTCCAAAATGTCTTGGTATGATGATGTCTTAAGAGTTCCCTTCACTGGAACTAAGGGGCCAAGCCCAACCCCTGAAAAACAGCTCCACACCATAATCCCCCCTCCATCAAATGATTTGGACCAGTGCTTAAAGCAAGGTACATAAAGACATGGAGGAGCAAGTTTGGGGTGGAGGAACTTGACTGCCCTGCGCAGTCCTGACCTCAACCCGATGGAACACCTTTGGGATGAATTCGAGTGGAGACTGCGAGCCAGATCTTCTCACACACATCAGTACCTGACCTCACCAATGAGCTTCTGGAAGAATGGTCAAAAATACCAATAGACACACTCCTAAACCTTGTGAAAATTTGAGCACCGCGGAATGCCCCATTATGCACGAGGAGATTGCAGTGCATTGCTGTATGATGATTGGCCAAAGCATGCACCTGACCTGCATGCTTTGGCCAATCACAGCGCACACTGCTGAGAGGGCCATAACTGGCCAAAAGCAGGGTGCCTTTGGTCAATTATGGCTCAGGGGGACTAAGTCCACGCTCCACACCGTATAAGGCTTCTTACATAGCGACCATGTGTATGTTGGTGTGGACAGAGATAGCTTGAGTTAGATTAACCGGTTCCCGACCAGCGCGCGCCGATGTACGTCGACAGAATGGTACGGGCAGGCATATTGGCGTACATGTACGTCGAATCTTCAAAGCCGCCCTGCCATCGGGAGCGCGCTGCCGGCGGTGCGCTCCCGCGCTGGTCGGGACCCCCGTGAGTCCGGTCGCGGGACCCGCGGACTCGATCGCAGCGGGCATACCCGCGATCGTCTCACGGGACGGCTGAATGGAGGAAATGCCGTGTAAACAGCATTTCTCCATTCTGCCTAGCAACTAGTGACGCTGATCTCTGCTCCATGTGATTGGATCAGAGATCAGTGTTCACTAAATGAAAGCCCAACCCCCCAACAGTTAGTAACACACCCCTAGGAACACTTAACCCCTACACTGCCACCCACTGGTTAACCCCTTCACTGCCAGTGTCATTTACACAGGAATCACTGCATTTATATAGCAGTGATTACTGTATAAATGACAATGGTCCCAAAAATGTGTCAAAAATGTCCGATGGGTCCCCCACAATGTCGCAGTCACAATAAAAATCACTGATCGCCGCCATTACTAGTAAAAAAAAAATTTAAAAAAAATTATTAATAAAAATGCTATAAAACTATCCCTATTTTGTAAATGCTAGACCTTTTGCGCAAACCAATCAATAATCGCTTATTGCGACTTTTTTTACCAAAAATATGTAGAAGAATACGTATCGGCCTAAACTGAGGGAAAAAAATGTTTTTTTATATATTTTTGGGGGATATTTATTATAACAAAAAGTAAAAAATAATGCGTTTTTGTTTAAAATTGTCGCTCTATTTTTGTTTATAGCGCAAAAAATAAAAACCGCAGGGGTGATCAAATACCACCAAAAGAAAGCTCTATTTGTGGGAAAAAAAAGGACGTCAATTTTGTTTGGGACCGCGCAATTGTCAGTTAAAGCGACGCAGTGCCGAATCGCAAAAAGTGGTCTGGTATTTGGCCAGCAAAATGGTCCGGTCTGTAAGTGGTTAAGCAGGCAGGTTATTCAGTTAGTGGCAGTGTATTTGATATTATTATATATATATATATATATATATAGTTAGTATAGTATATATATATATATATATATATATATACTCTGCATTTAGCATAGGCTATATATTCAGTGTTTACTCTTATTCAGTCAGTGCAGGCAGTGTATTAATATATTATACATATATATATATATACAGTCTAGTATATATATATTAAAGCTCCCTTCCCTCTTACAACGGCAATGAGAGCGGTCCTGAGGGCATGGTCGGTAGAAAATTCCTTGCGCCCCATGCCTCCTGGACACATCTCCCCACATAACCCTCTTTGGTTTAACCGGCAACTGTCAGAATTTGGGTCCATACCCGATTCCAGTGTGTGGGCATGCAAGGGCATCAAATATGTGAGTCAGATCGGTACTGAGGGTGGACATTTGATAGATTGAAACAACAATATAACCTACCTAATTCACATTTGTTTAGGTTTTTGCAGCTTTGACACACCTTTAACACTCAGTTTGAAAATGCACAAGTGGCCTTTTACACCTCAAACCTGGAGACTTTGCTCAGGGATGAAGATCTAAACCTTTATCCACCATATATAAAACAATACTTCTAACATACATGGGCATTGAAAACCTTAAGGCGAAGTGGGTGATCGATTTGCCTACAATAGATACAGAAGATTGGGAGGAAATGTGGGAGTGTCCCTTTTCACAGCTAGTATCAGCTAGAGATAGATTAGTGCAATTCAAAATACTACATCAAGTGTATTACACGCCCGTGCGCCTACACAAAATGTATCCATCCATCCCAGCTTCTTGCTGGAAATACGACTTGCCCTCAGTGGACTTCATTCATATTTTTTGCCTCGCCAGGCAAGCAGAACCCTACGAGGATTATTACTTTATTATGCTCGTAGGTCTGTAGTACTCCAATGGAAGGCTTCGTCCGCACCCTCAATACATTTTTGGAAGAGGTTAGTAAACTCGGCTCTGCCACTATACAAGGCTACTTACCTGTCATGTGGCTGTGCTAAGAAGTTCCATAAAATATGGGACATCTGCACAGGTGGTTGAGCGTACAGTAGTTTAGTTGTTTATTATTATTTTAGTTTTTAGTTTGTGTGTGACCGAGCCTGGTTATAGCCCAATAGGCTCTGTATTGTATTTTTTTCTTTACCTTGAAATTACAATAAAAACAACTTTAAAAAAAACCTGGGTGGCTAAACCAAAATGTAATATGTCACGTTAAGGATAAATAAATGGCCTTTAAAAAGTACAAAGCAAAGGGGTCAGTGTCAGAATTTCAACACTACCAGGAATACAATATGAAGTGAAAGTATGCAATCAGGGCAGCTAAAAAAAGACTGTGAGAGACACATAGTGGAGGAGAGTTAAAATAATCCCAAGTAGTTTTTTAACTATATTAACAGAAAAATGTGAGGTCGGAACACATAGGCCCCATAAAGGACGAGGAAGGGAGATGATTATAGATGACAAGGAGAAGACAGCTGTACTAAATGCTTTCTTCTCCTCAGTCTTCACACAAGAAAAAGGAGGGGTATACCGACCAGAACAGTATTGTTAGTAACACGTCACAGAATTTACCCTTGTGGCTAACAGAGGCCAGAGTACTAAAAAGATTAGAGAAGCTTAACATAAATAAATCACCAGGCCACTTGTCTGGCCACTCTACCATACAAGCCTGATTGGAGGAGTGCTGCAGAGATGGTTGTTCTTCTCGAAGGTTCTCCTCTTTCCACAGAGAAACACTGGAGCTCTCTCAGTGTGACCATCACATTCTTGGACACCTCCCTAAGGCCCTTCTGCCCTGATTGCTCAGTTTGGCCGGGAGCCCCACTCTAGGAATAGTGGTGAACATATTACAGCGCACACATTCAAGAATTACATTTCCAGCCGCTCTAAGCCCTTGTACACACAGTCGGACATTCCGACAACAAAATCCGTCGGATTTTGTCCGAAACTTGTGCTCCATACACACGGTCGGACAAAGATGTTGGAAAATCCGATGACGTTATTTCGTTACGACGGGACTACGTTCAGGCTAGTAGCCAATAGCTTTGGTCTAGGAATTTGATCTGAGCATGAGTGGCACTTTGTCCGATCGGAATTCTCTACACACAATCGGACAAAGTCTGATCGGATCATGTTGTCGGAAAAGTATAAAAGAGAATATTCCTGCGCCTAATCAAAGAGTAATCTAATTGTTGCACCGCTGCACACACTGAAATGGGGTACTTGAACCCCAATTGGAGAAGGCAAAAGGTAAAAAGGTAGTGGTGCGCGGTACTATGGTGAAGAATCTAGTTAAAACAGGTTTAATATATTCAATAGGTACTCAAAAGATTAGAAGATAAATGTAATATCGTCTCCACTACAAGTAATAAATGGAGCGTAGAAAAAGAAAAGACAATATATGTATATAAAAAATATAAAAAATATATATATATGTATATATAGTGAGGGACCCTCACTCCTATGCGTAGTAGTATTTTGAGTGGTAGACAAATGGATAAGAAAAACAATTAATGATAAATAAGACTGGTGGTCCCAATGCGATTTTTTAGGTAGCAGAGTTGCATAAAGTGGCAGTGCTGAATATAAAGAAGGTCCGTGAAAATAACTACTACTGTATTTGTTTCAGTGACTAAAGTACTATACATAAAATAGTGGACGAAATAAAAAATATATAAAGTGAATCACCATGCGATTTGTTAAAAATGACGAAAAACGCATACAAAGTGCTAGTGCTGAACAATAAATAGATCTGAAAAGAAAATCTGCTAAGTCAAAGTATATGTGTAACAGTGTACAAAAGTAATCATTAGCTAGATAAGGCAAAAGATGTAAGTAATGCTTGCCTTGTGACTAAAGAAATCGCATATGGTGTTAAAGCCAAGGGAGGGTTAAGCAAAGTGACTCTGTGCGGGTGTCTTTATACCATAGACTTAAATATCGGTGCAGTGCACTAAATTGAATCATACAATCAAAGAAAATAAATCAAATTGTTAAATCAAAACAAAAACGCATAAACGATCCAAGTGTTGGTGAGAGGGAAACAACCCTCTGGGAATAATCCAAAACAGAAGGAAAAAGGTGCACAGTGTTTGAAGCTATAAAAAATATAAAAAAATAACAATGGAACAGTAATCCTAGTTAAAATTGTCCATTCAGCTGGTGCAACAACAAGTGGCGATTAGCCCAAAATCGCATGTAACAAGACAGTCGCCTGCAATGCTGGTGCTTAAAATATATGTGCACTATAAGGTAGAGATTTAAACAGTGATAATGGTGATGGTGGATATCTCCCACGTGGTCCTGTGTAATCAGAATATGGGTGTCCCCTTACCTTACAGCTGTAAGGTAACAGCATATGGTATATGTATCCTCAGGGTTCCTGGTGGTCCTTATCCCTCGAGGTCCTATTCACGTGTCCCCGGGTCCTGGCGTCTCCTGCCTACTGTGCCGTATTGGGCTCTGTAAGTGGTCCCTCAGCGGTACTTCAGCGTGGGGGGGGGGGGAATTGGTGGTATACCTCGGCGGTTTTATGCAAGGGGTTAAACAGATAAGGAGGAAGGGAGCCCCATAGTATAGTATTTTTCAACAGTATTGAAATTTATTTATAAAAACAGCTTTGGTACTCACAAACAGACAGAGTTTTTGTATGGTGTATAAACGAGCCTCGAGCTCGATTGCGTCACTTCCGGTAGGGTCCCTCACTATATATACATATATATATATATTTTTATATTTTTTATATACATATATTGTCTTTTCTTTTTCTACGCTCCATTTATTACTTGTAGTGGAGACGATATTACATTTATCTTCTAATCTTTTGAGTACCTATTGAATATATTAAACCTGTTTTAACTAGATTCTTCACCATAGTACCGCGCACCACTACCTTTTTACATGTTGTCGGAAAGTTTTATAGCCCAGCTCTAAAACTTTGTCCGTCGGATATTCCGACGGAAACAGTCCGATGGAGCCCACACACAGTCGGATTATCCGACAACACGGTCCGATCGGACATTTTCTGTCGGAATGTCCGACCGTGTGTACAAGGGCTAAGAATAGTCCTGTTGGTTCCAAACGTATTCCATTTACGGATGATGGAGGTCACTCTGCTCATTGGGACCTCCAAAAAAATTTCTGCACCCTTCCCCAGATCTGTGCCTCGATACAATTCTGTCTTGGAGGTCTACAGACAATTCCTTGGACTTCATGGGTTGGTTTGTGCTCTGACATGCACGGTTAACTGTGGGACATTATATAGACAGGTATGTGCCTTTCCAAATCATCTCCAATCAACTGAATTTACCACAGATGGACTCCAATCAAGTTGTAGAAACATCTCAAGGATGATCAGTGGAAACAGGATGTACCTGAGCTCAATTTTGAGTGTCATGACCAAGGCTGTGAATACTTATGTACAAGGGATTTTTTTTTTTTTGCAAAGATGTCAAACAAACTTCTTTCATGCTGTCATTATGGGGTATTGTTTGTAGAATTTTGAGGAAAATAATGAATTTAATCCATTTTGGCATAAAACTGTAACATAACCGAATGTGGAAAAAGTGAAGCGCTGCGAATACTTGTCTGAGATGTAAATCTTTCTGCTGGATGTTGCTAGTGATTGCCATAGCACAGTAATTCCAGAACACTTCATACTCGGCTATCTTTGTTTACCCATACAGTCACCCTTGAGTTCTATAAGTTTCATTTGTCTGCCTTCTGAGGAATGCTAATTTATAGGCATCGTTCTGGTTTATTCAAGGCCATCTTTACCATTGTTCTTCTTTTTTTCTCCTTACATAATTTAGTTTCATCTGCTAGATTTTGCTCACCACGTCTACACCAAGGTTATTAATAATTAACAGGAGAATTGACGAGGGGTCCTCGCCTTCAGACATTTTACTAAACAGACTGTACTGTAAATCAGAAAAAAATGAAGGTTTATTTATACCCCTCGGGCTCTTGTCTGCTTTTAATCTCTGGCTTTTTATTTGAACACTGTTCTCAGCCAACGTTCCGCATGCTTCACCTGATCGTTCGATAACCTAATTATTTTTACACTCTGATCATATCTGAAAAAATCAACGCATGGTTGTGTATTTTTTAAAGTGGTATTAAACCCAAAACTAAAAATGTAATATATTGCAGCTTACCAATCATTAGATGGTGTCGCTGCATTCGTTTTCTTTTTTAGGTATTTTTCCCTCTGTTTTCACCTGGTGATCTGGCCAGTAACATACCTCCAGTATTAGTGAGACCCAACTCTGGATGAATCAGCGCAGGAGGCACAACGGACAGCAGTATTGCCAGTACGGGAGAGGGTAGTGTTAGATGGACTAGCAGATTTACTACACTAACAAACTGAAGGCAAATTCCAGTTCACACTTTATAATCAGTTAGGCCGCGTACACACGGGCGGACTGTACGCCCAACTTTGTCCGCTGAACAGTGTTTCAGCGGACAGTCCGCTCGTGTGTGGGCTTCAGCGGACAGTTTCAGCGGACAGTCTGACGAACAAAGTTTTTCGGAATTTCCGTAAGACTGTCCGCTGAAACTTGGTTTGAGCGGACAGTCCGCTCGTGTGTAGGCTTGTTCGACAAACTAAGTCTCGCGCATGCTCAGAAAGAATTTACACGGCGAAGGTTGCATTGCAGTGTATTGGACGTCGAATTTCTCGTCCGGTCGTACGTGCCGTTCACGTCATCGCGCAAGTTTTCAGCGGACTGTTCGTTCGTCGTGTGTGGTCAAGTCCGTTCATGCTAATTTTGAACGGACTGTTTGTCAAACTGTTTGACGAACCTAGTTGGGCGGACAGTCCGCCCGTGTGTACGCGGCCTTACAGCAAACAGTTATTTTTCTCCTTTTGGGATAAATGTTTTACATGTAGAAATAAAAGCTGATCATTTTCTGGTACAATCATTTTTATTGATTAAAATGCACAGATGTAGATCAGCAGTTTGCCCACGCAGGGGGAACAGGTAAGAGACATAAAATTACATAGAACATCAGTGAAAAAAACTTAGAACAGGTCTATTTTATAGAATGAGTGCTCAGAGTACGACCCCACGGTACAGGCCGAAGGTCTGCAAAAATGACTGAAGTCTAAAGGCACATATCAGGAAAGGATGAGAGAATGGGCAGAAGCCCCAAGAGAAAGTAGGAGAAGAAAAGAGATAAAAAAAAAACAGGAGGGGTAGGATACATGCAGGCTAGGATCTAGGCCACACCTTTAATTTAGAAGCACCCGGACTGTTCGGGCGTACTGTGGAGAGGGCATAAGACAACCAGTGGGGCCACATTTTCAGAAATTTGGCATGGGAGTCATGGAGAATACACAACATTTTCTCATTAATCATAAGTTTGGTCACTATTCTCCTCACCACTACAATAGAAACAGAGGGGTTCTACAAAGCTCTGGCAATGGCTCTCTTTGTGGCAATAAACAGGTAAGTTGCCAGTTTTTGTTGGTACGAAAACAGGCCTTGGATTGGACAATGCAGCAAAGCCAACTTGGCATCCTTATGCACAGATACAGCATATAGAAAAAAGTTTGAAGAAGCTCGAAGACCCTGGCCCAGAACCCTGTCAGCTGAGGACTAGACCACCAGGTGTGGATAACCTCTCCGCTATGTCCACAGCCTCTGAAGCATCTGTCGCTACAGGATGGGTTTGCACTGGCTATATGGGCCGGAACCCAATACCACATCAAGAGAACCTTGTAGGCAGCCTCCAATGTAGTGTTGTTAAAAGAGCGATGTGAGACCAGGCCTTACTCCACTCCTCGGGGTCAATGGATGTCGCCAAATCATGTTCCAATCGAGACGTGTTCCCTCCGATACGTCTCAAGCCTCAGTTGGATTAAGGTCTGAACTTTGACTGGGCCATTCTATCATATGAATATGCTTTGATCTAAACCCTTCCATTGTAGCTCTGGCTGTATGTTTAGGGTTGTTGTCCTGTTGGAAGGTGAACCTTTGCCCCAGTCTCAATTCTTTCGCAGACTCTGACAGGTTTTCTTCTAAGTTTGCCCTGTATTTGGACCCATCCATCTTCCCATCAACTCTGACCATCTTCCCTGTCCATGAAAAGAAAAGCATCCCCATAACATGATTCTGCCACCATCGTGTTTCCCGGGGAGGATGGTGTGTTCAGGGTGATGTGCAGTGTTATGCCGCGTACACACGACCAGACTTAGGTCCGACAGACTTTCGACGGAGTTCTGACGGAGTTCTGACAGAGTTCTGACAGAGTTCTGACGGACTTTCCGAATGAACGGACTTGGCCACACACAATCACACCAAAGTCCGACGGATTCTAATGTGATGACGTACGACCAGACTAGAATAAGGAAGTTCATAGCCAGTAGCCAATAGCTGCCCTCGCATCGGTTTTTGTCCGTCAGACTAGCACACACACGAGCGGATTTCTCGGTAGGAACTGGGTCCGGCGGAGTTCTGGTGGAAAAATGTGAAACATGTTCCATTTCTAAAGTCTGTCAGACTTTTGCAAATCAAAAGTCAGCTGCAGCCCACACACGATCGAATAGTCTGCTGGAATCATTCCGTCAGACTTTTGATGTTGAAAAGTCTGGTCGTGTGTACGTGGCATTAGTTTTCCGCCACACATAGTGTTTTGTTTTTAGGCCAAAAAGTTACATTTTGGTCTCATCTGACCAGAGTACCTTCTTCCACATGTTTGCTGTGTCCCCCACATGGCTTCTCACAAACTGCAAATGGGACTTCTTATGGCTTTCTTTCAACAATGGCTTTCTTCCTACCACTCTTTCATAAAGGCCAGATTTGTGGAGAGCACGACTAATAGTTGTCCTGTGGACAGATTCTCCCACCTGATCTGTGGATCTCTGTAGCTCCTCCTGAGTTACCATGGACCTCTTGGCTGCTTCTCTGACTAATGTTCTCCTTGCTCCTTGTTTAGGTGGACGGCCATGTCTTGGTAGGTTTGCAGTTGTGCCATACTCTTTCCATTTCCAGATGATGGATTGAACAGAGCTCTGTGAGATGTTAGAAGCTTGGGATATCTTTTTTATAGCCTTACTCTGCTTTAAACTTTTCCACCACTTTATCCCTGACCTGTGTGGTGTGTTCCTTGGCCTTCATGATGCTGTTTTTTCACTAACGTTCTCTAACAAACCTATAAGTGCTTTACAGAACAGCTGTATTTATACTGAGATTAAATTATACACAGGGGGACTCTATTTACTAATTAGGTGACTTCTGAAGGCAATTTGTTTCGCTATATTTTAGTTAGGGGTATTGGAGTAAAGGGGGCTGAATACAAATGCACGCCACACTTTTTGGATATTTATTTGTAAAAAAAAAATTTGAAAACCATTTATCATTTTCCTTCCATTTCACAATTGTGCCACTGTGTTGGTCTATCGCATAAAATCCCAATAAAATACATTTATATTTTTGGTTGTAACATGACAAAATTTGGAAAATTTCAAGAGCTATGAATACTTTTTCAAGACACTGTAGTGTCACTCTTGTGACTTTGCCTAAGTTGAGATAATGGCATCAATCTGCTGCAGTCAGAAAGAAGCATTTCTTTGGTCTCCTCGTCTCCATTGATTATGTTGGGTATCATTCAGCCCAGAAGGATCTATAAGAAAGAATCCACGCTGGAAAGAACAAGGAAAGAAGTGAGTATTGCAGCCAGATCTGCTTTTTTTTTTAACAGCCCTTTTATTTTTTGCTGAAGCTGGAGTTGGGCTTTAAAGCCTATTTGGGTCTAAACACTTAATTAACCACTCATTAATTTCAAACATAATAAGTACTATAAACAGTGCGCTCAGACATTATAATTCAGTATAATTCATTACATCCTGAGGGGTTTATGCAAATTACACCCACAGGCAGACTTCCAGCTCAAAGACCGACCCATCACTACTGAGGTTTAGATATGCAAACCAAAATTATGGGCAAAATATTATATGAGTAAAATGCCCCAGAGGAGTCTATGCATTTATAAAACAAACACACAAGCAGAGAAAAATGGAAAGTAAAATGTCTTGAAGAAATTAATCAGCGGGGAATCACTTTTTATAAATCAAATTGTATTAGTATTAGTATTTGGCTTGCATCCCCTGAATAGAAAATATAGTTTCATGTAAATGTAAAATAACATAACTGGCTTTGTTTTTTGTCATATAACAGAAACAATCAATGCTTTTCATGCACAAATGCAGTACGAGGCAGCTTTTGCCTGACTATTTAAAAATGTTTTGTTACAAATGAAGATATGTTGGTGCACTGGATCAGGATTTTGGTAGATGTTTTGATCTGTTGATATTTTAGTCGGGAGGTTGCTCCCTAAGATCCAATTAATCCGAAGAGGAGGTCCACAGAATGATGGTAGTATGTTTGGTAGAATGAAGAGAGCACCAACCATATGGTCGGTAGTTCAGTTCAACTTTAAAGTTGCCACAAGGGTAAAACAATATCCAATTTATTTTGGGGGAGCTTTACCGATCCCCTTTCATCAGGAATTCTTCTTATGAAGGTAAAGAGCTCTAAAGAGAACAGGTATCTCGGAGTAGACTTCTCTAGCAATTATTAAGGGTCACCAGTAAAGCAGATTACTGAGATCAGGACTAAGCAAATTCCAATTCGTGAAACGCGTTAATCTCTGTCAGGTCTGCATTGATGTCTACGATGTTGTCTGATGATTTTTATCTACAATATAGTCTTCACTTTTGCTTCTAACCTGTGATTGCGGTCAAACCTTTTCCTATTCCTGTGGCTCCTATCCAGATTGTGAATGAATGAATAAATGAAATACTTGTATAGCGCACAATGCGAACTGAATCGCCTCAAGGCGCTGTGGCGAGCTTTCATCATCTGCTAAAAGAGGAAGGTCTTGAGTTTTTTCCTAAAAGCCAGGTGATTTTCTTCCAGGTAGATGTTGATTGGTGGAGCATTCCATAGCCGAGGACCTTGGACAGCGAATCTCT
This sequence comes from Lithobates pipiens, assembly GCF_037356315.1. Taxonomy (NCBI): domain Eukaryota; kingdom Metazoa; phylum Chordata; class Amphibia; order Anura; family Ranidae; genus Lithobates; species Lithobates pipiens. The sequence continues at coordinate 28,888,632 of NW_027507789.1, forward strand.
GATCCCCCTTGGATTTATACCGGGCTTTGGGCACGAGGAGGAGGTTTTTGTTGGCTGATCGAAGACTGCCGTTTGGTGTGTAATGATTTATTTTCTCCATTAGGTATTGCGGAGCTTCTCTATGCACGCATTTGTGGGTGAGGCAAAGGGTCCGATTTTTTACGGTTAGCCAATGTAAGCTCCTCAGCGAAGGAGAGATGGATTCCCAGGGTTTTTTTTCCTGTTATCAGCCTTGCCGCCGTGTTTTGGATCAGTTGTAATCGCGCAAGTTGATATTGTGGTAATCCTATGTAAAGCGAGTTTGCGTAGTCCAGTCGTGAATTAATGATTGTTCCAACTACCACTGCTTTGTCATTCTTTGGGATAAAAGGGATAAGTCTGCAAAGCATGCGCAGCAGATGGTGAGATCCACTGACTACTGCTCCTATTTGCCCATCCTCTTGGCTTTGGTCTTTGGTGAGATAGTCTGCCCAAAGACGGTTGGTGGAGACCAGGAGGTTTTGGTAGCAGGATTATGATTTGAGTGTAAGATAAGAAGCTCTGTCTTTGATTCGTTCAGCTGGAGAGATTTAGTGGTCATCCAGTCCTCTATTGATTTGAGGCAGTTTTCAAGTTGTTGTTGGTGATCTTTTTTTCCATTGATCCGGAAATAAAGTTGCGTGTCGTCAGCATAAGGCTCGGTTCACACAGGGGGCGATGCGAGGCGACACGACTTGCCGTGCCGCGACCTGACAAGTCGCCCCCGTTCTGTACTACGGAACCGTTCTAAGAGGAGCGACTCGAGTCGCTCCGACTTAGAAAAAAGGTTCCTGTACTACTTTTGGGCGACCTCGGGGCGACTTGCATTGACTTCTATACAGTCGTGTCGCCTCGCATCGCCCCCTGTGTGAACAGAGCCTAAGAGTGGAAGCAGAGATCTGAGCATCTGGATTGTGGACTGGACCTGCATCGGGAAGTTGAAGCGCGGGATTGCTCTCACCTGGAGCGGCTTGGCAGTGGCGGAACTACCGCCATAGCAACACATGCGGGCGCTATGGGGCCCGCAGTCAAGTGGGGCCCGGTGAGGATAGGCTCCGTGGCTCCGCGGGAGATAGCGGGTGAGAGCGGGCTGTCCGCGGGTGGTCCGCGGGTGGTCCGCGGGCGGCCCGCGGCTCCGCGGGTGGTCCGCGGGCGGCCGCGGGTGGTCCGCGGGCGGCCGCGGGTGGTCCGCGGGCGGCCGCGGGTGGTCCGCGGGTGGTCCGCGGGCGGCCGCGGGTGGTCCGCGGGTGGTCCGCGGGCGGCCGCGGGTGGTCCGCGGGTGGTCCGCGGGCGGCCGCGGGTGGTCCGCGGCTCCGCGGGTGGTCCGCGGGCGGCCCGCGGGTGGTCAGCGGCTCCGCGGGTGGTCAGCGGCTCCGCGGGTGGTCCGCGAGCGGCTCCGCGGGTGATAGTGGGACTGGGAGGCAGATGAGAGTGGGCATGAGTGGGCTGGCCAATCAGGGAGCTGACGGGCGGGGGAGCATAGAGATGACATCATCTCTCGCTGCCCTCTCATCCCTGTAGTGCAGTTCCCCCTCACTGTGCAGGCAGCCAGGAAGCAGAGAGATGACATTATCTCTCTGCTGCCTGACTGATAATCTGCTGCCTAACTCTGTGACACAGCAGGAAAGTGGCAGAGCAAGTGACAATCCATAATGTGTGGCAGGCGACGTGGCAAGTGACAACCCGGGACGTGGCAAGTGACAATCCGTAACGTGTGGCAGGTGACATGGCAAGTGACAATCCATAATGTGTGGCAGGCGACGTGGCAAGTGACAACCCGGGACGTGGCAAGTGACAATCCGTAACGTGTGGCAGGTGACATGGCAAGTGACAACCTGGATGTGGCAAGTGACAATCCGTAACATGTGGCAGGTGATGTGGCAAGTGAAAATCCATGACATGGCAAATGACAATCCATAATGTGTGGCAGGCAACGTGGCAAGTGACAACCAGGGACGTGGCAAGTGACAATCCGTAACGTGTGGCAGGTGACATGGCAAGGGACAACCTGGATGTGGCAAGTGACAATCCGTAACATGTGGCAGGTGACGTGGCAAGTGAAAATCCGTGACATGACAAGTGACAATCCGTAATGTGTGGCAGGTGGCGTGGCAAGTGACAACCCGGGACGTGCAAGTGACAATCCATAATGTGTGGCAAGTGACAATCTAGGATGTGGTAAGTGACAATCTGTAATGTGTGGCAATCTAGGACGTGGCAAGTGACAATCCGTAATGTGTGGCAGGTGACGTGGCAAGTGACAACCTGGATGTGGCAAGTGACAATCCGTAACATGTGGCAGGTGACGTGGCAAGTGAAAATCCGTGACAAGACAAGTGACAATCCGTAATGTGTGGCAGGTGACATGGCAAGTGACAATCCGTAATGTGTGGCAGGTGACGTGGCAAGTGACAACCCGAGACATGGCAAGTGACAATCTAGGACATGGCAAGTGACAATCCGTAATGTGTGGCAGGTAACGTGGCAAGTGACAATCCGGGACGTGGCAAGTGGACAATCCGCAACATGTGGCAGGTGACATTCTGCAAAGTGTGACAAGTGACAATCTGCATCTGGTGGCAGGCGACGTGGCAAGTGGACAATCCGCAATGTGTAGCAGGTGATGTGACAAGTGACAATCCTTAATGTGTGGCAAGTGACAATCCAGGACGTGGCAAGTGACAATCCATAATGTGTGGCAAGTGACGTGGCAAGTGACAATCCAGGACGTGGCAAGTGACAATCCATAATGTGTGGCAAGTGACAATCCAGGATGTGGCAAGTGACAATCCATAATGTGTGGCAGGTGACTTGGCAAGTGACAATCTGGGATGTGGCAAGTGGACAATCCGCAACATGTGGTAGGTGACATTCCGCAACGTTTGACAAGTTACAATCTGCATCTGGTGGCAGGCGATGATGGCAAGTGACACGCTCAGGGATCCCACTGATTTTGCATTATGGTGAGTTGAACTATTTCATTTTATATAACAGAACAGAAATTGGTTAAAAGGCCTGGAGGTCAGCAATGTGTTCCCTTCAGGGGCTGCATACAGTATACTGCATACTTTGTTGTTCAAAATTTATATAAGCTGTTGCCTGGGTACTGTGCCACATGGGTGTGGTAGTCTGTTGTTTAATAGCATTAGTTCATTTTTTTTTGGTGGGGGGGGGGCCCATACAACATTTTGCTATGGGGCCCTGTGATCTCTAGTTACGCCCCTGCGGCTTGGCTTTGCTTTCTACCTCACCAGTAAAGCAGCTTGGGTCAGTAAAGCCCATGAAATGAATCTTACTCTCCAGATAAGCCTTTCTTAACTAGAGTTCCTCCAGAGGTTGCTAGGGGTTCCTTAAAGAATGAGCAACTTTGGCTCTTAGATGAATAACCACTGATACCAAAGATCTTTTTTAGCTATCTGCAAGGAAGGAATTCTTCCCAATGACCACAAATGTAAGGAGCATTCTTCGCAGTGACCTTCACACTAATGTACTGTGAGATGTAGATATAGAATTATTAGCCAGGGTTCCCTTAACCCAAAAAGGAATGGTTCCTCCAAGTTATAAAGGTTGAGAAAGCCGCTCCAGATAATTGAAAAGTAAACTGGGCCGTCAAACATATGCTCAGTGCTTTCTTTAATCTTCCAACCTTACTTGGGTATACAAAAAAAAAGGATTTTTAGGTGCTCAAATCTACTCCCTCTATGTTAAGGGTCCCCAACCATGGCTGCATGATGGAATTTCAGAGGTTGAGACAAAAAGTGGCACGTGTCCCTCTAATCTTTTTTTTTCTTTTTGTACTTAGTTTATGCATGTTTACAGGCGTATGGCTTTTAGAAGCATTTGAACGTCAGCATAAACTTATTCTATTGGCTTAAATATTCATATATTCTAGCTCCTATATTAAATTAACTCGCATACAGTATCTCACAAAAGTGAGTACACCCCTCACATTTTTGTAAATATTTTATTATACCTTTTAATGTGACAACATTACACAACACAAAAGAAATAACACTTTGCTACAATGTAAAGTAGTGAGTGTACAGCTTGTATAACTGTGTAAATTTGCTGTCCCCTCAAAATAACTCAACACACAGCCATTAATGTATGAGACCTCTGGTCTCCAAACAGAGGTGTCAGAAAAGTGTGAGCTAGGGGACTATTGCAGTGCATATAAATTAAATAATACATCACATGAAGAAAAAACAGGTTTTGCATAAAAAATGTAGTACAGTTTATTGAATAAAAACCATTACAGGGGGGGGGGCGTGGCCTGGCGATGCAATAGAGCGGACGTGTGCTCTGTGAGCTCCGGGGCCGACACCACTAAAATAGCCTAAAATACACGGATTGTCTCACATCCTTCTTGCCTGACGATGGGCCGGCGAACAGGCAAGTCCCTGCCCAAGAAAGGTGCCTCCACGGGATCGATTAAGCGGTTCCTTGCCGTGGAACCTGAAGATGCGGAGGGACAGGACGGCCTAGGCCGCTCGCCGCGCGGTGGAGTAGATCCCGCCTCCCGCGATAGGCCAGAACGGAGACAGTGCTCATCTGAATCTTCTGCGGACTCGGGCGAAGAGGGGGACCTGCCTAGTTCTGTCGGTGCAGCGACGAAGGTGAGCGGCATGCCTACCACCTCTGACCTGGCCTCTATGCTGCTAAACTTGGAGCGGGTCATCAAGAAGGAGGTCTCCGCGGTCCGAGCGGACCTGTCTCAAGTATTGCTGCGGGTCGAAGAATCTGAACAACGTCTGGATCGCCATGCGAACGCTATTAGGACTTTGCAGGCGACTACCCGTCAACTTGCAATTGCTCATAGAACGACCGTTTACAAGCTCGAAGACCAAGAGAATCGCAACAGACGCAATAACGTTCGGATTCGGGGTCTCCCTGAAGCAACTGGGGATGATGACCTCTTACCGTCCGTCAGAGGCATTTTTAACAGCCTCCTCGGCCGAGCGGCAGATGCCCCCTTCAAGATTGATCGTGTGCATAGAGCTCTTCGACCCCGCAATCTCACCACGGACATCCCACGTGACGTCATATGCCGGGTCCACCATTATCCCGAGAAGGAGCTGATCATGCAGAAGGCTAGGGGCGCCACGCCATTCGACTTTGATGGGGCGATGTTATCCTTCTTTCCCGATTTGGCGAGGGAGACTTTGGATAGACGCAGAGCCCTGCGTCCCCTCACGGAACTGCTTCGGGCGGCGTCCATTAAATATAAATGGGGCTTTCCTGCGGCCCTGATTGCTTCTCAGGATGGCAGAACTGCGATACTTCGCTTCCCAGAAGACCTGCCCAGATTCTGCAACGATCTGAATGTTAATATCCCAGAGCTACCTGGCTGGCAGGATGGCATCCCGCCTTTACCCAATGGAGCCGACCAGGGATGGCAGAAAGTGGGTCGTGCCCGTCGCTCCTCTGCCCAGGATCACCGCCCTTGAACCGACGAAATGCCCTGCCGCTGGCTTTCCCGCACTGGATTATGGGCTGCAATCGCAAGGTTTACCACCCTACTGAGGGTGTGATGTCTTCCCTACCCTGGTTGTACGTAGCTAAGGACCGTTTTTGGCAGCTGCTGGACCTAGCCAGGTCACGGGTAGGATGTTGATTGCTGTGCCAACTACACCTTTGTGCCTCCCTGGGGGCCCCTACCCGAGGGTGGACATTGCTATCTTTTCGTTCTGGGTCCTCTGACTTTGTTGTGCATATGTTTTATTTACTGTTGTTTTATTTTTTATTTTCTCTCCCCTTGTTTCTTACACTTGGTTGGATTGCTGTTTCCCCTTGCATGCTTTACCGCCCTAGTTACATATTCTATTATACAGGCGTTCTACTGTTATACATATTGGATGATGTGAGTTATCTGCTGTGGTGTCGGCACCGGGCCACTGGGCTGTGCTTCAGACCCCTATGGTGTGGTTTGTGCCCAGTTGCCTGAGTCCCATCTCCCCCTTTTTGAGCGGGGGCTGCCCGGCACGGGGCCCTGGTGTCCTTGCCCCTTCTGGGGTGGGGGGCGCGGGGGCCCTGTGGCGGGCTTGTAGCCCGCTCTCGCACAGCATGATTATGCGTGCAACACTAGCTGTTGTCAGACAGCATTTTTTCTGGTATTTTTTGTTTTTCTCACTACTATGTGGTCTTTTCTCTTTCTGTTCCTTTTCCTTCTTCTTTTCTTCTCCCTCCCCCCTCCCTTGGCTCCTTCCTATACCCTCCCCTGCCCTCTCCACCCCATTTAGCGGTGGTCCGCCTCTATACTGTACTGGTTATATGTTGGTGTTCGCGGTTCCTCCCCCAGAGACCTCATGGCAACGGTGAACCTTGTATCTTTTAACGTTAGGGGCCTCCATGCCCCGGGGAAGAGACACAATTTATATAGAGAGCTGGGTCGTTTGCGGGGGGACGTGATCTTCCTCCAGGAGACCCACCTCACACATACGACCCTAGTCAGACTACACTCCCCGAAGTACCCCACGTGGTACTACAGCCTTTCCGACATTTCCAAAGCAAAGGGTGTGGCCATTGGGTTTCGTAGGGGAACCGCGTTCACGTTTGATGCTATGCTGAGCGATCCTGCGGGACGCTTTCTGTTTCTCCGGGGCACCCTGGGCAGCATGCCGTGTACCCTAGCTACCTTGTATTCCCCTAACAAGAATCAAGCGAGTTTTCTTGCCTCCACACTCAACTCCTTGCGGAGTTTTGTCCGTGGATGTATCCTACTAGCGGGCGACTTTAATGTTCCGCTGGAACCTACTTTGGACACCTCTAGGGGTGGCTCCTCTTTATCCGGCAGAGGATTGAAGTTTATACGCTCACGACTCCATGACCTACAGTTGATGGATGTCTGGAGAATCGCTCACCCGCGGGAAAGGGACTTTACCTACTATTCTTCTGTACACCAAACGTATTCCAGAATTGATCTGTGTTTCATTGATCATCAACACCTCCCGCTCATAGTGAAGTCAAGCATTGACTCCTCTCCCCTGTCAGATCACGCACCTATCTCGTTAACTATCAAAGTAGAGTCCATACCCCTGAAATCCACTAATTGGAAGTTGAATGAAGACCTGATAGCCGAGGAGGCGGACAAAAAGGTGATGGGGGACGATTTAGAGTTTTACTTTAGGACTAACGTAAGCCCTGACGTTTCCCCAGGAGTGTTATGGGAGACCCATAAGGTGTATATTAGGGGTAAGTTTATGGAATTGGGATCCAGGAAAAAGAGGGAGCGCATGCTACACCAATCTACCTTGCTGCGTGAAATCGCTGGCTTGGAACGCCAACACAAACTGAATCAGACCCCGGCCCTTTTCCACACCCTGACTGAGAAGCGGGAGACCCTGAAGTCCCTCCTTCATTTGGACCAAAAACGACGCTCTCGGTTAGTGGCTCAACGGTTTTATGAGTGGGGGGATAAACCCAGCAGGTTATTGGCCAACTCGGTGCGACAGCGTAAGAACGCGGCGTTCATTGCTAAGGTTAAGACCCCCTCGGGAGACTTAGCCAAAAGGCCGAGAATTCATGGAGCTGGTGAGGTATTTCGACTAGTTTTGCTTTTCAGCTTCCTCAGGAACTACTTACATCTAAAAATGCATCAATTATTCATAAATCTATAAAGAATATCTACAAAAGGTGATAATTTGATTTCAGCTTCCTCAGAAACTACCTACATCTAAAAATGCATCTATTATTCATAAATCTATAAAGAATATCTACAAAAGGTGATAATTTGATTTGTAGATATTCTTTATAGATTTATGAATAATTGATGCATTTTTAGATGTAGGTAGTTCCTGAGGAAGCTGAAAAGTGAAACTAGTCGAAATACCTCACCTGCTCCATGAATTCTGGATATGTTGGATTCTGTAATGGTTTTTATTAAATAAACTGTACTACATTTTTTATGCAAAACCTGTTTTTTCTTCATGTGATGTACTATTTAATTTATATGCACCGCAATAGTCCCCTAGCTCACACTTTTCTGACACCTCTGTTTGGAGACCAGAGGTCTTATACATTCAGTTCTACATAATTGGGATGAGGTGCACATTGTAAAAGTATAATTTTGAACTCTTTTGGGTGGCCATTTTTCTATTTTTACACACACAGCAATTAATGTCTAAACCGCTGGCAACAAAAGTGAGTACATCCCTAAGTGAAAATGTCCAAATTGGGCCCAATTAGCCATTTTCCCTCCCTGGTGTCATGTGACTCGTTAGTGTTACAAGGTCTCAGGTGTGAATGGGGAGCAGGTGTGTTCAATTTGGTGTTATCGCTCTCACTCTCTCATACTGGTCACTGGAAGTTCAACATGGCACCTCATGGCAAAGAACTTTCTGAGGAGCTGAAAAAAAGAATGATCCTATTTTAATAATATTCAGTCAGGAAAGAAATGGGATAGGGGGCATTTGTCTTCACACTCCACCCTGGGCTATCATAAATAATATACATTATATGGCCAAACATTTATGGACACCTGACCATCACACAACAATGAGCTTTTTGGACATCCCAAACCAAAGCCATTAAAATGGAGTTGCTGCCCCTGATCCCACCATCCCTTTGAGGCTCTAACAGCCTCCACTATTCTAGAAAGGCTTTTCAAAAAGTTTACATTTACTTTATTATGTTCTTAAAGTATATTTAACTTCTTGAGATCCGCGCTATAGCCGAATGACGGCTACAGCGCGGACCTGCTTTGCCGGGACTACGTCTATTGACGTCGTCCCGTGCACGAGGGGCACGCGCGTGGCGCGCTCTGTGATCAGCGAGTCTATGAGACTCGCCTGATCACTGATCAGAGCAAGGGATCGATCCCGACCCCTTACCAGGTGATCAGCTGTTAGCCAATGACAGCTGATCATGTGATCACAACAGAGCCGGTAATCGGCTATTTTTCCTCCTCGCACTGTCAGCCGATCCCCGGCAGCCGTGATCGGGACATCACGGCGAGCTGGGGACAGCTCATCAGTGCCCACCTGCCCCCTGCCAGTGCCACCTAAAATATGACAAAAAATTACACCCATCAGTGCCCACAGTGCCACCCATCAGTGCCCACAGTGCCACCTATCAGTGCCCACAATCTGCCTCGCACACACAGTGCTGCACCTCAGTGCCACATATCCGTGCCCATCAGTGTCATGTACCAGTGCCCATCAGTGCCCATCAGTGATGCCCATCAGTGCCCAGCTGTGCCACCTATCAGAGCCACCTATCAGTGCCACCCATCAGTGCCCATCAGTCCCATCTATCAGTGGTACCTATCAGTGCCCATCCGTGCCACCCATCCGTGCCACCCATCCATGCCATCTTATCTGTGCCCATCTTTGCCCATCAGGGCCGTCTTATCTGTGCCCATCAGTACTGCCTTATTTGTGCCTATCGGTGCCACCTTATCTGTGCCTATTAGTGCCGCCTTAACTGTGCCTATCAGTGCCCACCAGCGCCGCCTATCAGTGCCCACCAGTGCCGCCTATCAGTGCCCACCAGCGCCGCCTCATCAGTGCATTTCAATGAAGGAGAAAAATTACCTGTTTTCAAAATTTTATAACAAACTATTAAACATGATTTTTTATTTTGCATTTTTTTTTGTTTGTTTAGCAAAAAATAAAACTCCCAGCTGTAATTAAATACCACCAAAAGAAAGCTCTATTTGTGGGGAAAAAAATGATAAAAATTTCATTTGGGTACAGTGTTGTATGACAGCGTAATTGTCATTCAAAGTGCATTAGCGCTGAAAGCTGAAAATTGGTCTGGGCAGGAGGGGGGTTTAAGTGCCCAGTAAGCAAGTGGTTAAAGTAAAAACCTTTTTTTTTTTCTTTTTGGATAGAGTAGGAAAGGGTAGATAATGCTGATAACTTTTTTGACCATCTGTGTCTCATTTTGGGAGTTTTCCTGCACCTCCCATCCTGTAGACTCAACAAACAGTGAGAGGATACCTTCCAATGTCAACCGTCCAATCCCCTCTTGGACGGTTATCATAGAAACAAGTGTTCCCATTAGAAGATTTTCCATCCGTTTGTATACAATAGCCATATCCTTCGAAGAACATTTGCTTAAGCTCTAAGTAATTAATATGCCTTATGCCCTATTACATTTGTGCAATTTTTTTACTGTTGTACTTTTTTCTTGAAAAGAAAAGAAGATTTTCTATTCCTATTCTGGCGGGAACTCAAAATTTCGGATTTATCATCACTTTCATTTCCCATGACATTAGGACAATTAGAGAGGGTTAATCTCCCTAGTGCCACCTGTTTACTCTGCCAGGGCTCCCATAGATGGAGGTGTAAGGGCTCATTTACACTTGCTTCAGCTTCAACACACATTAACCGCTTCAGCCCTGGAAGATTATACCCCCTTCCTGACCAGAGCACTTTTTTACAATTTGGCACTGTCACTTTAACTGACAATTGCACGGTCATGCGGCGCTGTACCCAAACTAAATTTGTGTCCTTTTTTTCCCATAAATAGAGCTTTCTTTTGGTGATATTTGATCACCTCTGCAATTTTTTTTTCATTTTTTGCTCTATAAACAAAAGAACAGCAACAATTTTGAAAAAAACACAATATCTTTTACTTTTTGCTATAATAAATAGCCCACTTTAAAAAAAAACAACTAAATTTTCCCTCAGTTTAGGCCGATATGTATTCTTATGTATGTATTGATTGGTTTGCACAAAAGTTATCATATCTACAAAATAGGGGATAGATTTATGGCATTTTTATTATTATTTCTTTTTCTACTAGTAATGGCGGTGATCTGCGATTTTCATCGGGACTGCGATATTGCGGCAGACAAATTGGACACTTTTGACACATTTTTGGGACCATTGACAATTATACAGTGATCAGTGCTATAAAATGCACTGATTACCGTAATGTAAAATGTTACTGGCAGGGAAGGGATTAACACTAGGGGACGATCAAAGGGTTAACTGTGTTCCCTCTCTGTGTTCTAACTGTAGGTGGGATTGGACTTGCTAGAGGAAGAGAGAGAGCGGTGTTCATACTTTGTATGAACACACGATCAGTCTCTTCTCCCCTCATAGAACTCACAGATCCCAGTTCTCGCTGTGTCATGAGGCATGCACGCGCCCCTAGTGGCCACAGGGTGAAGCGACGTGACATAACGTTGTTTCGCCCAGCCGCGCCATTCTGCCGCAGTAAAACTGCAGCTGGTTGGCAAGTGGTTAAAGCGCCTGCTGCTTCAACATGTGTTTTTGATGCTTCAGTGATGCTTTGGTGATGCTTCGATGATGCTTCATTGAGGCTTGGCAAATGCCCTGTATGTGTGTTGATTTTCTATTTGTTTTAAAGGGGCCCAGTAGAACCCCAAGTCAGTAGTACCCCCACTAAGCAGATTCCCAGTAGTACCCCTATTCTGCAGATCCCCAGCTCATTAGTACCCCGGATCAAGCAGATCCCCAGCTCATTGATACCCTCCTTCAGCAGATCCCCAGCTCATTAGTACCCCGGGTCAAGCAGATCCCCAGCTCATTGATACCCTTCTTCAGCAGATCCCCAGCTCATTAGTACCCCGGGTCAAGCAGATCCCCAGCTCATTGATACACTCCTTCAGCAGATCCCTAGCTTATTAGTACCCCGGGTCAAGCAGATCCCCAACTCATTGGTACCCCCCTTCAGCAGATCCCCAGCTTATTAGTACCCGTGTTCAGTAGATCCCCTGCTAAGTAGTGTCCCCCGCTCCACTGATGCCCCGTTTAGCAGTAAGAGAGTCCTAAGAGAGGCCGTCCCCATCACTTCAGGATCCTCTACCAGGTACATGACAGGTGAAGTGGGGATGTCACAATCTCTACCTCATACGATCAGGGAACGCACTACAATCTATTCTCTGAATGGTGCCCATAATGAGCAAGTGACTGCCTGTGCTCACAATGCAACAGGGTAGCTGTTATTGTTGTCTCTCCAGCTTCCTTGGGGATCCCACAGGTATAGCACCTACATACTTACATTATTCCAACCTAGACCAATGTAATTATGTACAAATTGCCATACCTGAAATTCAGTTTTAGTTGATTTCAACAGCAATTTGTTTTAAAACAGCCCCGCTCCTCCTGGAGCTCACCCTTTATTGCATTCACCTTTATTGGTCTAGCAGCACGCAGGTTATCCCAGGACATGCTGACCAGACGTCTGCATCCTGTGCACCACGCTTATCACTGCTGGAGAACTTAGATGAATAGTTTTATTCAGCCTATCTGGGGACACCCACACAGCTTTGCATAAATTATTAAGCATAATTGTGAAAATAAATGCTAAAATGGCTTCTGCACAACACATAAGTAGCAGAAAATGAATGTGAAAGAAAGGGACATCGAGTATTTCCAGGATGGAAAATGAAAAAAAAACACATTATATGATAGTGACTCATTCAGGCCATTACTGGTAACTGAAAAATGGCCTTCCCTTTGTTTGTTTCTTACACATTGAAGACATTGTTCTGTTGTTCCATAGCTTTACATGGACCTTAAAGAGGAAGTAAACCCTGATGGGTTTAATTCCTCTTTGTTTCCCCGCAAAGGTAAAGCATAATGGGCTACTATGCATCGCATAGTAGCCCATTATGTGTCACTCCCCTGACACAGGAACCAGTGATGTCACCGCTGTCCCCTCTTCCACGGAGAGTTCATCTTCTTTCCGGGAATCGTTGTTTTGGCGCTGTGATTGGCTGGAGCTGCAGTGACGTTACTCCTGCGCATGCGCACTGGAGCCGCCACTAACAGCATATCGGCATTAGCATGCGCCGTAGACTGCGCGCCGCTGTCTACGGCGCATGCGCCTTAGACAGTGGTGCCTGTCTTTTTGCAAATATCTCCTAAACCGTGTAGGTTTGGGAGATATTTCTTGGACCTACAGGTAAGCCTTAATCTAGGCTTACCTGTAGGTCAAAGTGGTCTGTAAGGGTTTACAACCACTTTAAGTCGATGTAAGCCCAATTGTTTAAATCTTATCTAGGCTTTAAAATGTTAAAATCAGTTCAGAAATCATTTTCAAATCTAAAACTTTCATTAAATTAAATACCCGGTGATCCTGTCAAGAAAGTCCTTGTTCAGGTACTGGTAGAGAGTGACAAAGTTCCATGCCTGTCTTTTAATGCCAAATGCAAATAATAACCGCTTGCTGACTTCCCCATAGTAGATTTACTGCTACTAAATATCCCATAGTTTGTAGGCGTTATAACGTTTGCGAAAACCAATCAATATTTGCTTACTGGGATTTTTTTTTTTACCAAAAATACGTAGCAGAATACATTTTGACCTAAATTGATGAAGGAATTAGATTTTTTCTTTTTTTTTATTGTATGTTTTATAGCAGAAAGTAAAAAATATTGTTTTATTTTTTTTTAAATTGTTGGTCGTTCTTTGTTTAGAACGCAAAAATTAAAAAACGCAAAGGTGATCAAATACCACCAAAAGAAAGCTCTATTTGTGGGAATAAAAAGACATACATTTTATTGAATAGGAGAACACATATATTAGAGTCCACGGGGTTGCACATCCCAAGAGTATACAAAAAATTGAAAGATTTCTACCTATTTCTATTTATGCCTCTACGTATATGGAGATATATCTTTTGCACAATTTGAAATGTTTTAACAATGTTCCATATGCTGTCAAATGCCTTAAATTTGAATCTTTTTATATATTTCCCTAGAATAAAAATCCCCCTGAAGAAGACCAGAAATGAAAGGGTCGAAATGCATTGGTGTAAATGTAATTGGCAAACCATGTTTTCCTTGGGGTGTTTTATGTTGTTTTTGTAAGTTAAAGCAACACAGTGCCGTATCTCAAAAAATGGCCTGGTCAGAAAGTGGACTATATCTCCTGGAGGTCAAGTGGATAAATAAAATACAAAATAAAAAGATAAAACTGAGACATATACATTAGAATGTTCTACATTTTTATTTTCTGAAATAATACATTATAAAATAAAAAATAAAATACACGTAAAATTATAAATTAAATTATAATAAAATACAATACAGTAAGATAAAACTGCAGCAAACCAGAGTATTACCTTTTGAGTGTCTGAAATAAAACATTAAAAAGTTAATAATAATAGCAATAATAATTAAAACAAATAATGACATACAGCTGAGACAAATTCATTGGAGTGTTACCTTGCTTCAATTAGATTGTCTGAAATAAAAAATAATAAAATAAAAAAAATAAGATAAATAATAATGCATAAAATACAAAATTATAAAATAAAACAGATAAAACCAATTGCTTCCTTTTTATTATCTGAAATTAAAAATGATGTGCTAGGACAGGGGCCTGGCCCTGACGGATCGCGATGGCCCCTATAAACTGGACTTTTGGAGAGCCTCGCAACTACTACACTTCCTACAGACCTTCCCAGCCCTTGACAAATACTGCCACAACCTGACTACGCTTGAAGAGTATTGCTTCAAGAGTGGCACGTTCCCTCATGTATTCTTGGCAATGTACAACTTTTTGGTGTCTCCCTCTAAAGACTACCTGCTGCCCTACTTGGTAAACTGGGAATCTGACCTGGGCAGAACATTCACGAAAACGCAACATTCCAATATAACCAGATTTCCCTTGAAATCCTTATTCTGCACAAAAGTGCAGGAAACCAACTTCAAGACCCTTAACCAGTGGTATCGTTCTCCATCTCTTCTTCATAAATACTTCCTGACCACTTCTACTATGTTGAAGATGTCAAGAGGAACATGAGACTTTGCTACATATTTTTTGGTCATGTACTAAGTTGAGTGGCTTTTGTAGGGAGATCCGCACGATTATCCAAAAATTCACCGCCCACAGAGTCCCCAATGATCCAGCATTTTTCTTATTGCATGCTTCCACTATCCCGGCTAAGGTGTACCAGAAATCTATACTTCGACACCTAGTGAACGTGGCCAAGTCTTGCATCCCGCTCCCCTGGAAAAAGACACAGCCTCCAACAGTTGGGCTATGGCTGAGGAAGGTGGAGGATTTGGTTTTGACCTCCAGGCAGAAACGAGAGACTTACACACATACCTGGACATTATGGAACATGTTCATTTATTCTGAGGAAGGGAAAGCTCTCATTGATGTGACTAGTGGTTGAAGGCAATACCAGGTCTCATGACAGAATAACTTAGAGTTTATATATTATAATTAAAGTGGAAGTAAACTCCCCTATCGTTTTCAGCCAAGGAAGCTGCCATCTTTGCCTCTGTTTAATCGTCAACTGCTATGGTGCTGCACATGTGATTCGTTATGACACCAGCCATTGGATGGTTTGATAGTTTGGCTGAGAGCACAGCCAATGTGCAGTTAGCATTCCCGGCATGCCTTTTTTTTTAACTGTTTGAATCCATGGGTTTACTTCCATTTTAATTTTATTCCCCTTTCCTTCTCTTCTTCTTATCTCCTCTTATAGTTCTTTCCCACTTATCTGGACTAATTGGGCAATTTACCATTACTTATATAACTACCCTGGGGGCTTCACCGATATGAGATTATATCCCGGAACTATGATTCTATATGATGGTCTGTTTGCCCTAGGGGGAGTTTCTCTCATGATCCCTAGATGGCCTCATGTCCGTTCTGATACGATACTGTTGCAAATGTAACTTGATATCATTGAATATTATGTATCCTTCGTCTTTTATGTGTCTGTGTATTCTCTGTATTTGCCTTTTTCATTTTTAAATAAAATTTAAATAAAAAAATTATGTTTTTCCCCATGTATAGGTAATCAGACTCTCTCTTACCTGGAAAATGACTGCTGTACATTAGGAGTGACAACCGGATTCCGATTGGTTTCTTCCAGCCCAGCAGTCGGACGCAGGTTTTTCAAATAGCAGCAGGTAACAGACATTTTTACAGCATTTAATGAGCACCCGCAATTATACGTGCTCTTCACAATGAATGGTAAAAAGGCTTTTTTTTTTCTCTAACAATCATTTTTCTTTGAAAGGATTTATTATTTCTTGAAAGCCAGAAGGTTCTATAAAGAGTAAATATTGGGCTTGATTCAATCGCTTATGCTAAATTAACCGGAAAGCAATTTCTGCTGAAAAGTGGCTCTCTGAGACTTCTAAGAAACGTGTGTGAAATTTAATAATTGTGTAACGAACCTTACAGGACCTCATAACGGCTCATACGGAGGAGATAAGGAGCCATCGACTGACGTGGCCAC
Source organism: Lithobates pipiens (assembly GCF_037356315.1). NCBI lineage: Eukaryota > Metazoa > Chordata > Amphibia > Anura > Ranidae > Lithobates > Lithobates pipiens. The sequence goes on from NW_027507789.1 coordinate 28,904,823, forward strand.
CAGAGCGGTCACATTTTCGGGGCTAGTTTATGTGTGCATAAGCTGATTTACAATTATTCCACAGTACATTTACCTAGAATGACTTGACCACCAAGCTAAAAAAGTTCAAAAGAAACTAAAAGGGTTCTGGTCAGTTTCATTTTATTTTATAAATTTTTTTCTTTAAAGTTTAAATGTTTGTTTTGTATCCTTATGGCTGTTTTTACAGAAGGTGGAACGGAAGCTGTTTGCCAATTTGTCTCTTGTTTTCCCTCTGCTTGTAGAGCAACCTTGAACAAAGCTTTTGGAAAGCATTGGCCATTCTGTACACATACGTCGCCGCCTGTTTCCGGGTTTAGGGTGCCTGCCTGTTCACCCCCCCCCCCCCCCCGCCACAATACCCACAGTGATTGTACTCAGTGGGAGTTTTTCAGCAGGTCCTGGCCAATGATTCATGGCCGGGACCTGCTGATCGGCTGTGTCCAATCACAGACCAGATTGACTGACAGATTGATTGTCAACACAGGGCTCTTTACGGAGGGGATGATCTCTCTGTTTCTTATCCCCGCAAAACAGAGATTGTCTGTTTCCTACAAATAGAGCTTTCTTTTGGTGGTATTTGATCACCTCTGCATATTTTTTTTGTTTTTTGCACTATAAAAAAAGTCTGACAATTTTGAAAAAAAAAAACAATTTCCTGACAGACTCCGTGGCAGCATACATATGGGTTTAGCCCCAGCTCCTCTCCTACCCTGTAGGACCTTACTCCCATAAATCTTTGCTCTGAGCCAGCAGCCATGCTCCTTATTTGTCCTCCTCCAAAGGACCTAAATGGTTGAAATTCCTACCTTGGATGCATCATCCACGATCAAGGCCTCGTAAGCTGTGACCATAGACGAAGATGAATTGCTATACTCCGATAAGCCCTAGCGTTAGCAGGGTAAGGAGTGGGCAATGGAAGAGGTGCCATGAACAGCAAAGCCTGGCCATTGACAGGCAAGTGGCGATTGGCCAGATTGCCCAACTATTAGCGAGTGGCCATATTTGACCCAGACCGGTGTGACAGCGCTCCCCCTGGGCCTGGCCTGATCATGGCAAGAAGCATCTTTCCGTCTTATTTATGGCAGCAATGTTTATGTGATGTTCCTCTGTTTTTTCTTCTGTCTTCTCTCCTTTTTTCCCTGGTGCTAGTGTCCCTGGCTATGGCAGCTGTAACACTTCTGCGCCTCAAACCGCCACTTCATTCCAGCTGCCCAGTGTGGGACTCCATGGCAGCAGGAGTCTCCTCCCAGTGTCTTGAGTAGGCTAGTTACAGAACACGGCCGCTGGCTCAGAGCAAACATTTATGGGAGTGGGGTCCTATAGGGTAAGAGAGGAGGCGGGCTAAACCCATACGTATGTTGCCATGGAGTCCGTCACAAATTTAGTGCAATATGTATTCTGCTACATATTTTTCTTAAAAACAATCCCAATAAGTGTATATTGATTGGTTTGCGCAAAATTTATAGCGTCTACAAACTATGGGATATTTTTCTGTAATAAAAAAAAAATAGTTTTACTAGTAATGGCTGCAATTAGAGACTTTTAACGGGACATATCGGCGGGCGAATCAGACACTAAGCAACACTTTTGACACCTAATTTTTTTTTCACAATACCAATGCTTCCTCGAAATTGAGGTGTCACGGTCTGACTATGTGCAGTAGAAAGAGGCAGTAGAGGCCAGTGGCTATAGTAGTAGAAAGGCACCCACTAACCAGCTGGAAAAGTACAGAAGAAGGTCACCCCAGGAGATGACACAGGCTTACCTGAGACTCACATAATGCATGGTGTTAACATGTGTGTGTTACTGCTACGCACCCCAGAGGTTAGGTGTAAACTCCAGAGAGATACTTAAAGTGCACTTGTGCCCATAGTATAGACATTAAAGGACCTACATATTATTAGCAAGCTGTAAATTAGCTTAGAAAGACCTGCTGTGTGTATAGAGTGTCTGTTGTGAATTATAAAGATATTTCCATAATGCCTGTAGCTACAGAAGTGACTAAGAGCTTGTTTTAAAGTGTTTTCATTGCTTGTACAGAATTTGGTAATACTTTTGTAGCTCTACCCCCACAGGAGTCACTGGTGAATGAAGGTATCTCCCACCCTGCAGAATTTTCCACCACATGATGGAGCCAAGACTCGGTTCTCACTGCTTTGTTTTTGTACTTTATTATTGAATTTGGATAGGGTTTAGGGTATTATGGTATGCCCACTTGATCAGAACAGAACATTCTTCAGGGACACAACTTTATACAGTCTGTATATTCACTTCTCCTTCTACCTTCTGCGCAATCTTGCTTGTGCATCTCCGAGGACCAGCTGCCACTGTTTGGATGATCTAATAAAAGTTCAGTTAGACCGGTAGCAAATTCCCTTTACAGGCAGGGACTGCGTGCCCCTTTGGTTGTGTAGCAAAAACGCCTAATGTCCAGCTATCCTCCTCATTTGGCTACTGATCTCAGCACCACCTCTTCAGGCACTGCCAGTCCACCTGGCTACAGCTCGTCCCTTTCACTAGCCCTCCTGGCTAAGACTCCACAGTCCTCCAAAATCGACTCCATCCATCCATCCCAGACTGCTTGCACCCAGTCCTCTCAGGCATGCCTCTCAGTCCTCTGACTGCAACACTCACCAGCCCTCCTGCTGTCCTTCACTTGCTTCCATGCCTCAGGTCAGGACACCTCTGTGTGTCGTGAAGAGGATCCCTTCCACACCGAGCCCAGGCCTGAGGTCACCCCCTCCAGACTAGGGGGCATCCTCAAGGGCCACCGACAGCCTAACACTTCTTCTCCATCTTCCACCTGAACTCCACTGCCCCATCTGGGCTGACCCCGAGTACTCCAAGCAGCTCCTTCTCACCTCCACTCCCATTCTTCTAGAATCTTCTGCAAGTTTCTAGAAATGTGGGGGTCTCAGAGGTGCTGCCTGTGAGTCATCCATCCCTCCTTGAGTCACTCACCCGACCCAGATTAACAAAACAACACAGGCTTGGCTGACAACCAAGCCTGACAATTTACCTATACTAACAAAACCTATTCTAGCACACTAGAGGGTACTACACTTTAATTTGCATAGTCTGGGAACAGGTGCTCCTTAAAGCGGAGGTCCACCCTAAAGTGGACCTTCCGCTCATTGGAATCCTCCCCCCCTCCGGCGCCACAATTGGCACCTTTCAGGGGGGAGGGGGTGCAGGTACCTGTACAGTACAGGTATCTGCACCCACTTCCGGGACAGCTCTCTGCGGAAAGGGGCGTGAATCTACGCCCCTTTCTGAAAGTCCCCCGCTGCCTGCTGGGAAACACACAGATCCCAGAGACAGCGGGTCCATCCTTATTGCGCAGCGCGACTCGCGCATGCGCAGTAGGGAACCGGGAAATGAAGCCGAAAGGCTCCACTTCCTGATTCCCATACCCAAGATGGCAGCGGCAGCACCCGAGAGACGATCGAGAGATCGGCTTCAGGTGCCGACATCGCGGGCGCTGGGCGGGTAAGTGTCTTTTTTTATTTTAAAAGTCAGCAGCTGCAGTATTTGTAGCTGCTGGCTTTTAAAAAAAAAAAAACGGCGGAACTCCGGGCGGACTCCCGCTTTAAAGACATCAGCCGACCAAACTATCCTCCAGCTGAAAAGGGTGTAAAGGAAGCCTTTCATCTGTTATTAGGAATCTGATTTAGTCAGGTGTACACAAGCTGCTTGCAACCATGCATGCAGTGGTAGTCTGAAATATAAAGCAAGCTTTAAAAAAAGGTCACTATGAACATTGTCTTCAAAATCTATTTGTAATATTAATATTTTAATATTCAATACAAAAAATTATTCAACACAGTATTGCGATAGCTAGGTCGTGGAAATCCCCCCAATATACCGTTTGATATGATTAAGACCAAACTCCCCTGGATAATGGTTAGCAAGAAACTCTTGGCCATCCTCAGTGATAAATGACCTTAGTCTGAAAAGTTCTGAGAGTCCTGGGTCACTGATCTTTCTAGGAATAATTAAAGCGGAGGTCCGCCCAAAAAATAAGTAAATAAATAAATAAAAGCCAGCAGCTACACATACTGCAGCTGATGGCTTTTAATAATGGGACACTTACCTGTCCTGGAGTCCAGCGATGTCGGCACCACAGCTGATGCTTTCATCAGCTGCCGGGTGCTGCCGCCGCCTTTGCAGGTAAGGGAACATGGCATTGTAGCTTTACAGCTTCAAACCAGGAACCAGAATGTGAAAGGCCTCGCTCCTCTCTCCTACTGGCCCAGTGACAGGGGGAGGAGGAGGATGCCCCGCAGTGACGTCATGGGCCATGGCACAAACTCCCAGAAGTGGTAACAGGATACCTGTCAAAGACAGGTATCTTGTCCCCCCTCCCCCCTGAAAGGTGCCAATTGTGGCACTGGAGGGAGAGAGGAGACAAATGAGCAGAAGTTCAACTTTTGGGTGGAACTCCGCTTGCCTGGTATACACTGTTGGTTTCTTTTCATTCAACCCAGTGGGATAAATGAAAAAAAAACTGCAGAGCTCAGGAGGAGCCCCTGTACTTACTATCCAATGTTTGTACAGCAATCTCCTCTCCTAAGCTACAGTGTTCTGACAGGGCGACGCCCCCCCTGCCAGAACACACCGGTCAGCGATCTTAGCCATTGGCTGAGAGCACCGAGCAGACGCCGGTCGGCAGACCCTTTTGGTCATGCCCCTTCAACAGAAGCTGGCTGAATGGCCGACTTCTGTTGGACACATACGCCCAATATCGGCTGGTTTCTATTGAACCAACCGATGCCATCCGACAGTCAGCTGTGTGTACTAGGCTTTTCTAAGCATTCCTAGAACTTTTGTATTGAGCTCTTTAATTGCACATAATACTCTATACACGTCTTTCCTTTCTTTCTTTCTCTTCCTACTTCTCTCGGATGTGCCATTTTGTAACCTTCCGTTATGCTGTTGTGGAGGAGAGATTCTTGATGCCGCACATTCACACGAGTAGTACAATAGTAGGAGAGACAATAGTAGGAGAGACAGCCTGGGCTTCCACCAGACAACGCCCCAACACGTTTCGCTCTGCACCTGGAGCTTAATCATGGGGAGTCCCCATGACTAAGCTCCCAGCCCAGGCTGAGATTGTCTCTCCTACGATTGTACTACTCGTGTGGATGTGTGGCATCGGGAATCCTATTTCTACCCTCTCTAGTGGTCACGGGAGCTGGGACGGGCTTCACTCCCTCACTGGCACTCCCGCAGCAATAGATGCATTCACAATCTACATTGCTGCCCAAACCAGTGCACATGCCTGAGAGGCACACCAGTCCTCCAGGGATCACAGTGAGTATGCTATTGTGGAAATGGTCTGATAAGTCTGGGAAATGTAACTATCAAGGGGGCGTGGAAGCCACGCCTCTTTATATGTCTTTTACTATTTGCATATTACTTACTGATGGCTGACTATGTTTGATTATGACTTTTCGAAAAGATTGGAACTGTTTTGTATGTTTTCTTCAAATTCTGCCAATAAAAATTATTGGAAAGAAAATATTGAATACAAATAATTAAACATGATATTGAACATCAATGGATAAACTTCTAAATGTACAAAAAAATGTAAATAATGTTCAAAGACAATACAATTTTCAGTTTAAAAAACCCCAGACAGTAATCCATGCATGAAGCTATACAGCTATTGCAACTGTACTAAATAATAACTTACAAAAACATCCTTCAGAGATGACACATGCCACAGAATGATATGAGACGCCACGTGGGCTAAATTAGATACATAACGCTAAAAAACTGAAATGAAAAGAAATACAGCATAGTCACAACTTGTAGGTTTCAGAAATGCCCAACAATGGAAGGGCACAGCGTGTATCTGCTAATATGACTCTCAGCAGAAATATTTAGCGTGTTCTCAGTTCTCTATGTTTTTATACCTTTGATGTTATTTCTTTCTTTTGAAACTTCTATTTACTTGATATTCTCCATATCATTTGCTGACTGAAATTATCTATAGTGGTGAGAGGGAAGCTTTAAGACAAACGGTCAAAAACAAAGTAGATATTCATATATAGCCACAATTTTACCTGCCAGATGCCGTTGCTGATTACATTTCTGCTGTTCTTTAGGGCAGGGAGTGAGAAATACTGTAACTATTCTGACACCAATACAATTTGCATTTAGATAACTATACAGTAAAGCCTCCTTCACACGAGGCTTTTAAATCCATACCCCATGCAAGGCCCTGTTTAGCCAGCAGGAGGATGCACGGGTGTTGCATGAATTCCTGTGCCGGCAGTCCCATTGATGGTTATTGGGAAGTAGCGGCTGCATGGACACAGCCATTGCTCTAAATGTGGCATCCACACAGTCCCAAACCAAGCATGACAAAAGGCTATGGGCCCTAAAACGTGTTGCCTGTCTAAACATTGTTCATCATGGACACCCTGAGGAAGTCGATTGTTGTTCACCCTGAGCAGTTCTTGGACCACCAGAGCTGCTTTCCGGCTGTCATCCCCAATGCCAGGGCCCTCTTTAAGGTGGAGCAAAAGGGGAAGCTACCCTGGGCCCTGTCATTGTTGTGGGGCCCAACATCCTAAAAATCCCTCCCTATCACATAGTGCAGCTGCAGGGAAAGGAAAGCAGTCAGCGGCAGTGTCCATGTCTGACAGTGGAGCTGGCTCAGTGGAGAGACACACTGACAAGGGTTGGAGGAGCAGAAGAGGATCAAAGTGAGGAGACAACAGCATTCCTAACGTGGTATGGATGAGCAGAAAGCTGGGTTGAACTTCCACTGCTTTAGCCACTAACCTATCATTTCTCTCTGCCTCTCTGCTTGCTATGCTCATTGACTGTACTGTTTTTTAATGTAATCCTGGTCAGCTTCATTAACCCCATATTTTCTGCCACATGTTAAATTCTGCTGCAAGAGAACACTTCTATTCTGGCCTGACTTTAACCAGTCATTTAGCAGTAATGATGTGCAGTAACCTCTAACAACCAATTAGTTAGCAGTAATGATGTGCAGTAACATCTAGCAACCAATCAGTGAGCGGTAATAATGTGCAGTAACCTCTAGAAACCAATCAGTTTTCAGTAATGATGGGCAGTAACCTCTAGCAACCAATGGTTGAACAGTAAGGATGTGCAGTAACCTCTCGCAAACCAATCAGTAGGCAGTAATAATGTGTAGTAACCTCTATCAACCAATGGATGTGTGGTAATGACGTGCAATAACTTCTAGCAACCAATCAGTGAACAGTAAGGATGTGCAGTAACCTCTAGCAACCAAGGGGTGAGCTATAATGATATGCAGTAAGCTCTAGCAGCCAATCACTGAATGTTAAGGATGTGCAATAACCTCTAGCAACCAATGGGTGAGCAGTATTCATGTGCAGTAACCTCTAGCAACCAATTAGCATGCAGAAATGATGTGCTGTAACCTCTAGCAACTAACCAGTGAGCCATACTGTGTGCTGTAACCTCTAGCATCCAATCGAGTCCAATCCAGTCCTAGCATCCAATGGAGAATGAAAATTGGGAACCAAGAAAATGCTTGCCCGGGGTCCAATCTATATAAAAGATGGGCCTGCCCAATGCGATCCACTCTTTGTAGATCCTCACAGCTGTTTGTGGACACTGCTTGTTTCCTCCACCGGGCAGGCTTTGGACTGTGGAAGCTGCTTGCTGACATCTATTGATACTGTGATCCATTACTTTCCATTGCTAGAATCTACGTGTGTAGTGAGGCCCGCAGTGGATGGACTAGGAGGGAAGTAATGGAGGGCCGGGCATGACAGGGATATTTAAGGGAACTATGGGGTTAAGCTGCAAGGGGATTAGCCTGAGGGGGAGGAGCTGGTGGTGAGTGTGTGGGACAGGGGAGGAGCCCTATAAAAGGTGGAGTGGGCGGAGCAAAGTCCAGTTCGACGGAGGGGACAGAGAGAGGAGGCAGTTTTTTCCACTGCTCCTCTGGAAGATGGCGGACATCGAGACCATGCTGGCAGGCCTGCGGCGGCAAGCGGAGGAACGCGGACCGGAGTGGCTGCGGGAGCAACTAGGAGGCCTGGCGGGGACATCGGGACCGGACCTGAGGAGGGGTGAGCCCTTGCAACGCGCGCGGAGGTCACGGCCTCCGGCGCGTTTTTCGCCTGGACCGGACCCTCGGCCACCTCGGGTAGTCAGAAGCCCTGGGGAGGACAGATCGCTCCCCCCAGCCAAACGGACACAGGGGGACTCAGGGGGCCCGGAGCGGTCTTCGGGGTGGGGGTGGGGCGGGTGAATTACGCGGCCGGCGTGCGGCTGAGGAGCCAGTGGGGGGGGGCGGGGGGGTGCTGCAGCGAGACACAGCACTGGGAGAGGGATGGCTGCTCGGGCTGGCTCTCACAGGGATTCAGTGGCCCGGAGCAGGGGGACGGCAAGTAAGCCTGGGCAGGTTCATGGTCCGCCTGCAGGCTGCTCCACCCGGAAGGATGTGAGGAGCGCCCGAGTGGCCACTGGTACCCCGGGGGTTACGGCGCCGGTGGCACCTTTGGTGCCGTCAACAGAGGGGGGGCATCGGGGGTTGACGCGGGCAAACAAGACTCGGTGGCGCGGTCGGACATTGTTCGGTTGGCTGACGAGGCGCGGTGTGAGGTGTATGTGTGTTTCGCGGGGCCGCTGGGGGCCCACTTGAAACAGGAGGTGCGGGACAAGATCTGGAAAGGGGAGTATGTTGAGATTTTTTCACTTCTCCCGTTAGAACAGTTTAACTTGGACAGGGTTAAGCCTGATGATTCCAAGAAGGAGGATGAGGAGAAGCGGCGGTATCGGCTGATACCGCGCACTTTTTCCAATTGGCTCCAGGCTCGATCTCGTGTGCGTACTTTGAGACGTTTAGCTCCTTTTTGGAATGGGTGGTGAGGGACGCTTCGGGTCTGGAGTCAGTTATCTACTATTTGGATGACTTCCTCCGTGTAGGCCCGCCTGCCTCCGCTGTGTGTGCGCTTTTGCTGTCTACGTTGCAGCACATCGCAGGCAGGTTTGGGGTTCCCTTGGCGGCCGATAGGACGGAGGGCCCGGCGTCGGAACTGAGTTTCCTGAGGATTGTGATCGACTCTCGGGCGATGGAGTGCCGGCTGCCGGAGAACAAGTTGGTGGTGCTGCAGCGGGACATTAAGGATATTTAGGGCCGGCGCAAGGTCCAGTTGAGGACGTTGCAGTGGCATTTGGGTAAGCTGAACTTCGCATGTAGGATCATTCCCATGGGTAGGTTTTTCTGCCGGCGGCTGACGGCAGCTACGGCGGGTGTCAGCGTTCCCACCCATTTTGTGCGGTTGGGGAGGGAGCACCGGGAGGATTTGCGGGTTTGGCACGAGTTTTTGGGCTCATACGATGGGAGGGCCATGTGGATGGCGGGCCCGGTCAGCAATTTTGACTTGGAGTTGGTCACGGACGCTGCCTGTTCTACGGGGTACGGGGCGTTTTCAGGGGCAAGTGGTGCGCGGAGCCGTGGCCGGAGGCTTGGAGAGCGGCGGGGTTTTTGGGCACTCTGGATCTGTTGGAACTGTTTCCGATAGTGTTGGCTTTGGAACTGTGGGGGGAGGAGTGTAGGAATCTGAAGTTGCGCATTAATTGCGACAACATGGGGGTTGTGCAGGTGGTGAACCGGGTGTCGGCTTCATCCCCTCCGGTGATACGGTTGATGCGGCTGTTGGTCCTTCGTTGTTTACAGTTGACTGTTTGGTTTACGCTGTGCACATAACGGGTGTGGAAAACGAGTTGGCTGACTCCCTGTCTCGTTTTCAGTGGGACAGGTTCAGGGAGCTGGCTTCCGGGCGCGGAAGGGGAAGGGGCCCATTGCCCGGAGTGGATTTGGAGGCTGCCATTGGAGTCGCCGCCGGATGGATCCGGCAGTCTGTGAGTGCGCCCACCTGGGCGGCCTATTTCAAGGTTTGGTCTGAATAGGGCAGGTCTGTTTCGGGAGGCTGGGGTAAGTGATCAGGGCTCCGATTGGCGGTTGTTGGTGCTTTATTTTGTGGCCCGGAATATGGAACGGAGGGTATCGGTTTCTGCGATCAGTCGGAAAATGGCGGGTTTGACGTTTTTGTTTAAGCTGTTGCGGGTGGAAGACTGGACTAAGGATTTTTGGGTGCGTCAGGCGCTGAAGGGTTGTAGGAGGCAGCACAGGACCAGGGATACGCGGAGGCCGGTTACGTCGCCATCTTGCAGGCGATCTGTGCTCAGCTGGAGCGGGTGTGTTCTTCGGAATATGAGATGCAGCTGTTCACAGCGGCGTTTTCTTTGGCCTTCTATGGGGCGTTTAGGATTGGGGAGTTGGTTAGCCCGTCCAAGAAGGTGGCAGGGGGTTTGTTGGCTGGGGGAGGTTCGAGTTGCAGTTGATCGGGTGGGGCTCTGGCTCCGCAGGTCCAAAACGGATCAGCTGGGCAAGGGGGTTCTTGTGTCCCTGTTTGCGTTGCCGGGTTCCAGAGTGTGCCCGGTGGCGGCAGTATGGGTTTTTTCGGGCAGTGAGACGGGGGGGAGGGCCCTTTCCTGTGGCATGAGGATGGGTCCTTTTTGTCTGAGTACCAACTTGTTTCGGTTTCGGTAGTGCTTGCGGGTGGTGGGGTTGGATGGGAGGGATTCTGTGTCCCATTCGTTCCGGATAGGGGCGGCCACGGAGGCGGCCCGGTGCGGTTTGGAGGAGGCGGCAGTGCGCTGGATAGGGAGATGGGAATCTCGGCGTTTTCGTTTTATGTTAGGCCACAGTTGGTGGTTTGATGGTCTTTAAAAAAAAAAAAAAAAAAAATTAAATAAAACAGGAATAATAAAAACATAACGAGCAGACATTATGTTCTTAGGGTTGCACGCCTGCACAAATCTTTTGGGCTTCGTTTGGGTTTGGGGGGCTGGCGTGGTTGTTGTCCTGTCGGGGTGGATGCCGTGTTTACTGGGTGGAGGCTGTTTGCGCTGTTGATTTTTCTTTTCAGATGGAGGTCCGGCTCGCCTCGTCTGGAACGTGGGGCACTCCTACGTAGGTTGGGGGGCCAGGAGAGGTGATCAATGGCCCGAGGGCAGGCAATTTGGGATTTCCTGGGGGGGACAAGCATGCAGTGGTTGGGTATCCCTGGAATGCGGTGGGGACGGTTAATGGAGGAGATTGAGAGACAGGTGTCTCGGGATGGTCCCCCGGCGGTGCTGGTAATCCATGCGGGGGGGAACGACCTGGGGGTACGGAGGGTTAGGGATTTGATTGCGGACATCAAGTCCGATTTCATGCGGCTGCGCTTCCGTTTGCCGGGTACTGTACTGGTGTGGTCGGACATTGTGGCGAGGACAGCCTGGCGCTGGGCTCGTTCGGTGGCGAGCATCCATAGGACCCGTATTAGGGTCAATAAGGTGGTGGGGAGGTTTGTGGCCCAACAGGGTGGGATCGTGGTTCGCCACCGCGAACTGGAATGTAATGTGGGCATGTACCTGAGATGGGATGGGGTTCACTTGTCGGAGGTGGGGATTGACTTGTGGTCATTGGGGTTGCAGGTGGGTATCCAAATGGCCTTGCGGGTGTGGGGTGGCCCTCAAGGGTAAGGGAGTCACCCTTTTTGGGCTGTGGCGGTTGTGTCTGGTGGTCTTTGACGGTTGGCGGTAAATCAGAAGTCATCTGATATGGGGTGGGGGCCCATTGCTAGGATGGGTCCCTCCGGTGTATTCCTGAACGTTGGAGGGAATACCGTTATGGTTGTCACTGCGGAGGTTGTCTCCGAGCGGTCACAGCTGGAGGCCTGGAAAAGTTACAAGTGGGTACCGCAGTGATTGGTTGGTTGGTAAAGTTATGGGTCACCGTCAGAGATCACCAGACCGGGCATGTTAGCTATATGCTATTCGTTACCAGATGTGTGTTATGGTTATAGGTATATGGTTATATTTATGGTTATATTTATATTGTTTGGTTATTTATATATAGATATATATATATTTATATATATTTGATTGGAGTATTTGAGTATCGTAATAAAGGCTGTTATGGCCATTTTACTCCAAAGCAAGGTGTGGTCTCTTACTTTACGGGTTGATAATGGGGTGGAGGTTGGAGTGGAATGGGTAACAGGTAAAAAAAAGGGACCTTTAGACTACCCTGGTCATGTATTCCTAAATTATTTTATGCTATTGTTACCATTAAAACTTATTACTCAAGATCTGTAGCCTTCTGTGTCTCTGTTGAATTGGTTCCCCCCACCTGTAGTCACCTTTCTTTATGCTCCCATTGCTCTCCTCCTCAACCCCAGATGTAATTAATTACTGCACACCCTAATGCCAACATCTCTGCTAATCCTCATGCCAACATGCTCAGCCAACATCTCTGTGCCAGTTGGCAGGCAATGGAAGAAGTAGCTGTAAATGAGGTGGCACCTGCTCCACATGTTCTGGGTGTATAGCATGCTCACTGCCAGAAAGGGAAGGTCCTGCATCTAGAGGCTGCACCCCAACTACCACCTTGGCCTGTGGATGCAGATGCCCCCTGATAGCTACATGGGAACTACCTCTGCCTCCCCCTTTGGGCTTCTCAGACTTGGCATTGTTAACTTGGGATTATTATCAAATTTTATTAGTAGCTATGGCAAGAGGTGTATGTGGAGGCTTGATGCTTGGGTGCACCGGAAACTGTGGTGCTTTTGTGGACTAAACTTTATTACAATAATGCGGTGCTCCACTGCAAGCAAAGGGCGGCGTTTGTGGTGTCACCATCAACTCCACATTACTGTTGCTGATGCTGATCCTATCAAAAATAAAAAATAAAGGCCCCTAACATATTAATATATATTTAATGAAACAAAAATGAAAGAAAGGTGAGGGCCAAAAAAAGGTAAAATAACGAAATCAGCCAAAGAAAAACTCTAAGGGACGGTTCGAACCAGGATCTTAGAGAAATGTGTGAGTTTGAATGCATGCACTTTCATGTGATTCCCGCACATTGCGTTTTGACTTGCCATTCATTTTAATGCGCTGCAAAATGCACCAGACCGCACAAAAAGTAGTGCTTGCACTACTTTTACAAATACACTGCACCAAACCGTATGGTACTCTATGCAATTTGGTAGCTTCAGCCAGTTTCCAAAAAAGTCAACAGCTACAAAAACTGTAGCTACTGAATTTGAATAAACAGACACTCACCTGTCCAGGGATTGGGCGCTCTCCTTACCCAGGCTGGTTCTTCTGAGGTCTTCATGTCCTCCACAGCATGTGGCTTCCCACTGCGCATGCATGATGCGAGCTGCGCCCTGTGAATGGTCCTACAGTCTCCTGGGACCTGTGATGAACAGGGGACAGAATTCCACTGGTATCACCTAGAGCAGATATGGTAGAGGAAGAGGGGGAGAGGAGGAAGAGCAGAACTTCAGAAAGTTCTGCTTTAATGTTACATTTAACCCCTTCCCACCCACGATATAGCCTAAAGACGGCCACAGTGTGGGCTTAAAGTGGGGTGCCCCCTAAAAAAATTTTTTTAAAAGTCAGCAGCTACAAATACTGCAGCTGCTGACTTTTAGTCTGACACTTACCTGTCCCAGGGTCCAGCGATGCGGGGGAAAAAAATCCCCTACTCGTTCCCCGCTCCACTCGCGCCGTCTGCATTCTTACTGTGGGCACCCACTGCGCATACGTGAGCGGCGCCGCGCGCCGTGATACGCCGCACAGTCGTCTGGGACACGTGACAGGTCCCAGATGACTGTGCAGCGCTGAGGGGAAGTGATGTCACCAGCCCGGGCACTGAAGGAGGCAGACTACGAGGGAGCCCCTAGCAACAGGCATTTAGAGGTGAGTAAAAAAAAAAATTTTCCAATTATTTTTTTTTCAATTTTTTTATGAATTTTAAGCTATTTTTTTTTTTTTGGTGGCAACGCCACTTTAAAATGCTGGGAGGGCGTCCATGGATGTCCTCCCATGCTCACGCTGCCCACGTTCCCCCTGTGGCGCGTGGGCGACTTGCTCTGTGATAGCCAAGTCTGAAGGACAGATTGGGGTAAAAGGGTAAAGGGCCAATCACAGAGGCTCTTTACCACGTAATCAGCAGTCAGCCAATGATCACACTATGTAATCAGAAGCCAGTTATCTGCTTTTCATTTTGTGAGGAAAAAAGAGGAACACTGCCGATAACTAGCTTCTGTTAAAGGGACATTGGTCCCAACATTGCGGACCAGTGCTGCTAATCATTACCCACAAGTGCCACCTATCAGTGCCCATCAGTACTGCTAATCAGTGGTCACCAGTACCACCTATTAGTGCCCATTAGTGTGGCCCATCAGTGCTTCATCATCAGTGTCACTTATCAGTGCTGCCTATCAGTGCCACCTACATGTGCCTATCAGTGCCCATCAGTGCCACTTATCAGTTCCCATCAGTACCGCCTATCAGTGGCACCTCTCAGTGCCATTCAGTGCCACCTATCAGTGTCCATCAGTACCGTCTATCAGTGCCACCTCTCAGTGCCCTTCTGTGCTGCTTATCAGTGCCCATCAGTGCCACCTATAAGTGCCCATCAGCACCACCTATCTGTGCAGCCTCATCAGTGCCTCCTGATCAGTCCCCACCAGTGCCGCTTCATCAGTGCCACCTATCAGTGTCCATCAGTGCTGCCTCATCAGTGCCTATCAGTGCAACCTATCCGTTCCCACTAGTGCAGCCTCATCAGTGCCTATCAGAGCAACCTATCAGTTCCCATCAGTGCAGCCTCATCAGTGAAGGAGAAAAATTACCTGTTTGCAAAATTTTATAACAAACTATAAAAAATGTTTTGTCTTTTTTCAAAATTTTCGGTCTTTTTTGGTTTGTTTAGAAAAAAATGAAAAACTCAGTGGTGATTAAATACCACCAAAATAAAGCTCTAGTTGTGTGAAAAATGATAAAAATGTCATATGGGTACAATGTTGTATGACCGCGCAATTGTAATTCAAAGTGCGCCAGCACTGAAAGTTGAAAATTGGCCTGGGCAGGAAGGGGTAAAAGTGCCCGGTAGGCAAGTGGTTAATCAGGCCTTATGTGTTTAGAATAATGGGAACCGATAAGTGATGTGACATCTCGTTCCATTGCAATGCCCAAGATTTGAAAAAAAAAAATGTTTTATCGGCAGAATATAAATTAAGTGTAATCAATGAACTGAATAGGAATAGTAATAGGAATATCCTTTCATATTAGGGTGAACCCCATACATCACAGAAAATACAGTCAGATCATTTTGTATTGTGACATTTTATGGCGGGTCACCGTCAATGCATTAAAAATTCTGATAGCTGGGAGCCAAATGAACTATGCCTGCTATAATTAGGTTGTAGACATGTCCAGAGAGGAAGAATTGGGTCAAGGTGGAATGAAAGCGGAAAAATGATTTGGAGTGTAAAGCGGTAATTTGTTTAGCTTTGGATACAGTATGGAAGAGATAAAGTCTATGTCAAGTCAAAAACTTTGTTTTATTAGTTTTGCATAGCGTGGGGGAAGGGTTAAAAGCATTTTTATTTTGGTATGTATTGATGTTGGAAAGTTCCCATCACTTCCTGTCTGCTAAAACAATTGTCAGCAGGACAGGAAGTGAAGGATAAATCTCTAACCGAGACTTAGGTAACTGATGGGGTTCCTATCCTTCCTTACTCTATCCAAACCAAAATAAAGACTTTGGGGTAGACCTACAATTTAAAAAGTTCTGTCAGGGTTCATCTCTGTTTGTGACCCCATTGGGGAGATTTTTCCTTATTTCCTGTTCCTGTTACGCCCATACAGAAAAGGGAGTGGGGCTGTCACCATTATAGGAAGGCAAGTGAGCAACAAAAACAGAGGTTCTATCCTTTACTCTACAAAATTACAAAATGTGTAACTTCCTTTTTTTGCCCTGTGACTCCGTTAGAGACATTTCCTATCATTTCCTGTTATGAAAAAAAGTGAGGGGAAATTTCCCCAATAGGCAGATCAGATCTGAATGGGAAACAAGACAGTGATGGTCTTGTGAGGTGAGGGATCTGACCACACACTAAGGACCCGTTCATACCGGCGCAGGAACACGTGTTAGCGCTCACATTTGTTTTGCACATTTTTTTTTAAATTCTTTCCATTCTTTATCTTCCTTTTTTTAACTACCTCCCACCCACTGTATAGACAAATGACGGCGAGCATATCGTTCATATGAACAGTCTCACCACGCTTACGCGTCATGTTCCTGGGGCTCGTCACACCCCCAATCTCAGTAAAGAGCCTATGATGCGGCTCTTTACCCATGCAATCATCTGTGTCCAATCACAACTGATCACATGTAAACACAGAAATGCCGGTTATTGGCTCTCCTCGCCTCACACCGTCAGCGTGTGAAGAGAGGAGAGCCGATCAGCTGCATCTCCTCGCAGGGTTGACATGTACAGAGAATCAGGGCACTGATTATCAGTGTAGCCCCAACAGTGCCCATTGGTAATGCCAGTCAGTGCCCATTGGTGATGCCATTCTGTTTCCATCAGTGATGCCAATTTGTGCCCATCAGTAATACCAGTCGGTGCCCATCAGTGCCTACTCATCAGTGCCACCCAACAGTGCACATCAGTGCTGCCTATCATTGCCCATAAGTGCCGCCTATCAGTGCCCATCAGAGTACCATTTCCATACCTTTCTCCTGCACTCCTGAAACATCCTCCTCTCTGTGTGACCAGTTCCCAGAAGCCCCAGGACGACATCATATTGTGATGAAACGCATCGGATGGAGCGACGCGCTGACGTCACCGAGTACACAATTCCCGGATGGACAGGCTGCTGTGTTTGAGCCGGCCGGCTTTTTATATATTCGTGTTCCTCAGCATTTGGTGAAAAGGATATTTTACAATAAATACATCAAGGATTTTATGCCATTGCAAATTTTATTATTTTTACATGGGGAGTGTCTATGATCGAGTACCCATAAGAGGTGGATTTCCTGGAAGGACAAAGGCCTTGGCTGGGTTACGAGCCGCAAGCTTCTGTTAAACGCGGTCAACACATTCTGTTAAGTAGGCATTTTAAATGGTGGAGGTCTACATCCAGGATCACACAATTTTGGTGATGGATGGTGCACATATCAGTGGTGGACTTTATCACTCTATGGACTTTTCTTTCACAATTTTTACATTTGTTAATGTTTATTTTTGTCACGTTAAGCGCAGCTTTAGTTCAAACGTTATCAACAACATTGCTTAGCAAAGAGAGATAAAAAGAAACATTGTGTCTTTCTGTTGCAAATCAAAGGGATGAACTTCGGTCTGCAAATGAAGTCAGTTTTAAGCAACCTTGTCAAGTAAATAAAAAATAAATAAACATTTTTTATTTTTTTTTTATTGTTCCTCTGATTAACCCCTTATTAACCCGTCATTTACTCTAATCAGCCTTATTAACTCCTTATTCTCCTTCTCCATTTAATTGTTATTTTTCTGCAGATTTTTTTATTTCTATTTTAAAACTAATAATACTTTAAACTTTTTTTGTTTGCTTTTTTCAATTTCATTTGCTATATATATATATATATATATATATATATATATATATATATATATATATATAAAAATTATTTTTTTATTGTATATATTGATATTGTATGTTGCACAGTGAAGCTTATTTCATTTCATTTGATTGCTTTATTTATAAATCATAATATTTTTACACCTTTAACATATATATATATATATATATATATATATATATATATATATATATATATATATGTTTTTTTTTTTTTTATTGTATATATTGTATGTTTCACAGTGAAAAAAGCACAAAATAGAAAAAAAAAAGGTATTTAATTTGAAAAATAACTTTGCAATGCTTTACCATTGCTGACAGCTGAAGTAAACAAAAAAGTTGTGGCAGTTATCGGTAATTGGTATCGGCAAATACTTTAAAAAAAAAAAAAGACAAAAAAAAAAAAGACCCTAAGAAAACAAAATGGTCATTTTTTTTATTTCTTTACACATTACATTATTTTTCATTACATTTCTTTAAATTTGATTGAAGCAAAGAGTATTATGTCTTATTGTATTGCTATCTTGTTTGATAAACTAATGTTCAGGGGTTGGAAATCTGTAAAATAAAAAAGTTCTTCACAATCATGAGAGAATCGTGATCTTTATTTTAAGGAAATAAAAAAACGCGATTCCCATTTTATCCAGAATCATGCCAGAATGGAACCCTAAACGCATATGTAGCGGCCAGAAACCCTTGCAGGGCGGCCTTAGAACTATTGGGCTTACCAGTTACCTCCTCTCGGCCTGCTCTTCCACATCTAGGGGTTCCCAGGGTTGATAACCAATGACTTGAACGCTGACACAAATAAAGTCCTTTTGAAAGGTTTTTATTTTGCAGTAATAACATCCAATAGCACAGTCTCTTGTGGGAATAGAGGGCACGGGGGAAGAACTCAGGCACCTTGAACTGCAGGTCTAGCAAAATCTCTAATTCCACCCAGAGAGTAGCCACTCGCAGCTGGGTACTTCAAGGCTGAACAGATCTCTAGCCAGAGATCATGGCGGTCAGCACATTGACTCGAAACTTGAAGCAATTCTATGAACGTGTACAAGTTGTAACTAAGGGTGAACAGGAACCTTTTCCTCAGTACCTGGAACGTTCTCTGTCTCCTCAATGGTAGTGGAAAACGTGAATTCGTCAATGTCCTTCCCAACTCAGTAACCAGGCACTTCCCAGGATGCCACTTGCAGGCCCTCCTCCGAAGAGTCCTCCCCCGGTCACTTCCACAAGCTGCGGTGCCTCTCCAAGCTGAGACCACACCGGACACCTTGAATCCTCCCTCAGTTACTGCGCCTCGGACCAGCAGGTTCCAAGACTTGGGAACAGACGGATCCTCACCCCAGACCAGGCAGGTCTATTGGGGGCATCTAACAGGAACATGTTGCGGGGTGTCGAACACCCCGTGACCGGGACCCCTCACAGGGCTACCCTGGTCCTGGAACCAGGGCCGTCTTTAATATTGATTGGACCCTGGGCAAAAATTTTCTTGGGCCCCCCCCCCCCATGCAATTTTGCTCTCCACCTGCTCTGAGACATACAATAAATAGCAGCTAGACATAAAATCAGTTTACTGTATCAGATCAGGCAGCAATTGCGATTGGTTGCCAGTGGTTACAGCATATCATTACTGCTTAATGACTGGTTGCTAGAGGTTACAGCAAATGATTTCTGCTTGTTAATTGGTTGGTAGAGATTACTGTAAAGTAATACGGCTCACTGATTGCTAGAGGTTACAGCACATCATCTCCTCACTGCAGGGGAGCATGATACACATGTGAATGGCACCTTTATTTACATATCAATGCTGTCGGCCGCATCTATGTACTTAGTAATGCCACCACTATTTACATATGAATGCCGGTTATTTACATGTAAACACAGGATCTGCAGGTGAGGCATCTGAACACAACAATAGGGCAGAGCTGAGCAGCATTGGTACCATCACTTCACACTGAGATATCAGGACACATCACAGGACTACAACTTCAAGGGACAAGGAAATTTACACTGGGATAGCTGGCAAGTATGAGGCAGCTGCTTTGGGCCCCACAACGACAGGGCCCAGGGCAGCTGCCCCTTTTGCCCTGCCTTAAAGACGGCCCTGCCTGGAACCAGAACAGACCACACGGACCACACAAACTCCTCTCTCTAAACACGTGACCCACACATCTTAAGTACCCCTTCCCCGACTCCCCAGCGGGGCCCCACTGATTGGTTCCGAGAAGTTTGATACTCAAAACGTCCAACCAGGCCTGGTTCTAGCATGTCATGTGCACCTCACTGCTCACATGACCAGGCAGAACTTCCAACACAGCCCAGCCAGACTGATGTCAAGGCCAACCTACGTAATTAACCCTCAGAACCCCTACTGTTCTAAGGCAAAAAACGAAATTTACATGCGTATGACATTTTGTCCATAATGTCATCCGCTACACATACAAACATTTAACCCTCGCGTTATGGACAACGGTTAACTATTTCTTTCTCTGGAATTCTGCTTTAAAGTCAATATAAAAATATAAATAAATATAACATGGAATAAAATAAAATAAATATAATATAAATAAATAATAAATAAATATATAAAAATATAATATAAAACGACATATCTGAAACTACCTATGACAACTGACACATGAGAACCAACACTCAAATAGGGCTCATAGTTTCCATTTCAGTTGGTGATCTAGTGCCACCTTGTGGCAAAAGTGAAGGTTGGCACACTATAGCAAACATTGTTTCCCAGTAACTGATATGGGTCTAATACATCTAATAATAGTATTTGGTCTATAAATTGATTTCATGTGCCTTTATCATTTTCTCCACATTTTCATGCAGACCAAGCTGCCCAGCAAAACTGACTAAAAAGGACAGTTGGGACAAACTATTACACTGACAGGTCGTTTGCAGTGTGTAGCATTTTTATTGAGCTTCTTCGAACTTCTTCGAGCTTCCTTGAGTTTTTTTGAGCATAAGCGATTTTTTTTTTCAGAAACCCTCCCTTCAGCTCATTTTATCTTTTTTTGTGCGTTTTCGAGCTTTTTCACACTTTTTTGTGCATTTTTGGGCACTTTGGCGTATTTTCTGCTTGAAAGCTCCTCCTAAAAACGCAGGTTGATGGGTTTTTTTTTTCATATGCCTGTAAACTCCTGAAAAAGCCATAGTGTGCATGGACACATTGGCTAACATGGAGGGGAGTTTCCAGGCAGAAAAAAATGAGCGCTCAAAAGTCTGTAGGAGCCGCTTCTTTGGTGCTGATGGGCACTTATAGGTGGTACTGAAGTGCCCAAAAATGCTCAGAAAAGCATGAAAGAGCGCAAAAAAAGCCTGAAAAAGCACGAGAACACACACACAAAAAAGGAAAAATTAGGGGAGGGTTTGTGAAAAAAACGCTTATGCTCAAAAAAGCTCAAAGAAACCCAAATATGCTCAATAAAAACATGCAAAAGAGCATAAAAAAAACAAGCTTCTTCAAGCTAAAAGCTCAAATGCCTGTAAAAACTTTTTTTTTTTTTTTAACTGCAGTGCGCATGACCCCTAACAGTGGCTATACGGCAATTATGAGCGTTTTTTGAGCTTCCAGCTTTTGTGGGAGTATAGTTTTGCTAAAAAAAAATAAAAAAAACACAAATGCGGCAAAACACTAATGCAAAAACACAGCAAAACTCTTGTTTTTAATGCGGCTTTCTACAGCTAATGCTACTGGCATTTGGGATCTACAATGGGTGTCTGGCTCAATTTCAGACTATTCAAATGAATAGGCTGAAATCATATTGCGCCTGGATCGCATGTGAATTGCACAGGGACGCATACCTGGGTCCATGCAGAGGACAGACTTTTTACTTCCCTCATCCATTCTTCCTGTATCTACTTACATTTCGTTTCAGAAAATCGAGTTAGGCCTAATTTACCTGTTTACCTGTAGGTGTTCCGTGCAAGCCCATACAGGCAGCCCCAATCATATCAATTGGGATGCAGCCACTGCACAGACACAATGCAACATCCATGTGGGTGCGGATGCATGTCCCTGATCACAGACGGATGACATATTGGAACACAATGTCTGTGCCTGTGGAGCTGCTGCATCCCAATTGACATGAATGGTACTGCCTGCACAGGAATACATGGATCACCTGTGCATAGTATGACCACATGTCCCCGATTGCTCTGGACAGTCCCATATTTTGCAGGTTTGTCTGAGGCACCTTTATTCCGGGACAATACAGTGTTCCTGGAATACAGTGGGGATCTGAGCTGTCACTGGAGATGAGCCTTAGGGGCAGAGGCGTAACTAGAAACCTCAGGGCCCCGATGCAAGAAATCAGGAAGGCCCCCCCCCCCCCCCCCCCCGAAAAGCATGATTTTTTTACTATATTTTTTTCCACTGTACAACAAAGTAAAACATTTCTGTGCAGCCTGTGTCCCCAGTGAAACCTGTGTCCCCAGTGCAGCCTGTGTCCCCAGTGAAACCTGTGTCCCCAGTGAAACCTGTGTCCCCAGTGCAGCCTGTGTCATCAATGCAGTGGTGGTACTGGAGGGGGGTGGCCATGGTACTGGAGGGGGATGGTGGTCCTGGAGAGGGGCGGCGGTGGTTCTGGAGGGGGATGGTGGTCCTGGAGAGGCATGGCGGTGGTACTGGAGGGGGATGGTGGTCCTGGAGAGGCGTGGCGGTGGTACTGGAGGTGGGCGGTGGTGGTACTGGAGGTGGGTGGCGGTGGTGGTACTGGAGGTGGGTGGCGGTGGTGGTACTGGAGGGGGGTGGCAGTGGTACTGGAGGGGGATGGGGGTCCTGGAGAGGGGTGGCGGTGGTACTGGAGGTGGGTGGCGATGGTGGTACTGGAGGGGGTGGCGGTGGTGGTACTGGAGGGGGGTGGCGGTGGTACTGGAGGGGGATGGTGGTCCTGGAGAGGGGTGGCGGTGGTACTGGAGCTGGGTGGTGGTGGTACTGGAGGGGGGGTGGTGGTACTGGAGGGGGGTGGCGGTGATACCGGAGGGGGACTGTGGTCCTGGAGAGGGGTGGCGGTCCTGGAGAGGGGTGGCGGTGGTGGTACTGGAGGGGGGGTGGTGGTACTGGAGGGGGGTGGCGGTGGTATTGGAGGGGGATGGTGGTCCTGGAGAGGGGTGGCGGTCCTGGAGAGGGGTGGCGTGGTGGTACTGGAGGTGGGTGGTAGTGGTGGTACTGGAGGGAGGTGGCGGTGGTGGTACTGAAGGGGGATGGTGGTCCTGGAGAGGGGTGGCGGTGGTACTGGAGGTGGGTGGCGGTGGTACTGGAGGTGGGTGGTGGTGGTACTGGAGGTAGGTGGCGATGGTGGTTCTGGAGGGGGGTGGTGGTGGTGGTACTGGAGGGGGGTGGCGGTGGTACTGGAGGGGGATGGTGGTCCTGGAGAGGGGTGGCGGTGGTACTGGAGGTGGGTGGTGGTGGTACTGGAGGTGGGTGGCGGTGGTGGTACTGGAGGGGGGGTGGTGGTACTGGAGGGGGGTGGCGGTGGTACTGGAGGGAGGTGGCGGTGGTACTGGAGGGGGGTGGTGGTCCTGGAGAGGGGTGGCGGTGGTACTGGAGGTGGGTGGCAGTGGTACTGGAGGTGGGTGGCGGTGGTGGTGCTGGAGGGGGGTGGCGGTGGTACTGGAGGTGGGTGGCGGTGGTGGTACTGGAGGTGGGTGGCACGGTGGTGGTGGTGGTACTGGAGGGGGGTGGTGGTGGTACTGGACATCAGGGTTCCCAGAGGGCCCTCTTGCTTCAGGGTCCCCAGAGAGCCCCCCCTTATTTCAGGGTCCCCAGAGAGCCCCCTTACTTTAGGGTCCCTAGACAGCCACCCCCCCCTTTCAGAGGTTTCCCTGTACCTTGCTGGACACCGCTGTGCACCTTGGCCCCCAGCACATCTCTGTACCCCCCCCCCCACCTGGGGGGAGGCAGCGATCAGCAGCTCTATGATGTTCATGGGCGGCGGGATCTTCCTGAGTCTATACACACACTGGAGAGGGGTCAGCACGGCTGTGAGTGGAGAGCGTGTCTCTCATGTAACAGCAGCACAGAGACACCGGGATTGAAGTTTAAATTTCCCCCTTGTCCGTCCTCTCTCGCACGGGACACAAAACACACAGCTGATCTGCTCCCCCTTCACCCCCCCCCCCCCCCTGTGTTCTCCGCGGGAAATGTGAGCTTGTTAGCTTCACACCTGAATGCCTGCGGAGAACACAGGAGAGGGGAGGGGGGGCGAAGGGGGAGCAGATCAGCTGTGTGTCTTGTGTCCCGTGCGAGAGAGGACGAGGGGCAAATAAAACATAAATGCCGATGTCTCTGTGCTGCTGTTACATGACAGACACTCTCTCCACTCACAGCCCTGTGGATAGCAACCCCGCTGGGGCCTCCCCACAGTGATGTAATTCCAGGGCCCAGTCGCAACTGCGACTGCTGCGACCCTGGTAATTCCTCCACTGCTTAGGGGTCGCCCCGGCCTCCCGCTGTGTGTCAGCCCCGTCTGCTGTCTGTCAGCCCCATCCGCTGTGTGTCAACCTAGTCCGCAGTCTCTCAGCCCCGTCCGCTGTGTGTCAGCCCTGTCCGCTGTGTGTCAGCCCTGCCCGCTGTGTGTCAGCCCGGTCCGCTGTGTGTCAGCCCCTGTGGAGCTGCTGCATCCCAATTGACATGAATGGTACTGCCTGCACGGGAATGCATGGATCACCTTTTGGGTGACCACATGTCCTGGATTTCCCGGGACAGTCCCGCATTTTGCAGGTCTGTTCCAGACACCTTCATTCTGGGACAATACAGTGTCCATGGAATACAGTGGGGATCCAAGCTGTCAATGGAGATGAGCCTGAGGGGTTGCCCCAGCCGCTCGCTGTGTGTCAGCCCCTGTCCGCTGTGTGTCAGCCCGCTTTGTGTCAGCCCCGTGTGTGTGTGACAGCCCCGCTGGCTCTATGTCAGCCCCTGTCCGCATTTTGTCAGCCCCGCTTGCTGTGTGTCCGCCCCGCTTGGTGTGTGTCAGCCCCTGCTTGCTGTGTGTCCGCCCCGCTTGCCGTGTGTCCGCCACGCTTGCCGTGTGTCCGCCCCGCTTGCCGTGTGTCCGCCCCGCTTGCCGTGTGTCCGCCCCGCATGCCGTGTGTCCGCCCCGCTTGCCGTGTGTCCGCCCCGCTTGCCGTGTGTAAGCCCCGCTTGCCGTGTGTCCGCCCCGCTTGCCGTGTGTCCGCCCCGCTTGCCGTGTGTCCGCCCCGCTTGCCGTGTGTCCGCCCCGCTTGCCGTGTGTCCGCCCCGCTGGCTGTATGTCAGCCCCCGTCCGCATTTTGTCAGCCCCGCTTGCTGTGTATCCGCCCCACTTGCTGTGTGTCCGCCCCGCTTGCTGTGTGTCCGCCCCGCTTGCTGTGTGTCCGCCCCGCTTGCTGTGTGTCAGCCCCGCTTGCTGTGTGTCAGCCTCGCTTGCTGTGTGTCAGCCCCGCTTGCTGTGTGTCCGCCCCGCTTGCTGTGTGTCCGCCCCGCTTGCTGTGTGTCAGCCCCGCTTGCTGTGTGTCAGCCCCGTCTGCTGTGTGTCAGCCCCGTCCGCTCTGTGTCAGCCCGTCCACTGTGTGTCAGCCCCGTCTGCTGTGTGTCAGCTTGCCCGTGTGTGTCTCTAAACTGTACCTACGTATTCAATGCAGGCAGTCCCATTCATGTGAATTGGGACTCAGCAGCTGCACGGACACAGTCACTGCTCCCAGTCTGAAAGCCATTATGGGTTCATCATGAACCCAAATGCACAGTGCCTGCATTCAATGCCGTTCACCCACATAGATGTTATATTGGGAGCTGTGGCTGTGTCCTGCAGCTGTTGCATCCCCAATGACATGAATTGGACGGCCTGCATGGGGATAAATGGAGCACCTGTGCATCCCCATGCAGGTAAACACATCCCTTGCACATGTGTACATTGCAGAATGCCTGTGAGAACAATACCTTAGTGTGCCCAGCGGGGCAGGTGCCACATCCAGTGCCAAGTGACTTGTTAAAGTCTATGGCAGATTGCTGCTGGTTGGGGCTGAGCATTTTGCCAAGTGGTACCAGCGTTTTGGGCCCTGTGCATACAGGGATGAAGGTCCAGAATGCAGAAGACCTGTGTTCTGGAACTTTGTCTCTGAACATACAGGGCCCTTAGGTTGGATTCACATCTATGCATTTTTAGTGCTTTTTGCATTTTGCAGATTTGTACTATAGTCCATTTAACATGGTTTCCTATGGAACATGTTCTGTAGTGCAAATCTGCAAAATGCAAAAAGCACTAAATATGCATAGGTGTGAATCCAGCCTAAATGCGGGTACCACTCAGTTTTTAGCATTTAGCCCCCGTCCAGCCGCATCTTGCCATAGACTTTGACAGGCTGCACCTTTTCTTCCTGAGAGCAATAAAACCCCTTGGGGGACGCACTGCTCCTAGATGACCTCGTCTTCAAGGGGCCCCATTCTCTGCTGGGAGAATACAATGGCTCGGCAGGAGGTCTGTTTGATGGGGAGAATCAAGCAAATTTATTTTGCACCATGTATGGTCTGCCTTAGGCTAGATTCACACTTGTTGATTCTCTGAAAAGTGATCTGTTTTCAGAGCAGCTATTGTCAGACGTTCATATGGCAATGCTGTTGACTCTTAAAGAGGAAGTAAACCCTGATGGGTTTACTTCCTCTTTGATTCCCTGCAAAGGTAAAGCATAATGGGTTACTATGCATCGCATAGTAGTCCATTATGTGTCACTTACCTG
Organism: Lithobates pipiens; assembly: GCF_037356315.1. Lineage (NCBI taxonomy): Eukaryota > Metazoa > Chordata > Amphibia > Anura > Ranidae > Lithobates > Lithobates pipiens. Next base: position 28,931,052 of record NW_027507789.1, read on the forward strand.
ACACAGGAGCCAGCGAAGTCACCGCTGTCCCCTGTGGTCCGGAGCGTCCATCTTCTCGGTGGGTTTCGCTGCTCCGCCGCTGTCATTTGGCGAAGCCGCGATGACGTCACTCCCGCGCATGCACACGGGAGCCGCCACTCGTGGCATATCGCCATTGACAGTGGTGCACTCACTGCGCCTGCACGCCGCTGTCTGTCTTTCGGCGCCTGTCTTTCGGCAAATATCTCCTAAACCGTGTAGGTTTAGGAGATATTTCTTGGACCTACAGGTAAGCCTTAATCTAGGCTTACCTGTAGGTCAAAGTTGGTTGTAAGGGTTTAAAAACCACTTTAAATGCCATTTTTTTTATTTTTTATTTTAAGGGGACCAATGCACTGCATCCGTAAGCCAAGTGATTGGAGTGCAGTGCCATTGACTTGAATGAGCGAGTATGACAGGGGGTGCCACCTATCAACTCGACATGCGTTAAATTTATTGTGGCAAAGCATCATGCCTGTGGCATGTGAACAGCTTCGTCCAGCTCTATGGTAGGCATTATGTAGGCAGTGGGGGGGAGTACGATCAAACCACAGCTCAACTATCTGTTTTTACCATCCCCAGCCACCCATGTGAAAGAGGCCTAATACTATGGCTTGCTATGATCATCAGCTCCATCACATGGCCCAAAAGCACTATACTTTCTAATGGAGGTATTTCAGAAAAATATGCAGCAATTTGGCCGTTAGAAAGAACAAAAAAACTTTAGAGGTTACAGTATTAGAGAAAATACATGGAAGTCTCTTGGATCCTGGACAAATACTCATGGCAGGCGTCCAACAAATGTTTTATAAATAGACCCCCCTACTCTGCATTATCTGGGCACTGGATCTCTGGTTGTATACCCAGTTTGGTAATTTTTATCTAGCAGTAAGGCTTACCTGTAGGTAAAATTAATATCTCTTAAACCTGCACCGTTTAGGACAGTGATGGGGAGCCAGATGTTTTGGAACTACATTTCCCATGATGCTCTGGCACTTTGCAGTGTAGGTGAGCAACATGGGAAATGTAGTTCCAAAACATCTGGGGTGCCAAGGTTCCCCATCACTGGTTTAGGAGATATTCACCTTGCATGCAGCCATTGACGTCAGTGGTGCATGTGCTCTGACGGTCCGGCGTATCGTGCCGGAACTTTAGAGCTTCTTTGTAAAACGGAGGGCTCCCACGTGTATGCCGTCATCACTGCTTCGGCCACTCACAGCCTGCGAACCCCCGAAGAAACACCAGGGGAACATGTCAGCCCCCTCAGCGGTGTCCGGGTGCCGATGCGGGGGCTTCGTTCTAAGGTAAGTATTTCATAATGTGCTGGTATCACTAGCACATTATGCCATTGTCTTGCAGGTTTTTTTTTTCATCTACCACTCAGTATATCTTATTATGCCTTGTACACACGGTCGGAAATTCTGATGGAAAAGGTCCGATCGAATTATATTGTCGGAAAATCCGATCGTGCGTGGGCTCTATCTGACTTTTTCCGTCGGAAATTCCGACCTAAAAAATTTGAGAGCAGGATCTCAAGTTTTCCACCAAAAAAATCCGATCTAACTTTTTCCGATCGTTTGTAGAGAATTCCGATTGGAAAAAAGTGCCACGCATGCGCAGATCAAATTACGAGACCAAAGCTATTGGCTACTAGCTTCAATGTAGTCCCGTCATAATGAACAAGCGTCATCATGTTCCGAACGATCAGATTTTCCGACAGCTTTGTCCAACCGTGTGTATGCAAAGTTTAGGACAAAGCGTGTGTACCAGTTTAGGACAAAATCCGTCAGAAAAAATCTGACGGATTTTGTTATCGGAATGTCTGACCGTGTGTACAGGGCATAAGATTTGTGTGTACCTATAGGGCTTGTTCACGCCAGATGCAGTGCAGCAATGTGTGCAAAATTGTGCATTTCCCCTCATTGCACAAAAATGCTTTGCCTTTTGTTGTGAAGCGCAGTTTTCATTAATTCTTAATGGCACCCCCATGCATCTAACAAACGTGCATGTTTACGCCCCCAAAATGCATGGCACTGCAGTACCGTGAGTTTTGGTGCAGTGCGATTTTAAAAATTCTAAAAATTCAGCATATAGGGCAGCCTGTTGAAATGAATGGCCTGCCTTAAAACGCAATGTGCGCACATTCGGACGCATCGTATGGTGTGAACGAGCCCTTATGGCCTAACTCAAATCAACACTTTTCATTTTTATTTTTGGACAGGATATTAAAGGATTCGACTCCCTGCCTGCTTTTATTTTTTTTTTATTTGAAGGTACTGTGCCCTGTAGTGACCAGCAGGTGGAACCATTGCACAGATGGAGGACCAGGCATCCAATACAATGGGAAGTATTGCAGTTATTGAAGATTCTTTGGCCAGTTCCCCAAGATAGTAAAGAACTGAAAGAGGGGACAGGTAAGTATTGCTAATCTTCGATTATCTGTGGTGTCAGAATCACTTAACCACTTGCCTAACAAGGCGATGTTTTACTTTTTTTTTTTGCATTTTGTTGCTAGAAATTACTGCAATACCCAAAATGCATATATTTTCTGAAAGCAGAGACCCTGGAAAAAAAAATGGTGGTAGTTAGTTGCAATTTTTTTACATCACATGATATTTGCGAAGCTATATATAAAATGCAAATTTTCATGAAATTAAACACTAAAATTAATCTTAATGTAATCACTTAAAGAGGAAGTAAACCCTGATGGGTTTACTTCCTCTTTCATTCCCTGCAAAGGTAAAGCATAATGGGCTACTATGCATCGCATAGTAGTCCATTATGTGTCACTTACCTGACACAGGAGCCAGCGATGTCATATATATATATATATATATATATATATATATATATATATATATATATATATATATATATTATATATTTTTTGTAAAATATAAAAGATTGGGGTGCGCAGAGTAAATAAATACTAAATATGTCAAGCTTTAAAATTTCACATGCCTGTGAAATTGCAAAAGACCAAGGTACCCCAAAATTCTCCATAGGAAACGCTTAAGAGCATTGACAGGTCATTGGTTTAGAGTTAACTATGAATTATACTGTAAAAAAAAAAAAACAACAACAAGAGGATGCATACACCTAGTGCATTGCCACAATAACCATTTATTAAAAACGCAACAAAATCATACTCACAAACGCAAATAAAATCAGGCTTATCAAAATCTCAGCTCCAACAGGTGGGACGGGTACCACATCCAATGCCACACAATGGAGGAGCTTACCCTCAGAGGAAGTGAGCTTGGCCCCCCTGAAATGCGTAAGTTTCTCCAATGTGTGGCATTGGATGAGGATACCCGTCCCACCCGTTGCAGCTGAAATTTTGATAAGCCTGATTTTATTTGCATTTGTAAAAATGATTTTGTTGTTAGTTATGGTGATAATGTACTAGGCGTTTGCGCCCTCTTGTGTGCGTTTTTACAGTGTATTCAAGATTGCCCGGTCTGAGGAGGGCTGCATCAAGGAAATCATTATGTGCCATAGTCATTTTGAGAAGTTCTTTGGACTGAGTGCTGGATGGTTTTAAATTCTTTGGACTGAGTAACCATGAATTATAGCCTTAGAAAATTGTTCTCATGTAAATGTTTCAATTTTTATGATGATACCTCACATGTGTGGCGCAGCTGATGTTTACATACACATGCTTGCCCTATGCTGCACTTTTTTATGGAGTGTGTAATTTTTTTTTATTTGTTTTATTAAACCTTTTTTTTTTTTTTTTTTTACACTTTATTTACTTTACTGCTACAACAGGGGGGCTAACAAGTCTCCTATGTGATAGTATAGGCAGATGACAGGTCCTCTTTTTTGAGACATTGGTGGCTATTAGACCCCTAATGTCAACCCTGCAAACCAATTCAGCTATTCCAGCACAGATCATGTTTGAAAAGCTACATTCTCAGCTGCACTAGCCTAGGAATGACAGCTGTGGCCCCCATCACACTAATGTATCATGAGTTGTATACAGTGGCGGTGTGTCCATTAAGGGTGCACGGACGCCACCCCCTCTCTCCAGCCACCCCCTCTATGACAAAGGAATAGATTCATGCATAGCATGAATCTATCCATGGCCGCTGCTGCCACCCTCTATTCAGACGCCCAGCCCCTTTTTGGGTGCTGGGTGCCTCAATTAAAGCGGTAGGGGGTGTTTTTGAAGCACCTGATTGGAGTCACAGGCTCTAATATGAGCCAAAAAAGGTGACTGACAGTTCACGCAGGTATTTTTAGAACAGCAAATGAATATTCGCTTTCACAACACTGAACCGCCTCTCCACCAATCAGGTGCTCGGGTCTGTTCCCCGTCACCTGATTGGATGAAACGACAGGCGCCGCTATTGGACGCCTATCAGGAGGAGAGGATGGGAGGAGAGGATGGGAGGGGAAGTGTGGAGGACACCACTCGCCACCATCACCCACTGCCCCACCGAGACAGGGTAGGTGCCGGGCAGATGGCGAGTGGGAGGGGGGTCACAGTGGCGGCATTCGATGGCACAGTGGCAGCATTTGATGGACACAGTGGCGGCATTTGATGGGCACAGTGGCTGCGTTTGATGGGCACAGTGGCTGAAATTGATGGGCACAGTGGCTGCGTTTGATGGCACAGTGGCTGCAATTGATGGGCACAGTGGCTGCATTTGATGGGCACAGTGGCTGCATTTGATGGGCACAGTGGCTGAAATTGATGGGCACAGTGGCTGCGTTTGATGGCACAGTGGCTGCAATTGATGGGCGCAGTGGCTGCAATTGATGGGCACAGTGGCTGTGTTTGATGGTGCAGTGGCTGCATTTGATGGGCACAGTGTCTGAAATTGATGAGAACAGTGGCTGCAATTGATGGGCACAGTGGCTGCAATTGAAGGGCACAGTGGCTGTGTTTGATGGTGCAGTGGCTGCATTTGATGGGCACAGTGTCTGAAATTGATGAGAACAGTGGCTGCAATTGATGGGCACAGTGGCTGCAATTGATGGGCACAGTGGCTGCAATTGAAGGGCACAGTGGCTGCATTTGATGGGGGTTTTTTTCTGAATTTTTCAGGTGCCGCTATTGGACACCGATCAGGAGGAGAGGATGGGAGGAGAGGATGGGAGGGGAAGTGTGGCGGACACCACTCGCCACCATCACCCACTGCCCCACCGAGACAGGGTAGGTGCCGGGCAGATGGCGAGCGGGAGGGGGGGTCACAGTGGCGGCATTCGATGGCACAGTGGCAGCATTTGATGGACACAGTGGCGGCATTTGATGGGCACAGTGTGTCGGCATTCAATGGGCGCAGTGGCTGCGTTTGATGGGAACAGTGACTGCTATTGATGGACACAGTGGCTGCAATTGATGGGCACAGTGACTGCAATTGATGGGCACAGTGGCTGCGTTTGATGGCACAGTGGCTGCGTTTGATGGGCACAGTGGCTGCGTTTGATGGGCACAGTGGCTGCGTTTGATGGGCACAGTGGCTGAAATTGATGGGCACAGTGGCTGCGTTTGATGGCACAGTGGCTGCAATTGATGGGCACAGTGGCGGCATTTGATGGGCACAGTGGCTGCATTTGATGGGCACAGTGGCTGAAATTGATGGGCACAGTGGCTGCGTTTGATGGCACAGTGGCTGCAATTGATGGGCGCAGTGGCTGCAATTGATGGGCACAGTGGCTGTGTTTGATGGTGCAGTGGCTGCATTTGATGGGCACAGTGTCTGAAATTGATGAGAACAGTGGCTGCAATTGATGGGCACAGTGGCTGCAATTGAAGGGCACAGTGGCTGTGTTTGATGGTGCAGTGGCTGCATTTGATGGGCACAGTGTCTGAAATTGATGAGAACAGTGGCTGCAATTGATGGGCACAGTGGCTGCAATTGATGGGCACAGTGGCTGCAATTGAAGGGCACAGTGGCTGCATTTGATGGGGGGTTTTTTCTGAATTTTTCAGGATGTTTGCCGCCCCGCCCCCCCCCCCCCCAAAAAAAAAAATTTGAATTGAGCACCAGAGCCACTGGTTGTAGGGTAGATATACATTTAGCAGGGGTTCCCTGAGCCCAGAAGGTTATTTCAAGGGTTCCTCTGTGATGAAAAGGTTGAGAAAGGCTGGACTACTGTATATCCTTATTTAGAGACAGAGCCTTGAAACTGTCTACAGCTGTCCATAGCCACCTTTAGGAATGGGGAGTCTATCAGCCAACATGACACATGAATGCCATTTTCCCAGACCAGCCCCAGTGAGTGGTTTCTCTATATACAGTATACAAGCAAAGACAGTTCAAAGGGCAAGGACAGGGAAAAGGTCAGGGCTGGAAGATCAGTTTTACTGCTCACAGACTAAGAATGAACAAACTGGGATTTAGGAAGAGGACAGAAGAAGACCTGGTCAAACACAAGTCTATCAGGATACAAAGGTCTTAGAAGACAAGCTGATTGCAGATACAAATCTCTAAGTGTAGGACATTAGAATATCATAAATACCAGTGTTTACGACATTCTCCTTTAACTGTTTGTGTGTATTTGGTGCACAAATAAATAGATGAGTGTAATGCTGCATACACACGACCGGACTTTCCATTAGACTAGGTCCGACGGTCTTCTCGACGGACTTTCGGTGGACTTGACCACACACGAGCGGACTAAGTCCGTTCCTAAGTCCGTTCATTTTGAACGTGATGACATAAACGTGACTAAACAAAGAAGTTCAATAGCCAGTGGCCAATAGCTACCCTTTGCGTCGTATTTGGTCTGTCGGACTAGCACACAGACGAACGGTTTTCCCGATTTTAGTCCATCGGAATTGATTCCGTCGAATAGATTTGAAACATGTTCTATTTCTAGGTCCGTCTGATTTTTTTTCCGAAAAACGATCGGATTAGTCCACACACGATCGGATTGTCTGACAGACTAATCCGATCCTAGTCTCCTGGAAATTCAGGTCGTGTGTACGTGGCATTAGAAATCTTAGCCTAGGTCAGTGATGGCAAACCTTGGCACCCCAGATGTTTTGGAACTACATTTCCCATGATGCTCAAATACACTGCAGAGTGCCAGAGCATCATGGGAATTGTAGTTCCAAAACATCTGGGGTGCCAAGGTTCGCCATCACTGGCCTAGGTTCACACTTGTGTGAGTCGGGAACGCACACAAAATCTTGCGTTTCTGACCCGCAGGCAAAACCCGCTGCTCTTTAGCAGACGATCAGGGATGCCCTAATTTCCTAACGACACCCCCACGTATTGGCAAATGTGGAGCATTTTCACATGTGCCAAATCACATGGTGCCGTTTACTTTCCCTGCGTTTCTGTGGGTAGGGCAGACCATTGAAAAGTTCAGTTAGCAACTGTGCAGTGCAAGGCAATGGATTGCCTCACACTACGTTGCGCTGGAGAAAGTACTGTGTTATATGGCACATTGCCCGCAGATCACTGCAATGCAATGGGGTGCACTGGGCCAACTAGGAGACAAAGGGGTTGGTCTACTCAAACTGGAGAGTGCAAAATTTGGTGCTTTCAGGTTTTTTAATTAAAGCTTAATTGAACAACCTGAAGTTAATAGCTGATTGGCTACCCATGCACAGATGCACCAGAATTTACACTCTCCAGTTTTAGTAAATCAACCCCAAGGCATTTTGCCTTGTCTTGTGGTGGGACTGCGCTGGAATAGCTGCTCAATACAGTCCCACCACATTTGGTGTGAATAAACCCTTCGTCACATAAAGGCCGGTGCTTCTATGCCACCATTTTTTGCCAACATGCGCATATGACATGAGTACAGCCATTTGCTTCTATGGCCAGCTCATGTGGCATCTTCTGCAGGTCCCAGGGTACAGGGGAAAGGAGATAATTTTACACTAGGCATATTTTCAGCCTCTCACCATCCATGTGCACTGCAGGCCCAAATCAGCTACATTCCTTGGTGCATTCAAAGAAACGGTGGGCAAAGTCTTAGACCCCTTGCAAACGGGGCCGTCTAGATGCAGTGTGTTCCTCCACATTGTGCGCTTTTGTCCCTGAATATATAGGACCGTAAACACTGGTACCATTTGGTACAGCATTCAGCCCCGCCCAGCTTTAGACAGACTGCAGGCAGCAGGGCTGGCTGCTGAACCCAGGGCCGGGACAGGGGGTGGGAAGGAGGGGCGGCTGCCCTGGGCACCCTAGTATCATGTGACGTTGGGGGGGCACCACAAGGAGATTGGAGGGGAGGGAATTTGTGTTGATAAGGGGAATTCGGGCAGCCTTAGGGAGTAAAAACTGTTCCAGGAGGGCAATTTTTGGGAGATGTGCTAGGAGTGGTGATTTGCGAAGATTTGTGTTTGAAGTGGGGATAGGGGAAGAGGATTTGTGCTGGGGGGGGGGTAATGCTATAAAAATAATATGGTAGAGGAGAATTTTTGTGGGGGGGGGATTTGTGCTAGTATGGATGATTAGGGGGTATTTGTACTAGGATGGGGAATTGGGGGAAGGAAATTTGTGCTGGAAGATGGGGATTTGCAGTGGGGAGAGAGGATTGCACAGCGGGGAAATTTGAGGGGTAGAGGGGCTTAAAAATTTTTTTTGGGGGGGGGGATTTGTGCTGGGGGCATATAGGGAGAGAGGATTTTACCCAGGGGGAGGGGCATAGGTTTGTGCTGGGAGGTTTTAGCAGTGGGGCACATAATGCTCATACATCTTGCGGGGGGGGGGCTCAATTTGACATGTTTGCCCTGAGGTCTAGATGACCTTGTCTTGGCACTGGCTGCACCTGTCACTCCCAGGCGCACTAAATTGCAAGGGGCCATACAGTTTCTTTAAAAAGAAGCCTGAAGCTTCTGCAGCAAGCTGCCAACCAGCGTGCCGCAGAGAGGGACCATAGTTCTGTATGTGGAAGCAGTAGTCTCCCTGCAAAGATTCGACACACACCAGGAAGCATGAGCTTTGCTAATTGCAAACTGATTGCAGATTGATTCATTTTGAACAGAGGACTCTGTAGTTGGGAAACAATATGTAAAAATATTACTTGCGGAAGAATTGGGTTTATACTTGCCTGTCCATCCCTCGCGCAACCCAGTTCCTCTGATACATGCTCTCTTACAAAGCAAGGGCCTCTTCACATCGAATACATCATGCACTGCAATCTGTGGTTCCCCTTGTTGGCTCCTGCGTCACTACAGAACAAAGAAGTAACTTAAGGGTCAGCGCCTTTAACCACAGACAACAGCGAGGGAAGCAGCCATCCAGGACCCAACAATAGACTTGTTTTAAGGGTCAGGTTGCAGGTCAGGGACATTACTGAATACTAAAATGTTGGACCTCCCATCACTTTCGCTCATCGCCAGTACAAATAGAAGGCTACATTTCTCTATCAGTATTTCGCATTGTACATTAAAGCTGAAGTTTCGATCTTGCTGTGATAAATCATATGATCCGCGTTCATGAGGATTATCCTTGTTCTAGTTTGTCATATTAGTGCACATATTCTGAAGGTCTAAAAGAAGGTTCATCCTAACATACCTTTGGAATCACCAAGGGTTTTTGGTAGTAGAATGTAGCTCTAGGTAGTTCTATAATGTAAATATTCCCTTTCAGGTATAGGGGTCCATATCCACTGAGAGAAGGACAGTATGGGTGAGTGCGGGAGGGTACCTAAGGATAGAGAGCCAGTATTGGCGGTAGAGGGTTGCAGGCCCAACAACTCTGGGGTGCAATGGTAAGTACTACCGCAGGGGGCTCGGCTGAAGAATAGTGACGTAAATGTAAATATTCCCTTTCAGGTATAGGGGTCCATATCCACTGAGAGAAGGACAGTACGGGTGAGTGCGGGAGGGTACCTAAGGATAGAGAGCCAGTATTGGCGGTAGAGGGTTGCAGGCCCAACAACTCTGGGGTGCAATGGTAAGTACTACCGCAGGGGGCTCGGTAGAAGAATAGTGACGTATTGCTCGAACACTGAGCCACGTGCCACTTCAAAATTGAAGGTGGTGCCATTCAGGAGAGCTGTCTCCTGATTGGCCGCAACAATGGTGTTCTGGGTGAAACCTGGTGCTGGTGGCCAGAGAGGAGGCCCTACACTGGATCATGGGAGAGGTAAGTGTGACATTTACTGGTCAAGATATTAAAAGGCTCTATTATTATTTCATAGGACTGTAGAGACGATGATGTTCAAGGACTTGCAGTTCTCCCCTTATGGGAAAATTTTTAAATGCTAGTTTACATTTGCTTCAAATCAAGGCTTCAGACAGGCTTTGCTAAAACTCTATGCCCTTGTACACACAGTCGGACATACCGACGGAAAATGTCCAATCAGACCGTGTTGTCGGATAATCCGCCCGTGTGTGGGCTCCATCGGACTGTTTCCGTCGGAATATCCGACTAACAAAGTTTTAGAGCAGGGCTATAAAATTTTCCGACAACACGATCCGACCGGACTTTGTCCGATCGTGTGTAGAGAATTCCAATTGGACAAAGTGCCACGCATGCTCAGATCAAATTCCTAGACCAAAGCTATTGGCTACTAGCCTGAACGTAGTCCCATCGTAACAAAATAACATCACCACATTCTGAACGATCGGATTTTCCGACAACTTTGTCCGACCGTGTGTATGCAACAGTTTCGGACAAAATCCGTCGGACAAAATCCAACGGATTTGGTTGGCAGAATGTCCGACCGTGTGTACAAGGGCTATGAACGCCAGTCAAAGCTCCTGTCACAAAATAAAATGGTTAGCTTACAGTCCTGTTTACACCTTGCTTTTACTTTGCTTTGCTTTGGCTTCGCATCAAAAATTATACCCCATGTCGCTTTAGTGGTGCTTCCAAGTGTCTTCGAAGCCTCCATAGAAGTCTATGGCAAAGCTTGCTTGAAGCACCTGCAGCTTTTTAGAGGCTATAATTCAGCTTTAGCTTCGCTTTGTTTTGGAGAAATAGCATGTATAAGATATCCACACACACAGGGCATCTGCCAAGGTTCAACATAGCTTCAAAATAGCATCACGGAAGCTTCATTGAAGCGCCACCGAAGCATCAAAAGCACATCATAAAAGCATGTTGAAACGGTAGGCGCTTTAATAGGTGTTGAAACCGAAGCAAGTGTAAATGAGCCCTAAGGGCTTATTCACACTTGTTTCAAAACAAGGCTTTGGACATGCTTTGTTATGCCGCGTACACACGATCAGAATTTCGGCCAGCAAAAGACCGATGAGAGCTTTTCATCGGAAAATGCGACCGTTTGTATGATCCATCGGAATTTAGCTGTCCCAATTTCCGCTAGCAAAAAATTGATAACATGTTCTCAATTTTCCTGACAGAAAAACTTTCTATCGGAAATTCCGATCGTGTGTGTGCAATTCAGACACGCCAAAACTCACACATGCTCAGATTCAACTATGAGACAGAAGCTATTGGCTACTGGGTATTGAACTTCCTTTTTCTAGTCCCGTCATATGTGTTGTACGTCACCGCGTTCTTGGGGGCCGGAATTTGGTGTGACTGTGTGTAGGCAAGACAGCTTGAGCGGAATTCCGTTGGGAAAACCATCTGAGCTTTTTCCGACGAGAATTCCAATCGTGTGTACGCGGCATTAAAGCACTCTGAACGCCAGGCAAAGCACCTGTGACTAAATAAAATGGTTAGCTTACAGTCCTGTTTACACCTTGCTTGTGCTTAACGTCGCTTCAAAAATTATAAACCATGTCGCTTTAGTGGTGCTTCAAAGTGCCTTCAAAGCCTCCATAGAAGTCTATGGCAAAGCTCGCTTGAAGCACCTGAAGCTTTTGAGAGTCTTTAATTCAGCTTTACCTTTGCTGTGTTTTGGTGAAATTGCAGGTAGCACACACAGGGCATCTGCCAAGCTCCATTAAAGCTTCAAAAAAGCACCACGGAAGCATCATCAAAGCACCACGGAAGTATCTCTGAAGCATCATCAAAGCACCACCGAAGCATCATGAAGCATCAAAAACACAACAGAAATGCATGTTGAAGCGGTAGGCTTTTTATGTGTGTAAATGTAAGCCTTTAAAAACAAAAAGAGAGGGCACGACAGCTTTGTGCAAATTCTTCAATAAAATCGTATTAATAAATATTTCTCATACTCAAAAGGGTGCTTGTAAAAAGAGCATTTTAATATGGCATCCATCCAACCTTAGATTGTAAGCTCATTGAGGGTAGGGACTGATGTGAATGTACAATGTATATGTAAAGCGCTGCGTAAATTGATGGCGCTATATAAGTAACTGAAATAAATAAATAAAAATAAATAAGTATAGATTTTCTGTTCAGCAACCCCTTGTTGCTGCCTTGTTGAGCTTAATGCTGACACATTTCAAGGGCAAACCCCCTTCATCAGTGCTCTTGATGGTGCTTTCAAGGGCAAAACCTTCTTCATCAGAGCTCTTTATGACATTTCAAGGGAAACACCCTCTTCATCAGAGGGTTAACCCCTCTTTACCATAGCTCTTGATGTCACATTTTAAGGGTGAAACCCTCTTCGTCAGAGCCCTTTATGGTGCGTTTTAAAGGCAAAACCCTCTTCATCAAAGCTCTATCTACCCCCCCCCCCCCCCCTTCATGAGAACTCTTCCTGGTGACAGTTTTCAAGGGCACCGACAAGGTGTTGCTGAACGGGTTCTATAGTAAGTTATTTACAACTGGTGACAATCTTTATTTTTAACAAGCATCTCTTTGCATATGAGAAGTATTTGATATTAAAGTTTTATTGAAGATTTTGCACGAGGCCGGTGTACTCCTACTCCAAAATACAACGATGACTGGACATGCAGACATTTACTCTTTGGCCAGATGCAGACATAAACAGCTCAGTTTGCCCAAGCATTTACATTTATGTCCACGGAGGGAGACACCTCCAATGTTGGGGAGCACTTATGATCAAAAAAGGTTCAGATGGTCAGCAGTGCCTACTGCACCATTAACATGAAATTTTATGTCCACAGACAGCTTCAAGCTGAAACAGTTTTTTTTTTTTTTTTTTTTTTTTTTAGGATAAGGAGAGCCTGATGACATGTTTCAAGTACAAACCCCACTTCATCAGAGCTCTCGATTACATATTTTAAGGGCAAAGTCCTTTTCATCAGAGCTCTTGATGGTGGGTTTCAAAGGAAAAACCCTCTGCAACAGAGCTCTCATTGGTATGTTTCAAGGGCCCACCTCAACAGAGCTTTTGATGACATGATTCAAAGGCAAAAGCCACTTTATCAAAGCTCTTCATGACACATTTTAATGGCAAAACCCTCTTCATCAGAGCTCTCCATAACATATTTTAAGGGCAAAGTCCTTTTCACCAGAGCTCGTGTTGGTGTGTCTCAAAGGCAAAACCCTCTGCAACAGAGCTCTCATTGGCAAGGGCCCATCTCAACACTGCTTTTGATTACATGATTCAAAGGTAAAAGCCTCTTCATCAGAGCTCCCCTTGGCACATTTCAAGATCAAAACCTCCTTCATCAGAGCTCTCAATGACAAGTTTCAAGGGAAAACCCCTCTTCATCAGAGCTCTTGATAAAACATTTCAAGTGTAAACCCTTCTTCATCAGGGCTCTTGATGCATTTCAGAAGCAAAACCCTCTTCAGTAGGGCTCTCCTTGGCACATTTCAAGGGCAAAACCCACTTTATCAGAGCTCTTTATGACATGTTTTAATGGCAAAACCCTCTTCATCAGAGGTCTCCATAACATATTTTAAGGGCAAAGTCCTTTTCATCAGAGCTCTTGATGGTGTGTTTCATAGGCAAAACCCTCTGCAACAGAGCTCTAATTGGCAAGAGACCACCTCAACAGAGCTTTTGATGACATGATTCAAGGGAAAAAGCTTCTTCATCAAAGCTCCCCTTGGCACATTTCAAGATCAAAACCTTCTTCATCAGAGCTCTTAATGACACTTTTCAAGGGGAAAATCCTCTTCATCAGAGCTCTTGATAAAACATTTCAAGTGTAAACCCTTCTTCATCAGGGCTCTTGATGCATTTCAGGAGCAAAACCCTCCTCAGTACGGCTCTCCTTGGCACATTTCAAGGGCAAGCCCCACTTTATCAGAGCTCTTCATGACATGTTTTAAGGGGGAAACCCTCTTTATCAGAGCTCTCCATAACACTTTGTCCCCTGCCCTCCAAGGTCCCTACAAGGTGTTGAATGTGTCCTGTAATTGGTTGTTTACATCTGATGAACTGAGGGAATTTGTACTTGGATGGATCCCTGGTTTTTAATCACCCTGGCGGTATTCCCGAGTCTGACTCGGGGTGAAAATTCAGTACCATTAGCAGTAACCCTGAGCCAGACTTGGGATCGCATCGCTGGATCCAGGATGAGTTTACTTACCTTGTCCCCTGGATCCTGTGATGTCCCCCCGCTGTGCGAGCGGCTCGTCCTCCACTCGATTCATCACAGAGCCGAGCTCCTTTCCCTGCGTTCCCTCCGTTGCGACGCACGGGGATGGAGAATGGCGCCAAATTAAAAAAGTAAAACACACACATTACATACAGTATAATATAATCTTACAGATTACATTGCTATATGTAATTTTTTCACATCCCCTTTGTCCCTAGTGGTCTGCCCAGTGCCCTGCATGCAGTTTTATATTATAAAAACTGTTCTTTCTGCCTGGAAACTGGAGATTGTCCATAGCAACCAAAACTGTCACTTTACAGCAAAAATGGTTTTAGACCAGCTAGAAAACAGTGATAATAAATTAGAATCACTCGCAGAATTGAGCGATAGCGATTTGTGGGAAGATCCGTCATCAAATATTGAAAAGTAATGACAGTGACAATTCTGCAACTGAGCAAATTTCTGTGTTTTTGATTTGGTTATATTATTGAATAATTTGTATTATTATTATATTATTATTTTTGTATAATTATTTATAGTTATTTATTATATTATCATTTATGATTTCATTTTTCAAACTTTATCATACCCGGGATGTCTGCTAGACTCTGGTTTGGACAGATTTAAGGGAGTTATTCCTAAGAATTACAGGGCTACAATATAAAACGCCAAATTTCCATGCAAAATAATTGTGCCGCTTTCAGCACCTAAAATCCGAAATAATCATACCGCCAGGGAGGTTAAATACATTTTTTACAAGAACTTCTGTGAGTATGAGACGTATTTATTAATAACATTTTATTGAAGATATTACAGGAGGCTGGTGTGCTCTTATTTTGCCTTTTAATTTATATGCAGTATATTATATTTTTTGTGGGACTTTTTTTATCACAATTTAAGACAATGCGGATAAATAAAAAAAGAGAAAAACTGAACCTTATACCTCAGATGGTGACTGGACATGCAGTCATTTATTGAGTTTTGGTCAGATAACGACATAAACATAATCCCTCAAGTTGCCCAAACATTTACATTGTCCACGGAGTGAGGAACTGCTAATGTTCGGGAACTCTAATGATCAGAAAAGGTTCAGATGGTCAGCAGTGTCTACTTGTGCCATAGATAGAGACTTTAGGGTCAATTCACTCAAGGATATTGCATGTGATATGTGTTTTTTCTTTCTTTCTTTTTTTTTAATATCACATGAGTTATTAAAAGAGTCAATTCATCAAAGTAAAATATTGAATGTGAGATAAATATTACATGTGAATACAAGGAATATTATTGAGCTAACCTATATATAAAAAAAAAGTGAAGTGAACCAAGCTGCTATACACGAATGTGACAAAATTCATATACAAAAAGAAACTATAATGTAGCGCTAATAAATAAATGAAAAATGAATGGTGAAGTGACTAGCACCAACAAAAATAACTATAAAGTCCCAAGAATGAAGTGAATCAGATAAGCAAAAGGATAATCCAGAAGACATCTGAGGCAATAACATCAAAACGAAATGTGAAAAAAGTGGGTACTTTTACCAGAGCCACAGGACCTGTATGTGGGCAACACCAGGCCAAACGAGCATACATGAGTGAATCTTCGACGCTACAGGAACTGTGCGACAGGTCACAGATGGTCCATCAGCCAATGGAGGGGCTGTGGGTCTCTCAATCAGTAGAGAAGCAGTCAACACCGGTTAAGGGTTCCAATCTTCCTTCCAAAGGTTCCAATGGTGGAAAAATGGTCTCCGACCGGTAACTCTACAATGGAGAAAAAACTCACAAAGTTCGGCGTAGGGGTTCCTCTTTAAGTCCATACCGCCGTGTGTAGGTTCCGGCGGACTTTTTTTTACCCAAAAGTCCAGCGGACTAAGAAAGTAGTTTTGCACTCCAATCTGTCCGGCGGACTCGCATTTCGGCGGACAGTATGGCCGTGTGTGTGCCAGTCCGCCGTACTTTTGAAATGAACGGACTTTTCCTGCCCGAAGAAAAGCCCGCTCATTTTGAGCGTGTCTCCAGGTAGCCGGGGCCAGCAAAGGAGGCGTCACTTTTGGATAAAAAAAAGTCAGCCGGAGCCTACACACGGCGGATTTTTCCACCAGATTGTTTGATCGTGTGTACAAGGCATAAGAAAGAAAGCTTTTCACAACTTTTCTGTGTTCATTCATTTATAGAACTATCTTCCTCTGCTGTAGTGTTAGGCTCGGTTCACACCAGACGCGGCACGACCTGCCGCGCCGCGACCTGCCGCGACCTGCCGCGACCTCAGCGGCGACTTGCAAAATTACTTCTGTATAGAAGTCAATGCAAGTCGCCCGAGGTCGCCGCAAAAGTAGTACAGGAACCTTTTTTCTAAGTCGGAGCGACTCGAGTCGCTCCTACTAGAACGGTTCCGTAGTACAGAACGGGGGCGACTTGTCAGGTCGCGGCGCGGCAAGTCGTGCCGCGTGTGGTGTGAACCGAGCCTTAGCATATATAAAAGAAAAAAACAAAAAGAAACGATATAAAAAAACTCCACAAAATGTTTTTGCTAAATATTGCAAAAACGGAAAATTGTATACTCACCTTTCCGTAATTTTCCTTTCCTGACGCATCCCATGGCAGCACACACACTGGGTTGTGACTCCGCCTCCACAACCTGATAGGACTGGTTAGCTATAAGATTTGAAGAGGAGTCCACCGTTGCATTCTCAGTAACTATCACCTTAGAGGGGTGGGATCTGTGTGCTGCCATGGGATGCGTCAGGAAAGGAAAATTACGGAAAGGTGAGTATACAATTTTCCGTTTTCCTGACGCATCATGGCAGCACACACACTGGGACATAACTCGCTACATGGGAGGGTGCCTTTCAGAAGTTTTTTATTTACTCAAGTACAAGATATGGATGAGTTTGATTGAATAATTGGTTTCCCGAACTCAACCGTAGTTAATTGAGCCGGGTCTATTCTATAGTGTGACATGAATGTGGTTTTTGATGACCAAGTTGCTGCCTTGCAAATAGTCTCTGGTGATACTCTGCTGTACGCTGCCCATGAGGCCGCCATCGCCCTCGTTGAATGCGCTTTCAGGTTTTCCGGTATTGGAAGGTGTTGAACTAGATATGCTTTCTTGATGACTTTAATCAACCATGAGGATATTGTCCTTGAAGAAGCCGCTTGACCTTTTTTGGTGCCATGCGGTATGACCAGGAGGTTTTCTGACTTCCTGAATAGAGCGGTAGCCTCCAGGTAGGCAGATATTGCAGACTTCACGTCCAGAGGGTGTGAATTTCCGTCTGTGTTGAGAAAAACAGGAAGATTGATCTCCGGATTAAAGTGGAAGCTAGATGCTACCTTTGGCACAAACTGTTCCGAAGGTCTGAGTACGACCCTGTCCGGGAAAAAACTACGTGTGGTTCTTTGATTAATAGAGCTTGCAGCTCGGAGACCCTTTTGGCCGATGTGATTGCAACTAGAAATGATAGTTTTAGTGTCAAGTCCCATAGGGATATTGATCCCCCCGTCGAGAAAGGTTCTTTTGTTAAAGCTTCCAGGACGATCGACAGGTCCCAGGTCGGAAAAATTGGTTTTCTAGGAGGCCTTATTTTTAGGCATGCTTTCTGAAACTGAATGATGAAGGGGTTTAAAGCCCACTTGATTCCTGTCATTGCGGATATGGCAGAGATGTGAACTTTTAAGGTGCTTGACCTTAAACCTTTCTCTAGACCTAGTTGTAGAAATTCTAACACCTGAGAGACTGATGGAGAAAGGGGGTTCCAGGACTGTAGTTGGGCTATTGCGGATTTTTTTTCCAAATCTTATTATATATGTTGTTTGTCGATTTCTTCCTTGCTTGTTGTAAGGTGGATATTACTCTTAATGAACAACCCTGATCTAGCAACCTTTCCCTTTCAGTTTCCAAGCCGTCAGGTGTAATCGCTCTGGTGACGGGTGTAGAAATTTCCCTTGTGAGAGCAAGTCTGGGAACAGCGGAAGTGGGAGAGGCTCTTCTGTGTTCAATTGCAGGATGGTCGGAAACCATGGTCTTCTGGGCCAGAAGGGCAACACTGCTATTACCGTGGAAGACGAAGTCCTCAGTCTGGCCAGAAACCTGGCTATCAAGGGCACCAGAGGGAATATGTAACCTAGGCGAAACTCCCAAGGATGGTGGAGACAGTCGATCCCTGTTGCTGCTGGATAGGCGGTCCTTGCTAAGAAGCGAGTGCATTTGCGATTCGCTGGAGTTGCTGCCAGATCCATATCGGGAACACCCCATTTGCGTGTCAGAAGAGTAAAGGTGAATCGCGGGTACGTATACTGCCTTCAGATCCGTCAGGTAGACTTGAGCCCACTCGATTATAGGTCGTACCTCCTGCATTAGGACCTTGCTTCTGGTGCCCCCTTGCCTGTGGGCATAATTCACAGCCACTGTGTTGTCCATACGCAGGAGGACACTCTTCCCTGAGAGGAGGGGACTGAAAGTTAGAAGTGCTTGCCATGCAGCCCTGAGTTCCAGAACGTTTGAGACTATCCCTTGTGGACAGAAGGGCCAGTGGCCCTGTGCTTCCCGATCTAGATGATACGCTCCCCAGCCAAGGTAACTGGCATCGGACGTTACTATTTCTGGGAGTGGATGAACGATGGGACGACAGCGTGTTAAATTGCTGGTTTGAGTCCACCAACGTACTGACTCCTTGACTGTCCTGGTGATTGTTATTTGTTGTGACATTGACACCCCGTTCCATTGTTTTAGGAACTAATTCTGGAATACCCTCGAGTTCCATTGAGACCACTGAACCATTAGAAAGGTTGATGACATTGAGCCCAGAACGCTTAAGCATTTTCTTGCAGACAGGTGGTCTACTGATAGTAGCTTTCTCACTTTGCGGACAAGAGGATGAAGTTTCTCCTGGGGAAGCCCTACTGTGTTGGATCTGGTGTCCGATTCGGCTCTTAGGAAGACCATCTTCTGTACTGGGACCAGGCTGGTCTTCCTCCAATTCACTATCCACCCGAATTGCTGGAGCGTGGAAATCAGAATTGAACGATGTCGTAGAAGTGTTTCCCGATTGTCTGCTAGAAGGAGAATATCGTCGAAATAGTGTAGGACTCTTAGACCCCTTTCTCTCAATAGTGCTATAACCGTAAGTAACACCTTTGTGAAGGTCCTGGGTGCGGTTGATATCCCAAATGGGAGGCTTTTGAATTGAAAGTGTTGCCTGCCTATCGCAAAGCGTAGGTACTTTTGAAAGGTTTGATGCACTGGAATGTGTCGGACAAATCGACCGAGAGCATCCAATCTTTCTCCCCTGTTGTTAGTAATATTGATTGGAGACTCTCCATCCTGAATGATTCGACTAGAATCATTTGGTTTAACTTTTTTTAAATCCAACACGGGCCTCAGGTCTCCTGTTTTCTTTGACACCAAGAAAAGGGGAGTAAAACCCCTCTCCTCTCTGTTCCTGTGGAACTTCTATGATTGCTTGCTTCTGGAGCAACTCCATAATGTATCTGACCAAAAGCTTTCGTTTCAGGCGCGAAAAGGGTAGTTTGGTAGGTCTGTAGTGGTTTTTTGGCAGTTTTCGCTTGAACTTCCACCTGTGACCTTGCTGAACGGTGGATATCGCCCAGGGTTCCTTTATTTTGTCTATCCATACTTGGGCAAATAGCCTTAGCCTCGCACCTACTATTGCGGGCTGGGCATGCGTGGCATCAAAAAGATTTTTGTTGGTCTCTGGCATGGTTGTCTTTGATTTTTGGACTCTCACAAAAGAGGGTTGTGTGCTTCGCCAATTCCGTTTGAATTCTTTCCCGGGTCTATAAGATCTTACGTCCCGGTACCTTTCTGGAAGGTGACGTCTGAAGGGCGGATTTTTCTGTTGCTTGGATCTTCTGTCCGACGGTATTAGACCCGATTTTCCCCCCGTGACCTTTGATATTGCGGAATCTAGTTTTGAACCAAAAAGGTTAGTGCCATCATAAGGGATCTTACGCCAGCTGGATTTGGAAGTTGCATCAGCAACCCAAGGTTTTAGCCAGAGAGCTCTTCTGGAAGTTACTGAGGCTAGCATTGCTCTTGCTGAGGACCGTATAACGTCCACCGCCACCTCCGCTACAAAGTCAAGGCTGAGTTCCTGCAGAGCTGAAATAATTTTGTCTTGGTCTGCTGCTTCTACAATTAATTTTTCAACGCCAGATGTCCAGGAGGTGATGGCTCTACCGACCGCTGTGCTGAGTAGGCTTTCTTAAGGTCGAGATCGATTTTGCGATCCATCACATCCTTAAAGGTTACGGCGTCTTCTATTGGTAGGGTTATATGGCGCGCTAAGCGCATCAGTGAGGAGTCTACCACGGGAGCGGAGATAAGAGGGTTCACTGCTGGCTCTTTTAGGGGATAGAGCTTCGCTAATCTGTTGTTTAAGCCGGACTTCTTTTCTGGTTTTTGCCCTTCATCTTTTATGAGCTCCTCTAGCTCTTCAATAAAGGGGAAGACCTCAGGGTCTTTTTTTTTTTTTGGTTAGGGAAGTATTTCCGTAACTTAGGTGGGACGTCTCTCTCTTCCTCCCAACCGATCGCCTCCTTAACCGATTTCGCAAATGGGTTTATTAATGCAAAGTCGAAAACTGTAGGGGCCAGGGGATCCTCTTCCTCTGGGGAGTCATCTTTATCCTGAGGGGTGTGAGAGGTTGAGGCTGAGTTAGATGACCTGATTGGATCATAAGCTGTCACCTGTAGGATTGTTTCTTTAACTGAGTCTCTTATAATATTGGAGGCTTCTCTAGCGTCAGCTTCCTTGTCTCGAGTTGCTTCCTCCAGACAGATTTGGCAGACAAGCTTACTAGGTAATGCTTGCGCTCCACCGACCCAGCAGGTATTAACCGCAGGACGGGTATGGTGCTCCTCTTGGTGTGAGGATGACGCTTCTCTGCGATGACGGGAAGACCTTGACCGACTTCGCCGAGAGTGAGAGTGTCTTGAGGGGGAACGTTCCTTTCTTTTAGAATGGGGTGACCCCGATGACCTGCCAGAGCTACCAAAATGAAAGGTATTAGTGGCAGTGCTCTCTTTTTCTCCTCTTCACTACTTACCAATCCATACGTCCCCTTACCTTGTGTTCTAGGATGGTCTACTAAGGCAGCGGTCTCCATAGGGAAGAATAGAGTACGCCTGTGACCAGAGGTTTTCAGTGTAAGAGCCAATGCAGAGTATGGGCAAAAGGTGCAGACACAGAAATGAATGGCAAAGTACATAAAGATGATAGAAAAAAGGCTTACCAGAGATCAGAAGGACTTGTCTTGCAAGGCAGCAGGCTGTGTGCAGAGATCAGGATGGTAGATGATGTGAAAAGCACAAACAGCACTCCAAAACGAAAATGACATTTTTTAAATAGCCCGCCGTCGCCGGAGGAGTGACGTCACCGCCGCGCATGCGCACTGGCCGGCCGCGCCGTCCTGCGCCATCTTGGATGCTGGCAAATGCAGAGGGCAAGGGGAAAACGTCACTTCCTGAGCGCTGAGCGTCCGAACGGAACCGCCATGATGGAGAGGTCACAGCGCCGTGGAACTACAGGGCTCAGCGTGCCCAGAGGGGAAAAAAAGAGGAAAAAAAGAGCAGAAAACTGAAAAACTAAAAACGGAAAGTAGGCAGAAAGGGAGGCAAGCCTGGGAGGTAAGTGGAAGCACAACAGATAGGAGGGGGGAGACCGCTGCAATTATTAAAACCTTTTTAAGGTTTTTTCTCTTAAAAGTTAGCTGATTTGTAATTTTGCCCCTGAGACCACCAGAGTGGGGCTCCCAGCGTTATGGCTCATTTAGAGACCGTACGGACAGGGACTTCCAGGTAGGAGAGGCTGAACCTAGCTGGGGTAGTGCGGTAAGGGGTTCCATGCTAACCGATCGCAAAAGGTAATGACCTATTCAGGTGAGGAAAAAAAGGAGAATGCAACGGTGGACTCCTCTTCAAATCTTATAGCTAACCAGTCCTATCAGGTTGTGGAGGCGGAGTCACAACCCAGTGTGTGTGCTGCCATGATGCGTCAGGAAACATAAATATATACCGCATTTGTTAACCACTTGCCCACTGGGCACTTATACCCCCCTTCCTAACCAGGCCAAATTTCAACAATTACTCTGTCATGCAACACTGTACCCATATGACATTTTTGTTATTTTTTTCACACATATTTCTTTTGTGCTATTTATTCACCACTGTTTTTTGTTTTGTTTTGTTTTTAAGCTAAAAAAAACAAAAGATTGCATTTTTCTTCTTCTCTGTTATAAAATTTTGCAAATTAGTCATTTTTCTTCACAATATTTGGTCGAAGCGTATACTACTACATATCTTTGGTAAAAATAACCCAAATCAGTGTATATTATTTGGTCTTTGTGAAAGTTATAGAGTCAACCAGCTATGGTGCCAATCACTAAAAATTGATAACACCTAATGTACTGACGGCCTATCTCATTCCTTGAGACCCTAACAAGCCATGACAGTACAAATACCCCCCCCCCCCAATTAACACTTTTTGGAAAGTAGACATTCCAAGGTATTTAGTAAGAGGCACAATGTTCTTTGCAAAATTAATATTTCGTTTTTTTCCCCCACAAAATTGTCATATTAACAGGTTACTTCTTTACTTCTGAGTATAGCGATACCACACATGTGAAAATTACACAGCCTGGCCACATACAGAGGCCCAACCAGGGCCAAGACAAGGGGTGGGCAGGTGGGGCGGCTGCCCCTGGCGCAATGGTTTATTGCAGGGGTAGGGGGCACCCTGACCCTAACCCTAAGGGAAAGGGGGGGGGGGCGCAATTTGGCGTCTTTGCCCTGGGCGCTGGATCACCTTGTCCCAGCACTGGGCCCAACATGCAGGGAGCATCGTCAGGCGTTCTAGGGATAGAAATTACACATCTAATTTCCTGAGAACTTATCACATTTTTGAAGGCCCTGGAGCACCAGAACAATTGAAACGCCCACAAAAATGACACCATTTTGGAAGGTAAACACCCCAACATATATTCTATGTGGCATTAAGTGTCTTTTAAAACATGTAATTTTTTTTCCACAAGTTTTTGGAAAATGTGTAAAGAAAATGAAAAAACACATTTTTTTAAGCATTTTTTACAGCACTGACGGGATCTAATAAAGATCCACTCATAGGGTGGCACTGATGAACACTCACTGATGGGCACAGATGTGCACTATTGGGCACTGATGAGCACTAATATGGCACTGTAATGGCACCGTAGGGTACTGATGAGCACTGTAGTGGCACTGACAGGTCAAAGGCACTGATGGCACTAATGCCGCATGCACACGACCGGAATTTCCAGCAGACTAGGTCCAACGGACTTCGGGCGGAGTTCTGATGGAGTTTCCGAAGGAACATACTTGCCCATACATGACCAGGATTCCCAGTAGACTAGGTCCGCCAGTCTTCCTGACGGACTTTAGACAGAGTTACAACGGACTTCCAAATGAACAGACTTGCCCACACATGGACTAAAGTCTGATAATTTTGAACGTGATGAGTTATGACGGGACTAGAGAAGGAAGTCAATCTCGTCACTTTTATCGGTGAGATTGACACCTTACGAGCCCCGTCGCGTGGTATGGATTTTAAGGGGAACCCCCTATGCCGAAAAAATGGCGTGGGGATCCCCCCAAGGACAATACCAGACCCTTATCTGAGCACGCAGCCCGGCTGGTCAGGAAAGGAGGTGGGGACGTGCAAGCGCCCCCCCTCCTGAATCGTACCAGGCCGCATGCCCTCAACATGGGGGGTGGGTTCTTTGGGGAAGGGGGGGCGCTCTGCAGGGCCACCACCCCAAAGCATGTTGTCCCCATGTTGATGAGGACAAGGGCCTCTTCCCGACAACCCTGGCCGTTGGTTGTCTGTGTTTGTGGGTGGGGGGCTTATCCGAATCCGGGAGCTCCCTTTAATAAGAGATCCCACCCCCCCACCCTATGTGAATAAGTATGGAGTACATCATACCCCTACCCATTCCCCTGGGGGAAAGGAAGTCAATAAAAAAACACACTAGACAGATTTTTAAAGTAGTTTATTAGGCAGCTTCGGGGGTCCCTTCTGTCTTCAGAGGTCTCTTCCACTCTCTCCGGCCTCTTCTCCTGCTCTCCGGCCTTCTATCCTGGTCTCCGGTTCTTCTCCCGCTCTCCGATTCTTCTCCCGCTCTCCGATTCTTCTCCCGGGCTCCACCTCTATCTTCTGCTGTTTTGACGCTCTTTTGCTAGTGGTGGCCCGGTCTCTTCTGTCGTCTTCTTCCCTCTTCTCTTCTTCCATTGTTTACATGACGCTCTCTCCCACTGTAATGCTGTGTACATGGTGCGCAGTGACTTATATAGGCATGGGGCGGGGTCACCGGGTGATGTCACCCAGTGACCCCGCCCCTTATGACGGCATTGCCCGGGGCATGCTAGGACTGTACCATCATAAGGGGCAGGGTCACCGGGTGGACCAGCATTACAGACGAATGGGTTTCCCACTAGGAACTGGGTCTGGCGGCGTTCCGGCGGGAAGATTTAAAACATGTTCTATTTTTAAGTCCATAGTATAAAAATCAAACAGTCCAATTCCTGTAAATTCCAATACTAAAACAGCGCTAAATTAAGACAATGATCTTGTAAACAAAACCAAAATTAGAAAAAAGTCCTTTGTGCAACAATGGTAAAGGTAGTGGTCCAACCAACGTTATAGGTGATTTTTGGTGATTATTCTAAGTGTTGTTATAGCACCATCCACCAGAATTCCACAGATTTCACCACATGAGGCACACACCCCTCAGGGGGTTAAACTCACCAGACAGAGCTGATAAATAAGCCTTTAGGGTAGTTGTCCCTCAATAGGTTAACCTTGTACCATCATCATCCACAGGGATCCAACTGACATAAGTGCTCCAAAAAACGTCATAAAATACAAAGGAGAGTTGCACATAGCGTAATCCTATTTTATTAAACGTTTTTCACATATGCCAAAAAGCCCCCCTGTAATAATCTACGTACACAAAGAAAATAATAATCCAGCATTAAGAGTATTAAAATATGGCTCTGTCACCATTTCCGTCGTCCAGCGCGACCAAAAAAATGGTCGAGTGGTTAAAGTACTAACTAAAGGCAAACCTTTTTAGGGATTAGACCCCTTGTTTTTTTATTTCTGTCTGTGCCCCCCGCTAGGGAGAGTCACCTTCTCTATTTCTCCTGTTTGTCATTATCATCGAAAGTAAAATTGAAAGAAAATCCCAAATTTTGGGTTGTCCCCGGAACAGTAATAGAGGGGAAATCGTCTAATGGGGAACCAGTTCTGGGGATTCCCTCACCTGAAGGGATTCCTCTCACTTCCTGTTTTGGTTATGGGACAGGAAGTGAAGGGAAATCTCCCAAATGGGACATAGATGACAAGAAAAAGACTATGAAAGGGTCAAAAGTGAAAAAAATAATACAGTTTTGCCTTTAGTTCCACTTTAATCTGATATAAGATAAGAGAAGAAGGACAGATGTAAGGACATGTCCCTAGTTGTGGTTTTTCAGCCATCCTACATTTACCTTGGCTGCCGATACAACTTTGAAAAACCGGGATAACAGGTTCCTGCGGCAGAAGCTGGCACAGACTGAGCAAAATATCCAACTAATAAGATGTCTGACTCATGGAATCATCGCAGGGAACGGTCTATGACTATTTCATTGGAACGCACACTGAATCACTTTATCATTTCATAATTCCATCACCCAATGTCAGTTGTGAAAAGTGTCCCTGTTACTTCATACACTGAGTGATGTGTCAGATGTCGGGCGCCGTGCGTCATGCTTGATAAACCCCTGCTTTGCCCTTCTGAACCCGCGCTGGGGAAGAGCAACAGGTTCACTAAGGCCTCATTCAGCAGCACTGATTGTCCGAGTTCTTGGTCAGAATCAGGACCAGTGGTGGCTGGTGGCTCCATTTTTTGGGGGGGAAGGCAACCAAAAACCACCACCCACCCACCCCAACCCTGCTTGCAAGCCCAACAGCCCCGCACTTACCCCATCCAGGTCCCGGGCAGTCCCTTCTGCCAGCCCCGCTCCACTCACAAGCCCGCTCACCAGCCCCGCTCTGCTCACAAGCCCGCTCACCAGCCCCGCTCGCCCGTTCAACAGCCCCACTCACAAGTCCACCTGCCCGCACTTACCTCATCCACGTCCCCTCACAAGCCCACTTAACAGCCCCGCTCAAAAGCCCACCAGCTCCACACTTACCCCATCAAGGTTTCGGGCAGCCCCCCTCCACCAGCCATGTTCCGCACACAAGCCAGCTCACCAGCTCCGCTCACTAGCCCCGCTCACCCACTCACCAGCCCCGCATGCGAGCCCGCCAGCTCTGTACTTACCCCATCCAGCCCCGCTTGCCCACTCACCAACCCCGCTCGCAAGCCCGCCAGCTCCGCACTTACCCCATCTAGGTCCTGGGCAGCCCCCCGCCAGCCCCGCTCTCAAGCCCGCTGACCAGTCTCGCTCGCCTACTCACCAGCCCCGCTCGTGAGCCCATCAGCCCTTAGCAAATACAGGTCTTGGACAGCATCCCCCAAGCCCACTCACCAGTCCCGCTGTCCCATTCACCAACCCTGCTTGCAAGCCCGCCAGCCCCGCACTTACTCCATCCAGGTCCCAGGCAGCCCCCCCTCCAGCCCCACTCGCAAGCCCGCTCACCGGTCTCGCTTGTCCGCTCGCAAGCCCGTCAGTCCCACACTACATCCAGGTTCCCGGGCAGCCCCCTGCCAGACCCACTCGCAAGCACACCAGCCCGGCACTTACCCCATCCAGGTCCCGGGCAGCCCCCCTCCGCCAGCCCCGTACTTACCCCATCCAGGTCCTGAGCAGCCCCTTCCACCAGCCCCGCTCCACTCTCAAGCACGCTCACCAGCCCCGCTCCATTCACAAGCCCGCTCACCAGCACCGCTTGCCCACTCAACAGCCCCGCTCGCAAGTCTGCCAGCCCCGCACTTACCCCATCAAGGTTGGGGGCAGCCCCCCTCCGCCAGCCCCGCTCCGCTCGCAAGCCCACTCACCAGCCCCGCTCACTAGCCCCGCTCGCCCGCTCACCAGCCCCGTACATGAGCCTGCCAGCCCTGCACTTACCCCATCCAGGTCATGGGCAGACCTCCCCACCCCGCCGCTGGCCCGCTTGGTTAGAAAGCCTGCTCACCAGCCCCGCTCTCCCGGTCACCAATCCTGCTCGGAAGCCCGCCAGCTCCGCACTTACCCCATCTAGGTCCCAGACAGCCCCCCACCAGCCCCGCTCTCAGGTCCCAATTTCTGTCCTGATCGGCCAGGGGGAAAAGCAAGAAGACAATGGCGAATGAGTATGTATTTGTTCTATGTCATGTGTATGTACATGTGCAATGTCGTGTGTCATTTTTAATAAAACTGTTTTTGGATCGAATTATTGGTTTCCATTTATGTGCCTCATTCAGGGCTAGTTTACACTTCCTTCAAAACAAGGCCTCGGACACACTTTGTTAAAGCTCTCTGAACACCAGTCAAAGCTCCTGTCACTAAATAAAATGGTTAGCTCACAGTGCTGTTTACACCTTGCTTTTTCTTTATGCTTGAATGGGGCTTTGACGAGGCTTCATCATGGGGCTTTAAGCGAGCTTTGCCATAGACTTCTATGGAGGCTTTGAAGATGCTTTGAAGCACCACTAAGTGCTAGTTTACACTTCCTTCAAAACAAGGCTTCGAACATGCTTTGTTAAAGCTCTCTGAACGCCATTCAAAGCTCCAGTCACTAAATAAAATGGTTAGCTTACAGTCCTGTTTACACCTTGCTTTTGCCTGGTGCTTCAGTGGCGCTTTGGTGGGGCTTTGATGAGGCTTCGGTGGAGCTTCAAGCAAGCTTTGCCATTGACTTCTATGGAGGCTTTGAAGACGCACCACTAAAGTTACAT
This sequence comes from Lithobates pipiens, assembly GCF_037356315.1. Lineage (NCBI taxonomy): Eukaryota > Metazoa > Chordata > Amphibia > Anura > Ranidae > Lithobates > Lithobates pipiens. Next base: position 28,959,293 of record NW_027507789.1, read on the forward strand.
GGGGTATAATTTTTGAAGCGATGCCAAAGCAAAGCAAAAGCAAGGGTTTATTTACACTTGCTTCGCCTTCAACACATTACCGGCTAGTTTACACTTGCTTCAAAACAAGGCTTCGGACAGGCTTTGTTGAAGCTCTCTGAATGTCAGTCAAATCTCCTGTCACTAAATAAAATGGTTATTTACAACTTGCTTTTTCTTGATGCTTCGATGAGGCTTTGTTGGAGTTTCGGTGGGGCTTCATGGGGCCTTAAGCGAACTTTGCCATAGACGTCTATGGAGGCTTTGAAGACGCTTTGAAGCACCACTAAGGGCTAGTTTACACTTGTCTCAAAACAAGGTTTTGTTAAAGCTCTCTGAACGTAAGTCAAAGCTCCTGTTACTAAATAAAATGGTTAGCTTACAATCCTGTTTACATCTTGCTTTTGCTTGGAGCTTCGGTGGAGCTTTGGTGGGGCTTCAGTGGAGCTTCAAGCGAGCTTTGCCATAGACTTCTATGGAGGCTTTGAAGATGCTTTGAAGCACCACTAAAGCTACATGGGGTATAATTTTTGAAGTGAGGCCAAAGCAAAGCAAAAGCAAGGGTTCATTTACACTTGCTTCGGCTTCAACACACATTACCGGCTAGTTTACACTTGCTTCAAAACAAGGCTTCGGACAGGCTTTATTGAAGCTCTCTGAATGTCAGTCAAAGCTCCTGTCACTAAATATAATGGTTAGCTTACAGTCCTGTTTACACCTTGTGTTTGCTTTGCTTTAAAAATTATACCCCATGTATCTTTAGTTGTGCTTCAAATGACTGTAAGCTAACAATTTTATTTAATGACAGGAGCTTTGACTGGAGTCCCTTTCACACTGAGACGCATTGTAGGCACCACAGCGCTAAAAATAGCGCCTGCAAAGCACCCTGAAATGGCCGCTGCTGTGTCTGAAATGTGAAAGCCCGAGGGCTTTCACACTGGAGCGGTGCACTGGGAGGATGCTAAAAAAAAGTCCTGCTAGCAGCATCTTTGCTGTGTGTATACCGCTCCTGCCCATTGAAATCAATGGGGCAGTGCGGCTATACTGCCGGCAAAGCGATTTGTGGGTGGATTTAACCCTTTCTCGGCCACTAGTGGGAAGTAAAAGTGTCCCGCTAGTGGGTGAATAGCACCACGAAATTGAAGGTAAAACACGGCTAAAAATAGCGGCGCTTTACCACCGACGCACCCACAGTCCCAGTGTGGAAGGGGCCTTACAAAGCGTGTCCGAAGCCTTGTTTTGAAGCAAGTGTAAACAAGCCGGGAATGTGCGCGGAAGCAAATGTAAGGCTGCTTTCACACTGAAGCGCTTTTCAGGCGCTAAAGTGCTAAAAATAGCGCCTGCAAACCGACCTGAAACAGCCGCTGCTGTGTCTCCAGTGTGAAAGCTCCGAGGGCCCTGAGGGCTTTCACACTGGAGCGGCGCGCTTGCAGGGCGGTCAAAAAAGTCCTGCAAGCTGCATCTTTGGAGCGATGTAGGAGCGGTGTATTTACTGCTCCTAAAGCGCTCCTTCCCATTGAAACAATGGGGCAGCGCTGCAAACCAGCCAGCTTTGCGGGCGGCTTTAACCCTTTTTTGGCCGCTAGCGGTAATGTGTAATACCGGTAACGTGCGCTGAAGCTGAAGCAAGTGTAAAGGCTGCTTTCACACTGAGGCACTTTGCAGGCGCTAAAGTGCTAAGAATAGTGCCTGCAAAGTGACCTGAAACAGCCGCTGCTGTGTCTCCAGTGTGAAAGCCCCGAGGGCCCTGAGGGCTTTCACACTGGAGCGGTGCGCTTGCAGGGTGGTCAAAAAAGTCCTGCAAGCTGCATCTTTGGAGCGATGTAGGAGCAGTGTATTTACCACTCCTAAAGCACTCCTTCCCATTGAAACAAAGGGGCAGCACTTTGCAGGCAGCTTTAACCCTTTTCTCGGCCGCTAGCGGGGGTTAAAACTCCCCCTAGCGGCCGCATAGCGCCTCGAAAACGACAGTAAAGCGGCGTTAAATATAGTGCTGCTTTAACGCCAGCGCCCACAACGCCCCAGTGTGAAAGTAGTCTAAATGAACCCTCAAAAACCCAAACTCCCCCCCTTTAGGCTACTTTCACACTGAGGTGCCTTACAGGCGCTATAGCGCTTAAAACAGCGCCTGTAAAGCGCCTCGCCTCTCATTCCAGTGTGAGAGCCCGAGGGCCTGCACACTGGAGCGGTGCGCTTGCAGAACGGTAAAAAAAGTCCTGCAAGCCACATCTTTGCCGTGATGAAGGAGCCATGTGTATAAACACTGCTCCTAAAGCGCCCCTGCCCATTGAATTCACTGGGGCAGCGCCGCCAAACCGCCGCTGCAGCAGCGCTTTGTGGGCAGTTTTGACACTTTTTTGGCCGCTAGCGGGGGTTAAAAGCGCCCGCTAGCAGCCCAATAGTGCCGCTAAAATGACGGTAAAGTGTCGCTAAAAATAGTGGCGCTTTAGCGCCCACGTCCCCAACGCCTCAGTGTGAAAGTAGCCTTATGGGAAATATCAGGTAGGGACGTTTTATCACTGTTTTAGAGGCGCACATCCGTATGGTTTGTCATGTTGGGTATCTATGTACTCGGTGTAGCTTCAACTTTTATATTTTACCATAAAATCTGGTAATATTTTGTGTTTTCGTGACATAAAATGAACTTTATTTTATACTGGAATGTTGCGTTTCCTAAACTGCTGCGCTGATATCATGTGACATAAAATTGTGGATCTGCCTCTATTTTATTCTCCGGGTGTCCGCTGTCACACATATCACATTTGGGGGGTTCATGTAATCTTCAGGCCTAAAATGATTTTTTTTAAACATTCACGAAAATGTAAAAAACCGTCTCAGGTAGTGAAAGGGTTAATGAGGAAGGCGGTGACGGTCACCACAGGAGGACAAACACCGTGCTGTGTGCTGACTGAACTTTCACGTTTCAAGGACACAGACAACAAGTCTTTGCGCGCTCCTCTCTGAGGTGAAGGAGCGACTCCCACACCTGTGGGCGTGGCCACCCTCCCGCCTTGTGTCCTCGGCGCCCCGCCCTTCATGTACTTCCAGTGATGACTGGAGGGGCGGGGCCGCCGCGGATTTTTTCAAGGAGACCTGGCAACACAACTCTAAGGGGAGGGCACGTCACGAAGAAAGCCCCGCCTCCTAATGCTTCTCGGGGCCTTAGCAGGCGTGGTTTTATCTAGGCTTATGTAAAATGGGGCGACGCCTGTGTCTTTTGAGGACGGCATCGCTGGCAGTAGGCGTGGTTGCATCGTTAAATAGTAAGAGAGTGGGCGGCACACTTGGGTGTTTACAGGCGTGGCCTGAACGTGTTTGGACGATCAATTAGGCGTGGCCGGGATGGACGGGGAGGGAGGCGCAGACATGGGCGTGGTTTCCGTAGAATGGGCGTAACGGGAGGCGCCTGGTCTCCGTTGGCAACGTGTTCGGCCAGCAGGGGGCTCTGCGCCGTTTGCGTAAGCGCCGTATTCCCGATGAATCAGGTCTGGTTGGAACTCCTCCCCCTTTTCTCCGCTCCAGTTGCATTGCAGCGGCATGAGATCAGTGTGAGCGGAGTGTGAGCGCTGAGAATCGCTGGACAGAGCCCGGGAGACACACAACACAGCCGGAGAGTGGAGGGGGGCTCTGCCCGGGGCTGGAGATATGGACGGCGGGATGGAGAAGGACTGCAGCGCGCTGGGAGGACTCTTCCAGACCATCATGAATGATATGAAGGTGAGAGGGAGAGCCGGGGAGAGGGGGAGAGAGCCGGGGAGAGGGAGCCAGGCGTGTCCGGGGAAAGTTCAACAAAGACAACCTGTGCAGACCTGAGAGAGAGCGAGGGACTACAGAGACCAGCGTGCCCGCAAGGGGAGACACTGACTGCACTCTACAGCACCACTCTGATTGGACAGCCAGGGAGCATTTCACACATTGTCTGCAACACATACATGTACACACATATGTACACACATACACACGTATGTATATCGGTATAAGCAATTGCAAAACATTAGTAACATGCTCAGATATTATACAATGTATAGGGAAAGTATATACAATGTATCAATATAACAGACAATTCTTGTCTTTGTATTCTATAGATTGTCTGTCTGATTTTGCACATTGCATGGGACATATATAAAAAGAAAATAAATACAAAAAAATATACACATTGTAACACAATTCTTGTATTGGGGACACGCTTGGCAGGTGTGGAATCATATGTGCTTGTGTATATGTAAAAAGAAAAAGTGTGTGTGTGTGTGTGTGTGTCCCATGGATCACCAATAATTAAGAGTACTGTACATAAAGAGCACTTCTATGTATTGCATGCTCTCTCTAAAATATCTATGGTGATGGAGGTATTGGGGTGTGCACTATGTACAGGGCAGTGCTCCCACACTTCTGTGATTTATTGGTGATCTTATGGAAATACATATAATGTGTAATAATATGTGAGGGGTGCCCCATAGATCTTCTATAAATAATGGAGGTGCTGGAGCACCATCCTGAACATAGTGTGTGTGTGTGTGTGTGTGTGTGTGTGTGTGTAATAATAATAAAAAAAAAAAAATATATATATATATATATATATATATATATATATATATATATATATATATATATATATATATATATATATATATATAATAAAAAAAATAATTATTCTATCCTAGTCATAGCTGGGGACACAAGTGGCAGGAGTGGAGTCATATGTGTGTATGTAATATAAATATATATGTGTGTATTTATACTTCTTAGATCTTCCATGAATCTCCAGTAATTAAGAGTACTGTACATAGGGAGCACGTCCACTACTTCTATGTGTCCTGATGGAGGTATTGGGGTGTGCACTATGTACAGGACAGTGCTCCCACACTTCTGTGATTTATTGGTTGGGGATCTAATGGAAATATACATAATGTGATAGAGGGGTGCCCCATAGATCTCCAATAAATATGGAGACATCTCTGTGCTGGCATGTACATTATATAAAGGAGATCCACAGGGTTGGGCTCCCTCTATCTATGCACAGTATATATTTCTGTAGGTTGTCTATGGACCTAGAATATATTTTAGAAGTGTGGGAGCATTGTCCTGTACATAGTGTACACCACACCTGTGTCCCTATAGAAGAATCACACACACACACACACACACACACACACACACACACACACACACACACACACACACACCTAGGGACAGACAGAGCGATGACATATAGAGGTAGTAGAAGTGCTCCTTGTGTACAGTACTCCTAGTTATTGGAGATCCATGGGGGACATAAAAATAATATATACTCCTATTTATATTACATGCACATATGACCCCCAACTCTATCCCCATACAACTATTATTTATGTTACAGAAAATGTGTGAAATCAGACATATCTATAGAATGCAAAGACATGATTTATCTGTTATTTTAATATGCTATATACTTTCACCAGGCATTGTATATAATACCAGACATGTTACTAATGTTTTAGAATTGTTTATACTGTGTGTGTATATATTGTGTCACAGTCATTCTATTGTTAAAATACGTATATTAAAAAAAATATATATATAACACACACACACACACACACACACACACACACACACACACACACACACACACACACACACACACACACACACACACACACACACACACACACACACACTATACACTTCTGCATGAAGAAGGGTGTGAGCATTATAGCCCAAAACTGTTGTGGAACATTATGCAACTATTTTGTTTGTATGTAAACATTTTTAGTTTTTCAATAAACCACAAGTGCAGCAATTATATATATATATATATATATATATATATATATATATATATATATATATATATATATATATATATATATATATATATATATATAAAATGACATATGGATGTGTATATTATGTACAGTGTTTCCATGCTTAGATACTTTAAAGAGGAATTCCGCCCACACCACAAAAAATTAAGTCGGCATCTACGGCTATTGTAGTCAGTTTTTTAATAATAGGACACTTACCTGTCCAGAGATCAGACAATGTCGGCACCCCAGCCGATATTCGGATCGGCTCACGGGTGCTATCGCTGCCATTCATGGTAAGGGAAACTGGCAGTGAAACCGGTTCCTTGCTGCGCTTTCCAACCAGCCTGGCAGCGGAGGAAGGGGGGTCAAACTCCAGAGGGATGTCACTGCAGTCTGCTAGAAGTGGGGATGGGTACCTGTCAAAAACGGGTACCCGTTCCCCCCCCCCCCCCCCCCCAAAGGTGCCAAATGGGGGAGGAAGCAGATAAGTGGAGCTTTTAATTGGGGGGGGGGGGGAGTGTCAGTAGGGGACCTAAATTCATACATGTATATGCTGTATCTGTCCCCATTGAGGAGGTTGGCCTCCGGTCACACCGTTCACCGCGTTGAAATCCTTCTATTTCACTTGAAGTAGCACGTTTTTGAGGTGGAGCTACTTGGAAGTCCTCTGCGATTTCATGCACAGACGTCTATGCAAGTCGTACCTGAATTTGCAAAATCCATGCGACTTGGGGTTGTGCCAATTTGACCACCTCCATTGTGGACAATGGGGTGCAACTTGTCATGCCATTTGAAACTATCAAATGGCATGGCAAGGCGCACCAGTGTGACCGGGGGCTTACAATCACATCTTGTCCATGTGATATCTAGACAGCAGTAAATCCTGACAGAGGCTCTAACCTTATAATACTCAATTCACAAACTAAAAAGTATTGGTTGTTTCGGAGTTGCGCGTTCACTGCCGGAGTGCCAGTGAACAGGTAATTCCTGTAAGACGTATAGAAGTGTGCACTGTGTACGCTGCTGGGATGCTTAGATTTGTAATTATTGGAGTTCATAGGGGACCTAAAAGTATAAATAAAGTTTATTTCATCTAATCTATATAGACGGTGCAGCCCCTTGTAGGATGTATCAGATGAGAACGTTTCCTGTTCAGTAACCTGGTATCTTTGATCAGATACAATGTACAAGGTGTTGCAGGTTCCAGTGGACGTTCTGTAGAATCCAAAGTGTTTGGTGAACTTTACTCTGTCCCATCCCGCCTATCCCGGCGAATGATTATAAAGCTTCAGCAATCAGATGAGGTTATTATTATAAATGGGATTTATGCAGAGCCCACAGTTTGTGCAGCACTTTACAATATAAAGGTACAGAACAATTACAGTGCTGTTAAATTCAGAAGACTTAGGAGGGTGATGCCCGTGGCGCTCACAATGTAAGGCCATATTTAGTCGTGTGGTTGAGGGGGCAAAAATGTGCGGTTGAGCCATGTTTCTGCCACTCAACACCCCCCCCCCCCCCCCCCTTAAGCTGACGGAGTGTTTACATGCTGTGGTCGCCATGCTTCGCTTTGCACCTGCAGTGATGTTTACATGACATGTAGCGGGCAGCAAACCCGCCGGACGTGACACATTCAAGTATATGGGGAAATGTTGCGACTAGATATTATTATTATTATTATTATTTTTTTTTTTTTTTGGGGGGGGGGGGGGGGTACGCTGGCTATCTCTGCATTTATAACACACATATGGGTTATTTACAAAAGGCAAATCCACTTTGCACTACAAGTGCACTTGAAATTGCACTGAAAGCGCTCTTGGAAGCGCAGTCGCTGTAAATCTAAGGGGTAGATCTGAAATGAGGGGAAGCTCTGCTGATTTTATCATCCAATCATGTGCAAGCTAAAATGCTGTTTTATTTTTCTTGCATGTCCCCCTCGGATCTACAGTGCCTTTACTTCCAAGGGCAATTTCAAGTGCACTTTTAGTGCAAATTGGATTTGCCTTTAGTAAATAACCCCCAGTGTGTGTGTGTGTGTGTGTGTGTGTATATATATATATATATATATATATATATATATATATATATATATATATATATATATATATATATATATATATATATATATATATATATATATATATATATATATATTATATAACTTTTTTATTATTATTATACAAATTAATATTTGTACATCTTATGGCATGTGTGTGGATGTTTTGTTGTGTACTGGGCACCCCCTGGATGCCTACAGTACGGCTTCCTCTCAATGCGACATTTGTGGTTTATACACAGCTTGTAGCAGAATTTTCTTGTACTTGGAGGGGAGTGCAGGTTGTGTGAAGGCACCACAGACATGGCATGATTGTCCACCTGAGTGTTTATGTTTATGCAGATTTGATGGCTGGGAAGACAGGCGATGGGGTTGTGCCTGTGTATCCAGCTATCCTGACATGTCTATAGACATCTTTTATAGCACTTTCAGTATATTTGTGTATATGTAAATCATGTATACACATGCCTATGTGTGTGTGTGCTGTATGTCTATATAATATACGTACATATCGGTCACTTTATTAGGTACACCTTGCTAGTACTGGGTTGGACCCTCCTTTTTTTTTTTTTTTTTTTTTTTTTTTTTGCCTTCAGACCCACCTTGATTATTCGTGGCATAGATTCTTCATCAAGGTGGATGGGTGGATCCGAGCTTTCATCTGAGTGTGTTGAGTTATTTTGAGGGGACAGCAAATTTACACTGTTATACAAGCTGTACACTCACTACATTACATTGTAGCAAAGTGTCATTTCTTCAGTGATGTCACATGAAAAAAGATATAATAAGATATTTACAAAAATGTGAGGGGTGTACTCACTTTTGTGAGATAGAGTGTGTGTGTGTGTGTGTATATATATATATGTGTGTATGTATGTGTAGTGCTGGAATGAGTGTTGTTTTTGTCCTGGGGCTTTTAGTTCCGTGTCGGTGACAGATCTCGTGCACCAGACTACACACCATCTGGGATCTCCTGGCTTGTGTGCCTAAAGGAGAATTTTGTTTTTCTCTGATATGATCACAATAAACGGAAATCGGGTTGCTGGTGATTCTAGCGCATTGCACAGCACTGTTTAGTATGCCCAATCAGGTGTAAGAAGCTGTGAATTTGCGTTACAAGACTTCATTAGCTGTATGTTTATATAACACCCGGATCAACATCTGTGTTATCAGAAAAGTCGATCGGCTAGGATACAGGTTTTTGCTTGATTGCCGTCTCTTAACAGAGGAACATGTGACATTTTTGTATTTGCTGCACTTTCTCCTGTCTCATACATGTGTGGTGGGGTAGTGAAGATTGTGGTGCCAAACTGTCCATGGCACACTTTGCACTACCCATACCTGTAGTTTGCTTGGTGGCTGCGGCAAAAAAAAAAAGCCCCCTGATGTGTTTGCTGGGTAGCACCACATGTCAAATGCAACCTATTCAATGGAATGGGGCCATGGGGAGGTTGTGCTGGCTTTTAGGGGTTTTAAAACGGGCAACGAGGAGGATGGCCTTCCCAGAAGAGCTGAAGCTGTCATATCTGCAAAGGGTGGGCCAACTCAATATTGAACCCAACGGACTAAGACTGGGATGCCATTAAAGTTCATGTGCGTGTAAAGGCAGGTGTCCCAATACTTTTGGTAATTTAGAGATAATGCTTTAACTCTGATGGTGATTACATTGACAGTAAAATCATGCAGTATTTGATGCACGGATGCAGCCAATCACAAAGAAGTCCGTCCATCCAAACCTCCCCGCCCACCCATTGGGGGGGGGGGGGGGGGGAATATTGGCTAGTTAGTCGCTGGCCATAATGACATTAAAATGGGCTTATGTCACACGCTGTTGTTGTGTTTTTGAACCGTGCTGGCAAAATGTGCAGCTGTGATTTATGGTTGGAGCTGCGTGTCTGTGATTTCACTCCAATCTGTTTTCTTGCTGACTCCATGTGTATGTTCCTCATGTCTGCTTTCCTGCCACACTCTTGTTGGATAAACAGTCTGTGTTTTTACTCACTGATGAGCTCATTCTCATCTGTGCAATGGTCGGGCTTTGCTGTCAGTAGAACAGTGGGAAACAATACCGTGGGGAAATTCATTGTAATGGGATACATTTTAGGATGTTTTTATTCTTATATAATTTGTTGGGGGCATTGCTACTTCAAATGAGCGGTGGTCTTGCGTTTTTTTAGACTTCTTTGCCTGTTGCCAGACCATTAACAATCTTCCTAAAAGATTATATGTGCATTTAAAATATCTTATGCTTGTTGGTTTTTTTTCTTCTAAAATCCTTCCATATGTAGACCTCTGGAAGCCTTCTTTTTTAAATGCCGCCACCTTGGATGTGATGTCAGCAGACTCCGAGCTGTCACTCAAGTGACACTTTATAGCAGTCTTCTCAACCAGGGTTATGAGGAACCAAAGGGTTCCTTCAGAAGATTATAAGGGGTTCTTTGACCACAATATAGGGGATACGTCTCCGCTGATCGTCAATGGAAGGGGACCGTCTCGGCTGAGCGTCAATGGAAGGGGGCCGTCTCGGCTGATCGTCAATGGAAGGGGACCGTCTCGGCTGATCGTCAATGGAAGGGGACCGTCTCGGCTGATCGTCAATGGAAGGGGACCGTCTCGGCTGAGCGTCAATGGAAGGGGACCGTCTCGGCTGAGCGTCAATGGAAGGGGACCGTCTCGGCTGAGCGTCAATGGAAGGGGACCGTCTCGGCTGAGCGTCAATGGAAGGGGACCGTCTCGGCTGAGCGTCAATGGAAGGGGACCGTCTCGGCTGAGCGTCAATGGAAGGGGACCGTCTCGGCTGAGCGTCAATGGAAGGGGACCGTCTCGGCTGAGCGTCAATGGAAGGGGACCGTCTCGGCTGAGCGTCAATGGAAGGGGACCGTCTCGGCTGATCACCCGGTTTAAGGGGACCTTGTCTTCTGATCACCCGGTGCAAGGGGAATCCTCCACTAGGGACACTTCTCCACTGACCATTTATGTTGGGGGACACTTCTCTGGCCACCAGTTGTAAGATGGTGGCTTCACTCTGCATACACCTGTGTTTTGAATTCGGTGTGGCTATGTTTAGCTCCATTCATCCACAGGGATCTGCGAATGCAAAGAGCCAGCTCCGTAAAAGGTCTCGTAGATCTCTTGAAACACAAGTGCAGAGATGTCACAGCACTTGTAGCTAACTCTTCACGTCCTCCAGCCCATAACAGGACAGTACCTCCCATACAGATTTGGGCTGTGCAAAAGCCTGTGCATTGCACTTGTGCTCCACTGATTGTGGTTGCATACCTCCAATGCATAACTATAATAAACATTTTTTTTTTTTTTTTTTTTTTTTTTATTTGGGTGCATATTTGACATTTTTGTAAAAGGTGAACTATGGCTTTAACTTTGCATGGTATGCTTCAACTTCCACATACAACCAGTGCTTTGTAATTTCCCTCCTGTGGTACATATTCCTTGGGGGATGAAGCTATAGAGTTGAGCAGGCTCTTCTGTGTGACATCTCTGCCCTGGTTTAATGCCAGCTCTGTGCTATGAATCGTCTGTTGCTGCTGATCAGACCCAGTCTTCGTATTGGAGTTGGGAGAAGGAAGCTGGTGGAAGCAGTAAGTCAGCTGTGTAAAGTAGTCACGTTAATCACCAACACATGACCACGAGCCATATGTGGAACAGCTGGCCGACCATTTGTTGGGTGAAATGTTGCTGGCAGTGAAGTGGTTTGATGTAGGAATAGTTGAGGAGAGACGTCCAGTGCTGACTGTCGTCTCTCCACCTCCACAACTGCTGGACGAGTTGTGGTTCTTCTTGCGCTCGCACGGGTGTTCTAGTGCCAGAGGACCAGTGCTGGTCAAGTTTGGCATGGGATTGATAAATCTCAGCGCAGAATGTGGAAAGTACGGCATTTCGGGTAGTATAGTGTTTGTAAACCCAGTCGCTAAAATCGAATACAAGCTTTAGTGTGTTAATGTAATTCTAACGGTTGTTAAATCTGCAGCTTTTGTTAAATAAATCTGGCTGTTCCTTGTTTAGACATGTCTGTTATAGGGTGACGGCGCTCTATCCATGTCTTCCAATTGTGCTTCTGTGTTGTCACCCGGCCTTGTAATAAGGCTTTATTTTAGGGGTTATGTCTACTCATTTGTGCAGCGGCAAAAAGCATTAATGCCCGCACATCGCACATATGCATATAGGATAGTGTATATGGAGGTTTTCTATTTGTGTGTTGTGGTTTTTTTTTTTCACTTTGTTGTTTGAACTGGATGGACTTTGTCTGTTTTCAACTAGGCTCTCAGTCTCTGCTCTAATTCACCCCAAAGGTGTTCTATCGGGTTGAGGTCAGGACAGTAAAGTTCCTCCATCCCAAACTCGCTCATCTATGTCTTTATGGACCTTACTTTGTGCACTGGTTCAAATCATTTGGTGGAGGGGGGTTTATAGTGTAGGACTGTTTTTCAAGGGTTGGGCCTTGGCCCCTTAGTTCCAGTGAAAGGAACTCTTAAGGCATCGGCATACCAAGACATTTTGGACAATTTCATGCTCCCAACTTTGTGGGAACAGTTTGGGGATGGCCCATTTCTGTTCCAAGATGATTGTGCACGAAGCAAGGTCCATAAAGACATGGATGAGCGAGTTTGGGGTGGAGAAACTTGACTGGTCTCAACCCGAACAGCTTTTGGGATGAATCGGATGAGAAGGCCTGGCTCACAGTCTCCGTCCTAACATCCATGCCTGACCTCACAAATGCACTTCTGG